>NW_027507788.1:216718279-217098279 GCF_037356315.1 Lithobates pipiens
GGTGTCAGTGGAAGGAATAGTGCTCCATCATTGGTGTCAGTGGGAGGAATAGTGCCCCATCATTGGTGTCAGTGGGAGGAATAGTTCCCCATCATTGGTGTCAGTGGAAGGAATAGTGACCCATCATTGGTGTCAATGGAAGTAATAGTGACCTATCATTAGTGTCAGTGGGAGGAATAGTGCCCCATCATTAGTGTCAGTGGGGGGAATAGTGCTCCATCATTGGAGTCCGTGCAAGGAATAGTGACCCATCATTAGTGTCAGTGGGAGGAATAGTGCTCCATCATTGGTGTCAGTGGGAGGAATAGTGCCCCATTGTTGGTGTCAGTGGGAGGGATTGTGCCCCATCATTGGTGTCAGTAGGAGGAATCGGTGCACATTATTGGTGTCAATGGGAGGAATTAGTGCCCCATCATTAGTGTCAGTGGAAGAAATAGTGCTCCATCATTCATGTCAGTGGGGGAATTACTGCCCCATTGTTGGTGTCAGTGGAAGAAATAGTGCTCCATCATTGGTGTCAGTGGGAGGAACTGGTGCACGTTGTTGGTGTCAGTGGGAGTAATTAGTGCCCCAAGGGCCAGATAAAGGCAGGCAAAGGACCACATCCAGCCCCTGGGCTGTAGTTTGGAGACCACTGCCTTAGAAAAACAAATTCTAATATAATGAAAGTGGTATTAAACCCCAAACCAAAAATGTAATATACTGCTGCTTACCAATCAATAGATGTGGTGGCTGCATTTTTTTTCTATTTTTAGGCTTTTTCAACATTTTCCCCTGTGTATATATATAAATATATGAATAGCAAACTAAAGCAAGCAACAAAGCCAATCTCAATACCGCTCTTCCTATACAGCAATTCAATCCAAGTGCCATCCTGGGTGATGACATCAGCGAAGCCACGCCCACTGATGCGTTCCATCCCTCTGGACTCCATCAAAGGTGATCTACTATCTGTAGGGGTTCCCCAGTAACTGATACCTAAATGACCGTATAAAGGACTATTTAATCCATTCCTCATTATTTGTCCACATTGCATTTTAAGATTAGGACTGTTCATGTCAATCTTTAATAAGCTGATGAGCGAGGGGATAAATGTTCCTTATTTAATGAAAAACATTTCCTTTTTATTTTTTTTTAATAAGCCCCTTTGCTAAGCTCTCCCACTTCATGTTATCACCCACTTTTATACTAGTAGACTAACGTCTAAAGTACTAAGCTCCTTTAACGGCTACGGAAATTTAAAAGAAAAACTCTCTACAACAATAAAATGCAAATTCCTAGAACACGGGATGGCTGCATGGTTATTGTAAGATATAAGACGGAGCAGTTTAAAGATTTATGAAAGGGGACATCTGGATTCACTATCAATAAATGAATATGTATCATAGACTTGGCTATAATGCTAAGCATTATGACAGAGACCTGAAGCAATTTTGTATCTCCACCGTAGAAGACTGAACACTTGGAATGTTTGATGTCTTAGGTCGAGGCCAAGGATACAGACGGAATACAGAAGGATAATGTTACCGAGGAAATAGAGATTACCCTGTGCAAGTTTACCGATGTTTATATAGGCAAAAAATAACAGAGAAAGTTATATATAGCCATTGGCTGTTGTATGCAAACCCAAAAAGGGTCTCTCTTGACCCCTTATTCGTTTACTTCCAGGTTGGGAGAACAAGTGAGTGGGCTAACAAAATATACATATTTTAGGTGGAAGGTCACTGAGTCTTAGCCCCTGTACACACGGTCAGAGATTTCCACAACCAAATCCGTCGGATTTTGCCCGTCGGATTTTGCCCGTCGGATTTTGTCCGAAAACTGTTGTATACACACGGTCGGACAAAAATCCGATCTTTCAGAACGTGATGACGTAATTTCGTTACGATGGGACTACGTTCAGGCTAGTAGCCAATAGCTTTGATGTAGGAATTTGATCTGAGCATGCGTGGCACTTGGTCCGATCAAAATTCTCTACACATGATCGGAGTATGTCCGATCGGCCCAGTTGGTCGGGAAATATTTCCAACATGTTGGAAAATTGGGTCGGACGGATATTCGGACGGAATCAGTCCGATACATACCACACACAGTCGGATTATCGGACGACACGGTCCGATAGGACACATTCCGATGGATTCTTCCTCCGTGTGTACAAGGGCTTATGGTAGGGCAACATCATTGGATACAATTGCCCTTTTTGGATTACACCAGGACTATGATAAGGATCATGGGCTTACAGAAGACCAAGGAACAAAGACCGGGTCATTATTATCTCCTCAAGTTATTATTGCCCATATGGAAGATCTATGACTTCTTGTTTTTCCAGGATTGACAAGGGTCATAGTCAATGCATACAAGGCAAAGCTCTGCTAACTTTCATCATCAAAACATCACTGGATGCAACTGCCCTTTTTGGATTATACCAAGACCATGATAAGGTCCATGGGCTTATGGGTCATGGGCCTACAGACTATCAAGGAACAAAGGCCTGGTCATTATTATTATTATTATTATTATTATACAGGATTTATATAGCGCCGACAGTTTACGCAGCGCTTTACAACATTAGGGTAGACATTATAATACAATACAATTCAAGACAGGGGGAATCAGTGGGCCCTGCTCGTTAGAGCTTACAATCTAGGAGGGTCAAGTTATACAAAAGGGTAATAGCTGTGGGGGATGAGCTAATGGAGAAAATAGTGCAGTTGTTAGATGGAGGCAGGATAGGCTTCTCTGAAGAGGAAAGTTTTCAGGGATCGCTTAAAAGTGGATAAATTTGGAGACATTCTGACAGATTGGGGTAGTGAGATCCAGAGGATGGGCGAGCCTCGGCCATCATTATGACCTCAAGTTATCATTGCCTACATGGATGATTTATGACTCCTTTTTCTTCCAGGATTGGCAAGGGTCATAGTCAATCCATACAAGGCAAATCTCTGCTGACTTCCATCATCAAAACATCACTGGATGCAACTGCCCTTTTTGGATTATACCAAGACCATGATTAGGCCCATGGGCCTATAGGCCACCAAAGAACAAAGGCCTGGTAATTATTATCACCTCAAGTTATCATTGCCAAATGAAAGATCTATGACTCGTTCTTTCAGGATTGGCAAGGGTCATAGTCAATCCACATGAGGCAAAGTTCAGCTGACTTTCATCATGCAAACATCACTATTACTATATACTATTGCCCTTTTTGGATTATACTAGGACTATGATAAGGCTCATGGGCTTATATACCACCAAAGAACAAAGGCCCGGTCACTATTATCACCTCAAGTTATTATTGCCTACATGGATGATCTATGACTCTGTTTTCTTCCAGTATTGGCAAAGGTTATAGTCAATCCACATGCAGCAAAGCTCCATTGACTCCCATATCCAAACATCACATAATACAATTGCCCTTTTTGGATTATACCAAGACAATGATAAGGCCCATGGGCTTATGAGTCATAGGCTTACAGGCCACCAAGGAACAAAGGCCTGATCATTATTATCACCCCAAGTTGTTATCATCGCCTACGTGGATGATCTATGACTCCTTGTTCTTCCAGGATTGGCCAGGGACCATCGATACATAAGTCATGGCTCTGCTGATATCTATCCTCCAATTACGTGCAAACAAAAATGCTGTTTTCTTTATTTTCTTGCACATGATTGGGTATTTTTTGCAAAGTAAAATTTTACCACAGTCACTAAGCTCTTGGGAAAATTCCCTTGCAAAGCGAACAGCCTATTTGCCCTCATTAAACCAACCCCTATGACCTGAAATCTTTTAAAGATGATAAACAAATTTGTATAATGCCGTGTACACATGGCTGGACTTTTCGTCAGCAAAGGTCAGACAGAACAAATTCATCGGACAGTTCAACATTGTCTGGGCTTAATCGGGCCTTTGCTGTCGAAAAATCAGACAGATTTTAGATTTAGAACATATTTCAAATCTTTCCGACGGACTCGAATCCGGTCGAAAAAATCAGTTCGTGTGAATGCTAGTCCGGACGGACGAAAACTGACGCTAGGGCAGCTACTGGCTATGAACTTCATTATTCTAGTCCAGTCATACGTCATCACGGTCACAACTTTGGTGTGATTGTGTGTAGACAAGTCCGTTCGTTCGGAAGTCCGTCGGAACTCCACTGAAAAGTCAGTTGGGAAGACCGTCAGACCTAGTCTGCCGGAATGTCCAGGCGTGTGTGCGCGCCATAATTTGACTATTGAATTAGAAGTCACTAGTTGTCTAAGGTTACATTGCACAGAAATTGGTCAATAAATGCACATTTATGCAAACTAGCCATAGATTGACTAATTCATGGTTAATTGACCAAACTTGAGGGGAAAATATAGAACTACATTTTCTCTATCCCCTAGATTCCTTCTCTGCTGCCCTGAACACAACATCTGCACTGTACCATTGTTAACACTTTTAGGCCCCTTATGAGTAGAGCCCATACAAAATGAATGGGCTCAAATCACACTGGAAAAAAAATCGAACAGGTATGTGGTGAGATTCCTGTCCGAATCACATGCGGCTTCCCACACTGCTCCTGTGTGGATCCAGGCTTGTCATAGCGACTTCGGGCTGGGTTCACACAAGAGCAGCCGCAACACATTCTTGTTCAAATAGGGTTGCCTCCTCATCTCTTTAAAACCAAACATATGAATTACACGGGTTCTGTGTCTGATTAAGGTGGTAATTAAACTCACTTGGTGCCTTATCTGCATTAAATTAGCCTCAGAACCTGTGTACTTCATGTCTGTTCGGTATTAAAGGGATAAGGTGGCAACCCTATGTTCAAATCGCATGCGATTCATAGGGTAGTAAAACCTTGGTTTGAGAGTAACTCGGTTTGAGAGCGTTTTGCAAGATGAGCTAATTTTTTTTTATACATTTTGACTTGATATACAAGCGATGACTTGATATACAAGTAGCGTCATGTCACAACGGAGTATAAAAGAGAAGAGAGGCGCCTCCAAGTGTAGCAATATGGTTACATTTAATGAAGGTACAACATTTAGCAACATATTGCTACACTTAGAGGCGCCTCTCATCTCTTTTATACTCCGTTGTGACATGACGCTACTTGTATATCAAGTCATCGCTTGTTTATCAAGTCAAAATGTATAAAAAAAAATTAGCCCGTCTTGCAAAACGCTCTCAAACCAAGTTACTCTCAAACCAAGGTTTTACTACCTTATCCCCTTGCGGAGGCTTCCATTTGTGGATGGACATTTTATGGTTACACAACCTTCACATTGCTATAATCTTTTTATATGGACTATAAACTGAAGGACCTATGAATAAATGGTTGTGGAACGAATCATCTCAGATTCTATTATTTGTTATGGGGAAATTCGCTTTGATATACAAGTGCTTTGGATTACAAGCATGTTTCCGGAATGAATTATGCTCGTAATCCAAGGTTTTACTCTATATATATATATATATATATATATATACACACACACACATATATATATATATATGTATATATATATATATATATATATATATATATATATATATATATATAATTTATAGCTATAGATACAGAAATATATATATATTTATACATTTTTTATAGATTTTATATATATATATATATATATATATATATATATATATATATATATATTTAAAGGCTGGTGGTAAAAAATTAGACCTCCAAACCAGATGAACATTAAGCAAAGGTTTTTTTTTTTTTTTTTTTAGCTATATAAAATACTAGCAGTATTTAAAGACGAGAATAATGTGATCCCTGCCTCCAAATGAAACAGGGATCATTTCTCTAACCGGTTATGAAACTTACATAAAAATACTTACTGCAAGAAATATATACCTCTTTAAACACAGTAAAATTAAATTAAGACGTTTGTAGAAATGAACGATATAAAAGAAGGCAGCCAAATGGAAAAAAAAAAAAAAAAAAATCCTTTCAAATAAATGTATTCAGCTGGAATATGGCTCTGTTATACGGGCTTTGTATCAAGCTGGCTTTATTAGCATCACATTCCCAATCAATTAATTAACAGCTGACAGTTTAATTAAGGCACAAATAGTCAGCAAGAATGATGTCAAGACCACTAAAAACTGTTGCATAACATTCTAATATACTGATCACAAAAGTAGTTCATCCCTCGAGTTTTATTGCCGCTGCGTTACAGGAACACGAATCTTCGCCTTTTCTATGTAGAAATGAGTTATATAGAACACAATGGTTTGAAGGTTTGTTTGCGTTTGACGTTGATAAATTGGCTTGCGATCTGTGAGTGTGTGGCTCAGATACCACTTTGAGTTTAATCCCCCCCTCCCCTGTCCCGTGACTGACATTGCAGCGCAACATTTGCAAAACCGCCGCACATGCAGACGCGCGTCATCCTATCTTGCTAAACCAGGAGGAAGGCAATGGTACCCATACATGTACTGCACATCAGGAGTGGTGAAGAAGAAGTGATAGCGAGTGATAGGGAGTCTGTGTTCTGCATCCTTTAAGTCCCCCTTTGAAGCTGCTAACTTTGCTTAACCATTTCAGCTTCCCACACCATGGGTTGCAGGAAGCAAATTTGCTCAATTCTCCCTTCAACACAGACAGTGCAGGAATCCATCTTGCCGGGCCTGGTGGGGAAGCGGGAAGAAGCTGGAGAGGGTGGGGGAAGCCGCCCTTCACCGGGAAAAAACAGTTATTATTTCTAAAACCCCTTTCACACAGAGCTGCCGCGGGCGTCAGTGGTAAAGCAGCGCTATTTTTACCGTCGTTTTGGCGGCGCTAATCGTCCGATAACAGGGTAGTTTTAACCCCCCGCTAGCGGCCGAAAAGGGGTTAAATCCGCCCGCAAACGCCGCCAGATCACAGTTTTGCCGATGGTATCGCAGTGCGGCCCCATTGATTTCAATGGGGAGCAGCGGTGGAGGAGCGGTGAGTTCACTGCTCCTTCACCACTCCAAAGAAGGTGCTGGCAGGACAGAGCCAGCGCACTGGAGCAGCTGTTTTAGGGCGTTTTGCAAGCGCTATTTTTAACGCTATAGCACCTGCAAAACGCTCCAGTGTGAAAGGGGTCTAAAGGCTATAGCAGCTGCTAGCAATAATCACAGGTTAAAACCAGTAATGCTGATTGTACCCAAGTTGTACATTCAGCCTACCCATACAGGGTTTGAATCTCGGCCGGTTCCTGAACAGCCTTAAATAGTCTTTGTCTGACCCAAGATGGCCATCAAAGTCACATGGGGCACCCGCACCCAATCAGATATTGGAACCCCTAGTGACCGAGGAAATCCTGGAAGAACCAAGTTACCCTCAATTTCCTCCCCCAACTGTGGTCAAGCACCACCTGTAGTGGAGAATACAGACTGCACCTGCCTAAAAGCATCCCTTTTGGGGGCAAGTGCTCCAGAAATATACAGTTATACAATTGGCTGGTGGGGGGGCATAAAGGAGTGATTAGAATCGGCATCCGTTAAAATAAGGAATATTAGGATTTGTGATGGAAAGAGATAGGTAGATACATTCCCTTCTAATGCCGCGTACACACGAGCGAATTGTCAGCGGACAATTCGATCGTGTGTGGGCTTCAGCGGACTTTTCCAGCGTAAAGTCCGGCGGACTTAGAAAGTCGTTTTGCACTCCAATCTTTCTGCCGTACTTGGGTTTCAGCGGACAATACGTTCGTGAGTATGCTAGTCCGGTGGACTAAGAATGGCGCATGCTCAGAAGCAAGTACGAAAAAGGAAGCTATTGGCTACTGGCTATTGAACTTCCTTTTTCTAGTCCCGTCGTACGTGCTGTACGTCATCGCGCTAGCAAACGCCGGACTTTCTGTGTGTCCGTGTGTGGCCAAGTCCGTTCGGTAGAAAGTACGCCGGACTATCCGCCGGATTGTTTGCCGGATTAAGTACGCCGGACAATTCGCTCGTGTCTATGTGGCATTATATTTGGAGGTTTTCAGCCGCACCCAACCAATACCATTCAGCTCAGTGCAATCTTCCTGAACCAACCGTGGTGGGCACACCTCCCAACTTTATGAGATGGGAATGAGGGACACCTATTGACAAATGTATGTAGGCATAGGACACACCTCCTGCCACGCCCCCTTAAAGGAGAACTACATTTAAAAAATGATTAAGTAAATCCACAAGTGCTTTTTTTTTACCACTACTTTTCCTTTATATCGGCTTGTGGAATGTACAAATGCAGCAATTTAGAGATTAGATGAAAGCTTTAGCGCTGGGAAACACTTTTTGAAAGATAAAAAGTGCATTTTATATACAACTATATAGATCAGACCAAAGTGAGGGACAAATGAGGAGGGAAGAGGGACAGCGGGACTTTGTCCTAAATCAGGGACAGTCCTTCGAAAACAGGGACAGTTGGAAGCTATGCTGGGGGGTGCTTGGAAGGAGTCAAGAAACGTGCCCCCCTTCATCCTCCATAGAAACAAAGCCTAATTCCTTCTCAAATAATCCCCCCTCCCCCAATACGTCTCTGTCTCACGCTCTACGGAGTGCACATATTTTGAAGGATAATACATCGTGTTAAGAAGTGAGCAATACAATTCACATTTCATTGAGCATCTGCGTGGGTAAAAAACAAGCCTTATCCATTACACTTCTTAGCGCGGCTAATCCAGATATTTCAGCCAGAATACACACATGTCCCATCGCTGATAGTATTAGCGGAAAATGAAGCTGACACACAACGGGCATGCTCCATTTCAGGGACACAATATCTCCTTATGCAAAATTGATTTAGTGCATATAACATTACTCTTGCATGATTAAATCATGCATCAAGCTGATTAATTTCACATTATAGAAACTCTCAAATTGAATTTTCCCTGGCCTCGCACTCTAAAAGACGCAGCACTGGCCATTACTTAAAGTGCAACTAGGAGAAAAATAAAGAATTACATATATGATACTGTGCGTCTGCGGCATTATCGCAGAAGATCTTCTTTTTTTTTTTTCGGATTTCCACCCTATAGTATGATTTTATTACCTACAGAAGACCATCCTCCGTTGTAAATGGGCTAAATGTTTTGAACCCCTTTGACGTCGGCCAGAGCCGCTGCCTTAACGGGCCGTTATGAGTCTGGTAGAAGGAGATGCGGCATTGTGATTGGCTGCAGGCTGCTGCTGTAATGGTCCTACAGAGACGAGTAGAGACAAGTCCAGCTAAGAATTCCCTGTCTATAAGGTCGGATCTAGAGGGGGGGCTGGGGGGTGGACTGTGCCCCCCCTCCCCAGATTTTAGGTGTACCCCTCCAGGTCTCTGAGAATGTATACAATGATCCATGAGCCAGTCTGATGCAGAAAGTTGATGGGGACAATCCATGTAAGGGGGCACTCTAATGGGGCAACCTGATCATATGTAAGGGGGCACTCTGATGGGGCAACCTGATGTAAGGGGGGCTCTAATAGGGAAATCTGGTGCAAGGGGGCACTCTGATGGGGACCTTGATGTAAGGGGCCACGCTGATGGAGACTCTGATGTTAAGGGGCACTCTAATAGGGAAACCTGGTGTAAGAGTGAACTCTGATGGGGATACCTGATGTAAGGGGGCACGCTGATGGGGACATCTCTGGTGGGGATAAATTATATGTAAGGAGTACTCTAACGGGGAAACCTGATGTAAAGAGGCACTTCTATGGAGACCGTAATATAAGGGAGCACTCTGATGGGGACCCTGATGTAAAGGGGCACTCTTATTGAGATTTTAATATATGGGAAACCTGATGTAAGGGGGAACTCTCATGGAAATCTGATGCGAGGGGGCACTCTGATGGGGACACTTGGTGTTAGGGGGAACTGTGATGGAAATCTGATGTTAGGGGGCACTCTTATGTAGACACCAGATGTAAGGGGACACTCTGATGGGAAACTTGATGTAAGGGTGCCCTCTGATGGGAACTCTGATGTAAGGGGGCACTCTGATGGGATTTCTGATATAAGGGCACACTCTGATGGGGACTCTGATGTAAGGGGCCACTCTGATGGGATCTCTGATGTAAGGGGACACTCTGATAGGAACTCTGATGTAAGGGGGCACTCTGATGGGAACCCTGATGTAAGGGGACACTCTGATGGGATCTCTGATGTAAGGGGACACTCTGATGGGAACTCTGATGTAAGGGGGCACTCTGATGGGAACTCTGATGTAAGGGGACACTCTGATGGGATCTCTGATGTAAGGGGACACTCTGATAGGAACTCTGATGTAAGGGGGCACTCTGATGGGAACCCTGCTATAAGGGGACACTCTGATGGGAACTCTGATGTAAGTGGGCACTCTGATGGGAACTCTGATGTAAGGGGGCACTCTGATGGGAACTCTGATGTAAGGGGGCACTCTGATGGGAACTCTGATGTAAGGGGACACTCTGATAGGAACTCTGATGTAAGGGGGCACTCTGATGTAAGGGGACACTCTGATAGGAACTCTGATGTAAGGGGGCACTCTGATGGGAACTCTGATGTAAGGGGACACTCTGATAGGAACTCTGATGTAAGGGGGCACTCTGATGGGAACTCTGATGTAAGGGGACACTCTGATAGGAACTCTGATGTAAGGGGGCACTCTGATGGGAACCCTGCTATAAGGGGACACTCTGATGGGAACTCTGATGTAAGTGGGCACTCTGATGGGAACTCTGATGTAAGGGGACACTCTGATGGGAACTCTGATGTAAGGGGCACTCTGATGGAGACCCTGATGTAAGGGGACACTCTGATGGGAACTCTGATGTAAGGGGGCACTCTGATGGGGACCCTGATGTAAGGGGCCACTCTGATGGGGACTCTGATGTAGGGGGACACTCTGATGGGAACCTGAGGTAAAAGGGGACTCTGATGAGTATTGATAATGTAAAGAGGGATTCTGAGGGCACCCCTGATGTAAAGGGGAGCTCTAATAGGGGCGTCTGATATAAGGGGGGTACAGGTTCTGTTTAATCATCCTAATCTAATGACAGCCTACTACATACTAGTGTTTCCCAGGTTGTGACATCCCAAAGCTAGATCCGGCCCTGCAACACTGCTGCACAATTTCACTGCGGAACAAACAGCATTGTCACCCTGTTACAGAAAGTGGAAAAATAACGGATCTACTGGCAGGATCAACAGGTAACATATGCTACTATGATACGGGGCAGAAAAACAAAAACTGCTGCACCATATATGACTTTTTTTTTACTTTGCCCAGAGTTCCATGTAAAAGGCTCAGAGAACATGGCCGATGTCGGCTGTTGTCAAATAACTAGTGGCAAAGTTTTGGAGGCAACTGTCAAAACTCTCCAGACATTGGGATGCAGAGCTGGCTTACAACAATACATTCTGTACTGCTTTTAAGATGCTACTCATTCTAATGACTTCCCCGGTCATAACTCTCTGCAGCTGTAATTGGTTTTCTCATTCATGCATTCTCATTCTGATGTTGTCTGCTGAATTAGATTATTGGAATGGCCCATTTTGCTGTTTAGTTGCTCTGTGTTCTGTGTCTGAAGCATTCCGAGTGGTGTTTGCCATGAAACTTACTGTGCATAGAAGACATTATCATTGTACTTCATTTTTCATCCGCACAACTGTTCAGATTTTTCGTTAAAGCTTAAACTGTACTTTTTTTCCCTTTTTCTTTTGGCGGATTTTCCACATAAATTCACTTTGCTGCCTTGTCAGTATTTAATTTATTATTAAACAAGTTCTGGCCTCATCGGAGGCGCAGTTCCAGAACCATGGCTTGAAGCTTATGGGACGGGTTTAATGTGTGGCATTTGTCATAGAGATTCGGGGGTTCTGGGAACATTTCATTCTGCTGCAGGTGCCAATTCAGTTGGAGAAGTTTGAATGATGTGGAGTTTAATGTTGGAGGATGCTGGTTAGTCGCATCGCGGTACAACGCACTGATTGGTCAAGAGCGGGGGGTCCCAGGAGGGTGCTGAACATTTTGTTTGTTGGTTTTAGTTTGTTATAGTGATGAGACACTTCAGCTCAAAGATGGCTACATACTGAACTACTGAAAGTTGGGGTCCTAGAATGATAACACACTGACACCTGGGGTCCTAGAATGATAACACTCTGACACCTGGGGTCCTAGAATGATAACACTCTGACACCTGGGGTCCTAGAATGATAACACTCTGATACCTGGGGTCCTAGAATGATAACACTCTGATACCTGGGGTCCTAGAATGATAACACTCTAACACCTGGGGTCCTAGAATGATAACACTCTGACACCTGGGGTCCTAGAATTATAACACCCTGACACCTGGGGTCCTAGAATGATAACACCCTGACACCTGGGGTCCTAGAATGATAACACTCTGACACCTGGGGTCCTAGAATGATAACACTCTGATACCTGGGGTCCTAGAATGATAACACTCTGATACCTGGGGTCCTAGAATGATAACACTCTAACACCTGGGGTCCTAGAATGATAACACTCTGATACCTGGGGTCCTAGAATGATAACACTCTGATACCTGGGGTCCTAGAATGATAACACTCTAACACCTGGGGTCCTAGAATGATAACACTCTGACACCTGGGGTCCTAGAATGATAACACCCTGACACCTGGGGTCCTAGAATGATAACACCCTGACACCTGGGGTCCTAGAATGATAACACTCTGACACCTGGGGTCCTAGAATGATAACACTCTGATACCTGGGGTCCTAGAATGATAACACTCTGATACCTGGGGTCCTAGAATGATAACACTCTAACACCTGGGGTCCTAGATTGATAACACACTGACACCTGGGGTCCTAGAATGATAACACTCTAACACCTGGGGTCCTAGAATGATAACACTCTGACACCTGGGGTCCTAGAATGATAACACTCTGATACCTGGGGTCCTAGAATGATAACACACTGATACCTGGGGTCCTAGAATGATAACACTCTAACACCTGGGGTCCTAGAATGATAACACTCTGACACCTGGGGTCCTAGAATGATAACACTCTGACACCTGGGGTCCTAGAATGATAACACTCTGATACCTGGGGTCCTAGAATGATAACACACTGATACCTGGGGTCCTAGAATGATAACACACTGACACCTGGGGTCCTAGAATGATAACACACTGACACCTGGGGTCCTAGAATGATAACACTCTCACACCTGGGGTCCTAGCATGATAACACTCTGACCCCTGCCGTCCTAGAATGATAACACTGACACGTGGGGTCCCAGAATGATAACACACTGACACGTGGGGTCCTAGATAGATAACACACTGACACCTGGGGTCCTATAATGATAACACACTGACTCCTGGGGTCCTAGAATGATAACACTATGACACATGGGGTCCCAGAATGATAACACACTGACACGTGGGGTCCTAGAATGATAACACACTGACACCTGGGTCCTAGAATGATGACACACTGACACGTGGGGTCCTAGAATGATAACACCCTGACACCTGGGGTCCTAGAATGATAAAACACTGACACCTGGGGTCCTAGAATGATGACACACTGACACATGGGGTCCTAGAATAATAACACACTGACACCTGGGGTCCTAGAATGATGACACACTGACACATGGGGTCCTAGAATGATAACACACTGACACCTGGGGTCCTAGAATGATGACACACTGACACATGGGGTCCTAGAATGATAACACACTGACACCTGGGGTCCTAGAATCATGACACACTGACACGTGGGGTCCTAGAATGATAACACCCTGACACCAGGGGTCCTAGAATTATAACACACTGACACCTGGGGTCCCAGAATGATAACATACTGACACCTGGGGTCCTAGAATGATAACACTCTCACACCTGGGGTCCTATAATGATGACTCACTGACATGTGGGGTCCTAGAATGATGACACACTGACACCTAGGGTCCTAGAATGATAACACACTGGCATCTGGGGTCCTAGAATGATAACACACTGGCATCTGGGGTCCTAGAATGATAACACACTGACACCCGGGGTCCTAGAATGATAACACTCTGACACCTGGGGTCCTAGAATGATAACACACTGACACCTGGGGTCCTAGAATGATAACACACTGACACCTGGGGTCCCAGAATGATAACACACTGACACCTGGGGTCCCAGAATGATAACACACTGACACCTGGGGTCCTAGAATGATGACACACTGACACCTGGGGTCCTAGAATGATAACACTCTGACACATGGGGTCACAGAATGATAACACTGTGACACGTGGGGTCCTAGAACGATAACGCACTGACACCTGGGGTCCTAGAATGATAACACACTGACACATGGGGTCCTAGAATGATAACACTCTGACACATGGGGTCCTAGAATGATGACACACTGACATGTGGGGTCCTAGAATGATAACACACTGACACGTGGGGTCCTAGAATGATAACACACTGACACGTGGGGTCCTAGAATGATGACACACTGACATGTGGGGTCCTAGAATGATGACACACTGACATGTGGGGGTCCTAGAATGATGACACACTGACACGTGGGGTCCCAGAACAAAGGCACTGATACTTAAAGGAGGCACAGGGGGGTGTTTCCCTGGTTACCTCTCCTCAAGACCACAAATGTCTCAACCATGCTCCCCCTCAGAGATATAGTGTGCATGGCGAGAGCCCCTTCTCACTCTCATATGTGCTGCACAGAGTGCCCACATAATGGCCGCCACCTCAGGTTATCTAACCTCAAGACCACAGACTCCCCAAGCATGTGCCCACCTCAGAAATATCACATGCATTGGCGAGTCTCTCCTCACTCTCATATGGGCCACACAGAGTGCCCACAAAATGGCCGCCAACCCTGGTTACCTTACTTTAGGACCACAGACACCCCAAGCATGTGTCCACCTCAGAAATATTGCATGCATGGCGAGTCTCTCCTCATTCACATACCCTGTTTCCCCGAAAATAAGACCTAGCGTGATTGTCCGTGATGGCTGCAATATCAGCCCTACCCCCCAAATAAGCACTACCCTGTTTCCCCGAAAATAAGCCCTACCCTGAAAATAAGACCTACAAGGACATTAGCTAGGGCTTATTTGGGGGGTAGGGCTTAGATTGCAGCCATCACTGTCAATCACGCTAGGTCTTATTTTCGGGGAAACAGGGTATGTACCATGCAGAGTGCCCACAAAATGTCTGCCACCCCTCCCTTATATAGGTTTATATAGGCCTGGTTACCTCTTATTAGTAGAGGGCATTCCCTGGTTTCTTCACCTCAGAATTTCCAGGGATCACTTACTGGCAGTGTGCATTTCCCTGGTTACCTCTCCTCAGGCCCTCCTTGTATCACTTATTGGCAGAGCTTGTTTTCCTGGTTACCTTCTCCTCAGACAAGTGCCCAAGACAGAAATAACGTGTTCACAGCGCGTGCCTCTCCTCACTCTCATATGCGCCACACAGTGCCCAGAAAATGGCCACCAACCCTAGTTACCTTACTTTAGGACCACAGACACCCCAAGCATGTGGCTACCTCAGAAATATTGCATGCATGGCGAGTCTCTCCTCATTCACATATGTACCATGCAGAGTGCCCACAAAATGGCTGCCACCACTCCCTTATATAGGTTTATATATGCCTGGTTACCTCTTATTAGTAGAGGACATTCCCTGGTTTCTTCACCTCAGGAATTCCATGGATCACTTACTGGCAGAGTAGAGGGCGTTTCCCTGGTTACCTCTCAGGACTTATATGGAGCATTTTTTGGCAGAGGATGCTCCCCTGGTTAATTCTCCTCATGCCTCAAGCATGCTTCTACCTCAGAGATATAGTTTACATTGTGAGAGTCTCTCTTTACTCTGATATATGCCACACAGAGTGCCCACAAAATGGCTTATATAAGCCTGGTTACCTCTTATTATCAGAGAGAATTCAGTGATTACCTCTCCTCAGGAATTCTATGGATCACTTATTGGCAGAGTGTGCATTTCCCTGGTTATCTCTCCTCAGGCCCTCCTTGGATCACTTATTGGCAGAGGATGTTTTCCTGGTTATCTATCCTCAGGAATTCTATGGATCACTTATTGGCAGAGGTTGTTTTCCTGGTTACCTCTCCTCAGGAATTCTATGGATCACTTATTGGCAGAGGTTGTTTTCCTGGTTACCTCTCCTCAGGAATTCTATGGATCACTTATTGGCAGAGGTTGTTTTCCTGGTTACCTCTCCTCAGGGCCTCCTCGGATCACTTATTGGCAGAGGTTGTTTTCCTGGTTACCTCTCCTCAGGAATTCTATGGATCACTTATTGGCAGAGGTTGTTTTCCTGGTTACCTCTCCTCAGGAATTCTATGGATCACTTATTGGCAGAGGTTGTTTTCCTGGTTACCTCTCCTCAGGCAAGTGCCCAATTTAGAAATAAAGTTTTCACAGCGTGTGCTCCTCTCCTCACTCTCATATGTGTCACAGACTGACAACAAAATGTTATTATATAGGCTTTGTTTACAAAATGGCAACTGCCCATACCCAGTATGAAGAAGGGGGGTAAATTCCACACAATTAAGGCAAACTGGGTAACTAAATAAAAAATAAATTCTTATCCTAACATCTGCTGCTTTACCCACTCGCTTGCCAGAACTGCTTTCATCTTTTTTGCACACAAGTTTAATACATCTAACATAACATACAAAATAACAATATTGCTTTCACTCCATCCCAATTGAAGTTTTTTGTGCATAGCCCCCAATGCACGCGTAACATTCGTATGTGTGTATGTGGGGGTGGAGAGGCTCAAAATATTTTTAAAGGAGGAATTTTAAGTGTTTGGGTTTAACTTTAGTGTTTCTACTTTTTTCCACTGAACTTTATTTTTTATAACAAAAAGTCCCCTATGTGATACTTTTTTGTGACAAGTTCTCTTTGTATTTTAGACCCCTGATGTGTCACCTGCCCTCCATTGAAGCTAATGGAGCACAGATCATGTTTCGTTAGCTTCTTCCTTGGCCACAGAGGCCGGGAAAAGTGAGACCTGGAAGTTAAGTTTTATATCTGAGGTTTTATATCTGAGATTTCTAGGTAGGGGAGATCATCCACCATGCTAGTCCCAGGTCAGCTGATGGACCTGGGACCCAGGAAACATTGTGGGGGGACCCAGGAAACATTGCAAGGGGCACCCAGGAAACATTGCAAGGGGAACCTGGAAAACATGCCAAGGGCACCCAGGGAACATTGTAAGGAGCACCTGGGAAACATTGCAGAGACACCCGGGAAACATTGCAGGGACACCCGGGAAACATTGTAAAGGGGCACCCAGGAGAAATTGCAAGGGCATCCAGGAAACATTGTAAGGGGCACCTGGGAAACATTTCAAGGGGCACCCAGAAAATATTGCAGAGGCACCTGGCAGACATTGCAGGGGCATCCAGGAAACATTGCAGGGGCACCCAGGAAACATTGTAGGGGCACCTGGGAAACATTGCAGGGGCACCAGGAAACATTGTAGGGGCACCCAGGAAACATTGCAAGAGCACCCAGGAAACATTGTAGGGCACCCAGGAAACATTGTAGGGGCATCCAGGAAACATTGCAAGGGGCACCCAGGAAACATTGTAGGGGCAACTGGGAAACATTGTAGCAGCACCTGGGAAACATTGCAAGGGGCACCCAGAAAATATTGCAGGGGCACCCGGCAAACATTGCAGGGGCATCCAGGAAACATTGCAGGGGCACCCAGGAAACATTGTAGGGGCACCCAGGAAACATTGCAAGGGCACCCAGGAAACATTGCAAAGGGAACCTGGGAAACATTGTAAGGGGCAACTGGGAAACATTGTAAGGGGAAACTGGGAAACATTGTAAGGGGCACCCAGGAAACATTGCAGGGATACCTGCAAAACATTGCAAGGGGCACCCAGGAAACATTGCAGGGGCATCTGGGAATCATTGCAAGGGGCACCGAGGAAACATTGCACGGACATCTGGCAAACATTGCATGGGAACTCAGGAAATATTGTAGGGGCTCCCAGGAAACATTGCAGGGACATCTGGCAAACATTGCAGGGGCACCCAGGAAACACTGTAGGGGGACCCAGCAAACATTGCAGGGGAACTCAGGAAACATTGTAGGGGCTCCCAGGAAACATTGCAGGGGCACCCAGGAAACACTGTAGGGGGACCCAGCAAACATTGCAGGGGCACCCAGGAAACACTGTAGGGGGACCCAGCAAACATTGCAGGGGCACCCAGGAAACACTGTAGGGGGACCCAGCAAACATTGCAGGGGAACTCAGGAAACATTGTAGGGGCTCCCAGGAAACATTGCGGGGGATGAGGGAACAAATGTTCATGGGGTGTGTGGAAGTGATCACTTCCATCTGAGAGCCAGTGATCGGTTTCTCAGATTTAAGCTGGCTATAGATGGATAGATTTTTGAATAAAATTCTTAGGAAAAGTCTCAGAACATTCTCAGAACATTCAAATGTCATTCTAAAGTTTTTCGCCGTACACAGGGGCCGAATGTCTGATGGTTTCCATTGAACCGGCCGATGACGCTCGATATTTGGCCCATGTGTACTACTAGGCTTTAGAAATTTGTTTGAGAAAAAAAACTTTCTTAAGCGGACCATAGATGAGTAGGAATATACATAAAAATTCAGGTAGTTGGACTAATCATTTGATTTTTGCATAATTAGTGTGCCCATTGTGACAGGTGATTTTTGAGCAGCCATTGAAACTGAATGAGCAAACATGTTGGAAATTTTTTTCAGAACAAACTATTTTTTTAATAGGGGACTGAATATGCCTGATAAAATGCACAGAAAGTGATACTCCAAAAATACTTGTAAATATCAGAAAACTGATGTGACCACTACATCTAAGAATTGATATACTTTTGGTTTATATTTTAACATTGACTCTCCACCGTTAAAGCAGCCTTTTTCAACCTTCATATCCAAGTGCAGGGCTTTTTTCCCCAGAAAATGAGTGCAGAACTTAACCACAACCCCCCAAATGACATATATAATAAGATAGGGGTCGCTGTTCATGTGCCACAGTGATAGTGATTATTAATTCATAATCACTATCGCTGTGGCACATGAACAGCGCCCCCTATCTTGTTATATATGTCATTAGGAGTCACTTTACTCTGTCAAGGGAGCAGCAATTAATTTTTTTTTATTTATTTTTTTTGGCGCAGAGTTTATTTCACAAAATTCACAACCCCCCAAAACCCAGCCCAAGCACACGCACTTTCCAAACTGCATCAAATAGGGGCTGTGGTCAAATTTCCCTTACGGTGGGAGGGTCTTAAAGGGGCATTAAATATCAGGAGTGCATAGTTTAGAGGTGCTCTACATGCAGAGTTTGGGGATGCAACACACACAGAGTGCAGATTTCAGCCTTCTTCCACAGCTGCTCTTACCTCTGCACCCCCCCATCCACATCTCACTTTCACCCCTCTTGAGCTCTGTCCTCTGCATGCAAACCTCCACTGCCACCATCTTCTCTCCCCCCGCCCCTTTAAAAGCTCCACTATCTTCCACGTGTCTTACTTTTGTTGCTGTATAAAACTTAAGCATCCAATCGGCTCTAGTACTGCCCCACAAACTGTAGGCAGATCTGCTTCTCTTGCTTGCAGGGAGATCATCCAGTGGGGGTGTCAGCATCCGCAATGCACCCTGGGCACCTGCATCTCACTTTTTCCCATCCTGCACTCAGTGGGAGCTGCTGGGAAACAAGCTATCCCTTGTAAACACAGAAGCTGGACTTCTGTGTTTACAAGTGATAGTGGTGAGCAGGGAGCCGAGGGCCCAGGCCAGAGGTGGTACAACTGAGTTCCACCTAGTTCCAGCTGAAACATTTTTTTTTTCAGGTCGCAGGGAACCCCTAATGAGATTAGTCCATCAGGGATTATTGTGACTATGTCCTTTCCATTGCTGGTGGTAAGTGGGAAGAATGCCCCCTTACAGTAGTGGCCAGAATGACAACCTTGCAGCCATGCCTCTGGCACTGCCAAGTGGTTTTAGACCTGGAACTCTGCAGGCACCATCAGATGTGAGGACAGTTAGGCACAGATCAAGGAGCACCTAGCCACCCCTGGAGGAACCCCCTATGCTTCCACAGAGCCCTGGTTGAGAATGGATGCATTAAAATATATACTCATCCTTTTGATTTTTTTTTTTGTACCCATAGTAGGAATATAGGAATACAGCGGTGAAGCCGCCTTTGGATGCTTTCACAAAGCAGACACTGAAACATATAATCTTGTCTATTATGGTTTTACCTGCCCAACACATCTCCTACCATTGCTCCCCACGAACAATAAAAAAATAAAAAAAAAGATTTTCAAAGTCCCAAGTTGATAGAAGTCGACGAAGAGAAAAAACAAGTCAGCAATCCAGGCTGTCAACAGAATTTCACAGTTCACTGTGCTTTTGCCTGGTGAGGTTTGTAATGTTGTACGTGCTGTTTATAGTCTGTCGCTTCAACCTTTTGTGAGCTCTGGAAATCTAGCTGAAAACAAATTGTAAATATGGAAAAATAAACGTAAATCTGACCCACAGGCTACATCTCTCATACGGCGCTGCGCAGTAAAACGCATTTGAATGATGAGACTATTGGTAAGACTGGTCGCGTTTGTTTAAAGGCTTACCGGCGTCTTATGATCGCTTAAGGGAAAAGTGTCGCCGGCTGGGAAGAAAATATTATGGGTTGTCATTGGGAAACCATTAAAAGTTTTGATTTGGCTGTGGTATATTTTGGAAGAAGTAGATTATGATAAATGTTATAATTACAAATGTTATAATATTGTAAATACATTATTGAATACGTTCATGACTACAGATTTGGATAACATGAGAACTTTGAAGTACTTTGACTGGCTATGGTTCAATGGTTTCCCATTGAATGTTCCAGGTTCTTTGGCTACTGTGTGGGTAACTTAGCCAATAAATGTTCTAAAAGCTCTAACTGGCCAACACAGAGAACGTTATATAAATCAACAATTGACCACAAGTTGGTCCAGTCCTATCGATTTTGTACTTTCCTTTTAGCCATGGGTTGGTCCAAGCCAGTGATGGCGAACCTTGGCACCCCAGATGTTTTATAACTACATTTCCCATGATGCTCAAATACACTGCAGAGTGCATGAGCACCATGGAAAATGTAGTTCCAAAACATCAAGAGGGCAAAGGTGTTCTGTCATTGGTCTAGGCTGTAAATGGTAATGTTGGTATAGCCCCACTACATTCCTAATTGGCTAAAGGTTAGCCTACTCTTAAGTCACTACTCTCCAGGATTATTAAGAATGTTGCCATACTCTAAATAAATGATTGAACACATTTTTGGCTGCAGATTCAGATAACAAAAGAACTTTGAAGTACTCTGATTGGCTATGCATTGGGTTACCCATTGAATGTTCCAGGTTCTTTGGCTACAGTGTGGGTAACTTAGCTAATACATGTTCTAAAAGCTGCATCTGACCAACACAGTGAACATTACATCGATCAACATTTGACCGCAAGTTGGTCCAGTCCTATCGATTTTGTATCTGCTTTTTAGCCATGGGTTTTGTCTAGGCTGTGAATGGTAGCTTTGTTTGGTATAGCCCTGCTACTTTCTAATCCTCTAATTGGCTAAAGGTAAGCCTACTCTAAGCATGCTAAGGATCTTAGTAGCTACTCTCCAAAATTATTATAAATGTTCCCATACTGTAAATAAATTGTTGAACACATTCTTGGCTGCAGATTCAGATAACAAAAGAACATTGAAATGCTCTGATTGGCTATGCATTGGGTTACCCATTTAATGTTCCAGGTTCTTTGGCTACTGTGTTGGTAACTTAGCCATCAAATGTTCTAAAAACTTCATCTGGCCAACACAGTGAATGTTATATAGACCAACAACTAACCACAAGTCGGTCCTGTCCTATGGATGTTCTACTTGCCTTGTAGCCATGGGTTGGTCTTGACTGTGAATGGTAGCTTTGCTTAGTATAGCCCCACTACTTTCCTAATCCTCTAATTGGCCCTTCTCTTTAGTAGCTACTCTCCAGAATTATTACGAATGTTCCCATACTGTAAAAACATTATTGAATACATTCTTGACTGCAGATTCAGATAACAAGAGGACACTGAAATGTTCTGATTGGCTATGCATTGGGTTACCCATTGAATTTTCCAAGCTTTAACGCAAGTTGGTCAATTCCTTTGAATTTTTAACTTATCTTTTATCCATGAGTTGGTCTAGACTGTGAATGGTAGCTTGGGTTGGCTTTCAATTGGTCTAGCCCTGCTACTTTCCTTATCCTCTAATTGGCTAAAGGATAGACTACTCTAGATTTGTTCAGAGAGAAAATATTGGTTGCAGGTTGATCTAGTCCTGCTAAGGATCTAAGGTTTTGAGGTTCTAATTAGCATCACATTTGCTCACTTTTGGTTCTAACTCTTGGAGAAGGAGGACCAGCTCTCTGAGCCAACCAGTGCTATGCACTTTCAGTCTAACACTTTAAACGCACTAAAAGGAAGATACAGCTCAGGGATGACCTCAGCTCCTTCACTGAGCAGTCAACAGCTTAGGGGAGGAGGGGTGTTGGTCTAGTCCTGCTGTCCTTATTCTCTGATTGGCTAAAAGTTTGTCTAATCTAGGGCTATTCTGAGGTCATCATTGGTTGCAGGTTGACTTACTCCCGGTAAAGCTTTGAGTTTCAAATTAGCATCCCATTTGCTCACCTTTAGTTTTGTATCACTGAGCATTGATTGGCTGAAGGATGGTAGAGTTCTTTTTTGGACAGGGAAGGTGAGCTCTCTGAACCAACCAGGGCTCTGGAGCTTTGCAAAGCATTGTCAGTCTAACACTTTAAACACACTAACAGGAGGGTGCAGCTCAGGGATGACCTCAGTTCCTTCACTGTGCAGTCATCAGTCTGGAGGAGGAGTGACTAAAGAAGCAGAAAGAAGCAAAGTTCTTTTGGCCCCACTTCTCCTGCGGGTCACAGGAATGCATTTAGTTCTCCACTTCCGTGACTCATATTCAGCTGACAGCAGGCTAAAGTTCTCTGTTGGCTGACGTCACTCATCCGCTCCAGACTTTAATGTTGAGATCCGTACAGATTCCTGACCGGCATCTTGTTCAGCCCCTCAGCACCCCCCTAAGAGCCAAAGCCAGCTGCTCTAATCTCCTCCACAGCCTGGTGCTCAAGTGAGCGCTGAAGAGGCAGAGCAGAAAGCTGGTGAATGATGACCAAGAATTGAGTGATCAGCGGTCTTTGATCGCTCAGTTCTCAGTCTTAGAGGACAGATGCAGCTTTGAATCAATGCTGCATTCAACTAGGTATGTATGTTTATTATTTATTTTAATTTTTTTATCTCATGCTTCTCTTTTAAAGCTCTAATTAGCATCACATTAGTATCAACAGAGGTTCACTGATTGGACGAGTTAGAGGTCCTGACATTGCCTGTCCTCCTTTCTACCTAATCCAATCAGAGAGTGGCTTGTATTGACCTAAACTGAAAAAATATTACAAGGTCTTCTGTGCAATCGCTGGTAGTGTGCAGAGGTAAAAATCATGACTCTTACTATATTAATGCCCATTACTACAGTGATCTCCGGCTGCCCCAGAGATCCATCAGGCATCAATTTGCCAAGCTGGAAACAATTTACTAAAGAAGAGGGCCAAGCTGGGTAAGCAGGGTAAGCTCTGCTTGTTCACACCCCCCCCCCCTCCACTGCCACATTTGGCACTTGGGGGGGAGCAGGTACCTGTTTTTTTACAGGTACCCACTCCCACTTCCGGGAAAGATTGCCCTGTCGATCTTGGAGTATGTCCGACCCCTCCTCCTCCTCCTTCCCCCCTATGCCTTCTGAGACACACAGCGGGACCATTCAGAAAGCACAGCGCAGCAGGAGACCCGCAGTGAAGATTCCGGCGCCTACACCCGAAGCCGATTAAAGAATGGTCACGGGTGGCGGCATTGCTGGATCGCTGGACAAGTACATGTCCTTATATTAAAAGTCAACAGCTACAGTATTTGTAGTTGCTGCCTTTTCATTTTTTGGGGGGAGACAGGCGCTCCTCTTTAATATAATAATAATATACATAATATTAATACATAATATAATATATTAATATAATAAAATAAAATGTTGTAAGTATGCAATATAAATAATTTCTGGAGCTCAGCTTTAAAGATCTAAACACCTCTAACATTAGAAAATATAGAAAAAAATTTTGTTAACTCAAATTCTATTTTTAAAAAGAGGCTGCAAAAAAAAAAAAAAAACTATATTGCCCAATAGATTTTGTGATTTTATTGTTCTCTTTTCTCTCTACAGAATTGAAAACCGACAGTTTGCTTAGACTGTCTTTAAATTATTGTATCTGCTAGCGGTGAGGCGTTCATTATCTCACTCATAAACAGGAAACCACTTACGATTGGAAGTCCTCGGGTTCCACAATAGCGCTGAGTGATAGCTCTACGCTAGACATGTGACATTACTACAATTATAATTTAAAAACAACTTCAAGTTCAATAAAAAGTTATATGATAATCCAGTGCATTAGAATTCATGCGACTTCAGTCAACGATCTCCTTTACACGTCTTGTAGCACTTTCCAGGGGTCAAACCGGTTTTCTTCACAAAAAAAGAAAAGAAATTCAATTAAATCCCGCTCATGCTCTTCTCCATTGGCCCATTGTTTGGCTTTCACGGCTATCAAGCCATTTGTCAGTTGCGTCTTTGCTGAGATTATCAATAAAACCCGCAAGTTGCTTTGAAGGTCGATGCCGACTTTCAGATCTTATATTCTGGATTTAAATATTCGCTATTCAACTCTTCTTAAAGAGTACCCGTTATTGTTTAACCACTTCAGCTCCGGAAGGTTTTGCCCCCTTCATGACCAGGCCGTTTTTTGCTTTTTGGCACTGTGCTAATTTAACTGGTGATCACGCGGTCATGCAACACTGTACGAAAATGTAATTTTTTTTTTATACAAATAGAACTTTCTTTTGGTGATATTTGATCACCATAGTTTTTATTATTATTATTATTATATAAACGAAAAAAAGACAGAAAATTTTGAAAATATATATATATATATATATATATATATATATATATATTTTTTTTTTTTTTTTACTTTCTGCTATACAACATATCCAAGTAAAACATTTAAAAATGTTTAATTTCTTAAAAAATTTAGGCCAAAATGTATTTTGCTGCATGTCTTTAGTGAAGAAAATCACAATAAGCCCTTGTACACACAGTCGGAGAATCTGTCGGAATGTGTCCTATCGGACCGCGTCGTCGGATAATCCGACTGTGTGTGGTATGCATCGGACTGATTCCGTCCGAATATCCGTCGGACCCAATTTTCCAACATGTTGGAAATATTTCCCGACCAACTGGTTCGATCGGACAGAATCTCCGACCGTGTGTACAGGGGCTAAGAGCATATTAATTGGATTGTGTGAAAGTTATAGCGTCTACAAACTATCGTATATATATATATATATATATATATATATATATATATATATATAAGGGGTCTCCAAACTTTCTAAATAAAGGGTCAGTTTATTGTCATTTAGACTTTAGGGGGGCTGGACTGTGGCCAGCTGGAGTGGAATTTTTTTTCTGGCATCAGAGAGAGTAAGCATCACTGCATTTGGCTTCAGTGGGAGGAATAGCACCCCATCTTTGGTATCATTGGGAGGAATAGTGCCCTATCGTTAGTGTCAGTGGGAGGAATAGTGCCCTATCGTTGGTATTATTGGAAGGAATTATGGCCCATTGTTGGTATCATTGCATGGAATAGTGCCCTATCGTTGGTGCCAGTGGGAAGAATAGTGTTCCATCATTGGCATCATTGGGAGGAATAGTGCCCCATCATTGGTATAATTGGGAGGAATAGTGGCCTATTGTTGGAATCAGTGAGAGGAATAGTGTCCAATCGTTGGTGTCAGGTGGAGGAATAGTACCCCACCATCGTTGGTGTCAGTGGGAGGAATAGTACCCCATCGTTGGTATCATTGGGAGGAATAGTGGCTCATTGTATCAGTGGAAGGAATAGTGAGTGCCCCAAGGGCTGGATAAAGGCAAGCAAAGGGCAGCATTCAGCCCCTGGGCCATAGTTTTCGAGACTCCTCGTATATTTGTTTTTATACTAGTAATGGTCGGAGATCAGTGACTTATAATGGGCCTGCACTAACTGGCACTGGGTGGCAACTGGTGTCTTCACAGTAAGAGCTGTGAAAATATGGAATAGACTCCCTCCAGCGGTGGTTCTGGCCAGCTCAGTAGATTGCTTAAAAAAAGGCCTAGATTCTTTCCTAAATGTACATAATATAACTGGATACTGACATTTATAGGTAAAGTTGATCCAGGGAAAATCTGATGGGCTCTCGGGGGATCAGGAAGGAATTTTTTCCCCTGCTGTAGCAAATTGGATCATGCTCTGCTGGGGTTTTTCGCCTTCCTCTGGATCAACTGTGGGTGAAGGATTGTGCATATGGGATTGTATGATTTATTTATTTTCTTGGGTTGAACTAGATGGTCTTTTTTCAGCCTGACTAACTATGTAACTTAGTAACTTACACGGACATCACCAGTGACACTAATACAGCGATCAGTGATAATATTATACACTGTCACTATACTAATGACACTGGCTGGGACGGGGTTAACATCTCAGGGTAATCAAGGAGATAAGTGTGTGTTAATGTGTGTATTATGTGCTGCTTTTTACAAAAAAAATCTCTTTTGCAGGGAGAAGAACCAAAGACATTGTTCCCTCTGTACAGAGCCCTGTGTGTATGTCAACACAGGGCACTGGGCTGTGATTGGACAAAGCCGTTCAGCAGGTCCCGGCCATGATTCATCTCAGCGGGAGTCAGTGGGGGGCGCACGCGTGCCCGAAACCAGGAAACAGACAGCGACTTACATGTTCGCCATTGTGCCTGGCGGAGCCGCCCGTCCATAGTACAATGCGGATGGGCAGTCCTAAAGCAGTTAAAGTATACAGCCAACAGAAAAGGACAAAAAGGTAGAGCAGCAACCAAGTCCTTTTTCCTTTGTTTTTTAGAAGGTTTTTGATTTTTTTTTTTTTACTTTTGTTGAGACCAAAACAGTCCCGTGTAACAAAGCCTGGAAGGATTATAACTGCCCTTACAGCAGAAGCCCTATAGTCTTCTGTAATATAGGCCAGGGGTCTTTATAATTTTAAGTACGATGGCCACATGGTATACTGTATTTTACAAATATTTGGGGCCAGAAAAGAATCTTTATATATATATATATATATATATATATATATATATATATATATATATATATGTATGTATATATATATATATATATATATATATATATATATATATATATAAGAAATACGATTTAAATGAATAAATACATTAAATTAATACATTTTTTGTATTCAGCATGATATGATTCAGAACAAAGAAAGAACTTCAGTAAAACAAAGCAAAACATTTTAAAATAAACTTCAGCCCATCACAATCCTTACATCAGGGTCCCCATTAGAAAACTCTGCATATCAGAATCCCCCCTTAAATCAAAGTCATTATTAGAGAACTCTGTATAGCAGAATCCCCCCTTACATCAAAGTCCCTATTAGAAAACTCTGTATATCATAGTCCCCCCTTACATCAAAGTCATTATTAGAGAACTCTGTATATCAGAATCCCCCCTTACATCAAAGTCCCTATTAGAGAACTCTGTATCTCATAATCCCCCCTTACATTAAAGTCATTATTACAGAACTCTGTGTATCAGAATCCCCCTTTACATCAAAGTGTTCATTAGAGAACTTTGTATATCAGAATCCCCATCAGAGTCCTCGCTTACATCAGGGTCCCCATCAGAGCCCTCAGTATATCAGAGTGTCAGGAATCAGCAGCAGGGATGGCCAAATCTGCATAGCTTTACCAGGAAACTGAGACACGACTATATACATATATGCAGTAAAGTAAATAAATTAATAGTAATACAAAAGACATCCAAACACCAGCAAACAGGAAACAAGGAAAACATGAAGATACAAGTGAACCGCAACCATATAACCAAAATCCCTAACTAGCTACCTACTAACAACTTACTAAATACAAGAATGGGGAACACGGACAAACAGGGAAAACTGGAGATGCAGGGAACAGATGGGTGGGGGAACCAGGACTGGGGTCAAATATAAGGGGTGCAGAAAAGAGGCAGCAGGGTTCAGGATCCAGGCTCAAGATAAGTGGGAAGCAGTATCTGGCAGCAAAGCAAACACTGAAGCGAAGTGTAATGGTGGAGGAGGAACGAAATACCCTCCCAGCAGCCAGCATCAGGTAGAGATTGATTACTGGAATCTGCTGGCTGCAGGGAGACACCCGCTGGTAGACACCGGAACTTCAATCTCCCACTATGGGAAGCACAGTGCTGCCATCAGGTGATCCAGGTCCTGATTTCCCATCAGAGCCCCCCTTACATCAGAGTCCCTGTATATCAGAGACCCTATCTGTGCCCCCCCCCCACAACATGGTCCTCGTCAGAACCCCCTGTATATAAGAGCCCCCCTTATATCAGACTCCTCATCAGAGCCCTCAATATATCAGAGTACCTATAAGAGGTTCTCTCTTGTGTCAGAGTCATCATCAGAGTCTCTCCTTATAGCTGTGTCCCCCCCAGTGTTCTCCCTGACATCAGTGTCTCCATCAGAGCCCCCCTCAAAGCTGCTGGCTCCATGGGTCCCCTCTGCCAGCACCTAAACACTAAAGCCTCATGCACTGGGGCTCATAAGGTAGTACAGTCATCCTCCTGAACTTGGGCCGGGCCCCATCAGTTCAAAAGAGGGGCCCAGGCACCTGCTGAGCAGGAGGGCTGGAGGGAGAAGCTGGCAACGTTGCAGGGGAATGCAGAGGACGATTGGTGTCTACAATAAGGCAGTACTGCCGACCCCCCTGTTGCCTGGTCCCGCTTTTGAACTGATGGGGCCCGGGCACCTGCTGATAAGGAGGGCTGGCAGTACTCTCTTATTGCAGACACCGATCATCTTCTGCCTTCCCCTGCAACGTTGCCAGCTTCTTCCTCCGGCTGCACTGCAGGGGAGTGATTCAAGCACATGCACCCCTTCCACCTGCTGTCCGGGCCCCCCTATGTGCTCCTTTCCCCTGCAGCATTTCCAGTTTCCCTCCTCTCCTCTCCTGCCAGCAGCTGCTGCGGGCACACACATTTATTGGGCCCTTTCTTTCCCGAATGAACAGTGAGTGATTGGTACCAATCACGCCTGTGTCCATTCATCACTGAAGCATAGTAAACTGAGTTTACTATGCTTTGGCTTCTTTCTTTCATTCATCTTTTGCAAACGAGGCAGCAAAGAAAGTGATTAATCTATGTCCTCAGTCACTTCTGGCCCAGGGGGGGAGGGGGCCCTATCAAGTAGGCTGTATGGGGCCCGGTGATTTCTACCAGCAGCCCTGCTGGGGCTAAATACCCAGTGAGCATGGGGCTTTGCCGTTTTAGTGTCTTTTTAGAGCATCAAAGCTGTAGAATAAGCATCGCAGCCCAGCAACTGGCATCTTCAGAAGCAGATCCCCAACGTCAGGCTGCAAAGTCCATTTATGACAGGTTCCCTTTAAAGAAACAGACGTCGTAACGTGAACTGAATTTCAAGGATCTGACCAGTTTATCCTCATTTTCCCCTTTGCGTTTTTTTTTTTTTTTCTTCTACGTCTTTTTTTTTTCTTTGGCGTTCTATCTCTCACTTTGCCTCATTAGAACGGATTCTTCAACCAATAAATTAAGTTATCTTCCTCATTGGAAACTACACCTCATTTGCACAACGCTCCGCTTTTAAAATTCCTTGCAGCGCTTTTCCTATAGACAAATGCTTATTTTAAAATTATAATTTCCTGAATTTTTTTTAAAACGCCGCTGTTCAATCGAGGTTGTCGCAGCAAACTGGATCTGTGACAAGCACATTACCCACTAAATACATTCTGCAAGGCTAATCTGATTATTTAAGGGGATGTCTGCAAATATGACACAGAATCTGATGGCTGCCGGTGCATTTGTCAGCAGCATTGTGGCTGGAGTATATATAGATTATATTATATATCGCTCAATGCCATGGCGGCACGCACTTCCTTTCCTTTCTGGGAAACCCTTTAAAGGGCGCAGCAAGCTGCTACTTGTCGACCGTTGTTCAGCAGTAAAGGGACCATGTCCCCAGACCCTTCATTTCAAAGAAAATCTTCCCATAAGATTATAGGTGCATTTAAAGGGGCGTTCCGGCCAAGATTTTATTTTTTTTTTTTAAGTCAGCAGGTACAAACACTGTAGCTGCTGACTTTTAATAAGGACACTTACCTGTCCAGCGAGCCCGCAATGTCGGCCGCCCCAATGCCGATCCGTCCATCTGATCGGCTGCCGGCGCCTCCATCTTAACGAAGGGTATACAGGCAGTGAAGCCTTGCAGCTTCACTGCCCCTGTTTCCTACTGTGCATGCACGAGTCGCGTGGCACTTTGTGAATGGCTCCGTTGTTTTCTGGGACACACACATGTCCCAGAAGGCAACGGGGCCGCTCGCCGAAGAGGAGGAAGTGCCGCGGAATAGGAAGAGGCAGATTAGGAAGACTGCCTAGCAACAGCGATTTCAGGTAAGTTAAAAAAATTTATTTATTTATTTATTTATTTATTTATTTATTTATTGTTAGGGCTGGGAAAATTAAAGATTAATTAATCGATTAATCGTTAATTTGTTTGATCGATCAACATTATTTTGATCGGTACTCACCTCTCCGCCGGCTTCCGGGTCTTCGGGGAGTTCCGTCGGAGATTGGGTGACGTCACCGGACTCCTCCCCCATTCCCCAAGTGCCTCCATCTGCTAACGAAGGGAAGGGGGGAGGAGTCCGGTGACGTCGATGTCCGTGACGTCACCGGACAGCCTGGACAGTGAAGGTAAATATGGATGTGGTTAACTGGGATCATTCAGTGAGCTAAGTGTAAGCAAATTTGATAACCTCCGTTTTTAACATTGTTGTAAAAAAAACAATAAAAATGTAAACACTCTGGTATGTCTGCGTGACTGGCTAAAGTGATCCCTACTTGACTACTATAAAGTGATTGACAGTCAATATACTAGATAAGTTTTACAATTAAAGTTAAACTAACTTTCTACGTTTTTCTTAAAGTTTATTAAAAAAAAAAATTACTTACGTCAATGCTACAGTTTGAATCAAGCAGACCTGGGGGGAGGTATCAGGATGGCTCAGCGGCCATGGCCTAAGTATTTCTGACAGCAGAGGTCCCCTTTAGAACTTCCATAGAATTTATTTTTTCTACAGACGTCCTTTTCGGCAATGTCAGACCTCAGAACGGTTTCCAGAATTAGCCGGCAGTGCCCAGCTTATTACAATTTACAAATGGAACCAGTCACATTTCAAGCCAAACGTGCAGATTCTATCGAGAGAGCCCGACCGTGGATCATTCTTAATGACCTGACTCAATCTAATAAACCGCTAAATACTGAAATAACCATACACGGGAGTTTATACATCAACAGTGTAACTTTTCAGGTTTCGACAGCCGCGATTTCTCCTTTTTCGCAGGACGCAAGTTCTTTTTTTTTTTTTTCTTTATTGAAAAATGACCCAGTCAATAGAAACATTTGGGACATTTGATTTTTCTTGCCATGAACCCAGGGCCAGATGTGCATTTGGTTTGCTGAAATGTCAGCAGTATGTAAGACTCTGGAATAAATGTAGCGCGTGCTTCGAAAATAATAAAAATTTTGGGTGGCTGCCATGGAAATCCGAACCCACGGGAACATTTATTGGCAAGTTTGTGCAGTTTTTTCTCTTGCTTTAATAAGCGGCAATCAATGGGAATGAAAGGGGCTAATACAATGTTTGTACACAGTAAGATTTTAATCTTTCTTGAGCTAATCTCTTGGGTTGGAAGTAAAGTGAACCCGTCATGTGCAAATATATTGGATAAGGCTGTCAGAGACCCATCTATTGTTCCTTTTGAATAGGTCTTTATGCCGTGTGTTGGGCCCTTTATGTTTGCAGCTGCGCCTATGGGTCAACAGGCAAATGTGAATGTGCCAATGCTCTAGACCTCCAGTGATTGGTCCGCTATTTTAATGAAAGTGACCCTGCCAAATAAGATAATAAATGGCAAGCAGGCATACATGTAAAAAGAAAGTGAATACTTACCTTTCCCTCTCTCCATGCCATGAGAAGACTACTCTGTTCTTGAAAGATCGTTCATTGAATTTTGTTGGGAACTTCTAAGAACTTTGATTAGTACATCGGTCACAAAAGATTGACATTGGGCAGTCAACGCAATGTGGAGGAATGGAGGGGAGTAGGGAAGCAAGGAGAAGGAGTACTTGTGTTGGTCAAAGCTTAGGCTCAATCTGATTGAGTAAGGAAAGAGAGGGTCAAAGAGATGTTAGGCATGGTGGGTTAAGGAAGCCAAGGGTCCCACGTCTTGAGAGATTTAGGCTAGGAGTCATTGAGGAATACGAGACATCTTTTCATGGATTAGCATGAGAGTCATGCAGTCCTTAACTTCCTGCATAGAGACTGAGGACTTCTTCCAGACCTTGGCTATAGTTTGCTTGGTGGTCATGGTCATAAAGAGGAACATGGTCAGCCCTTGTTGGTTGGCATGGAGGCCTGGAATAGGACAGTGAACCAGTGTGTATCTAGTTTCTCTGGGAATAATCAAACGAAAAAGCATGTGTAGGAGGCTGAAGACCCTAGACCAGACGAAAAGTAGTTTAGGGCATGACCACCCTAAGAAAGTGAATACTTACCTTTCCCTCTCTCCATGCCATGAGAAGACTACTCTGATTTTGAAAGATCCTTCATTGAATTTTGTTGGGAACTTCTGAGAACGTTGATTAGTACGTCAGTCACAAAAGATTGACATTGGGCAGTCAACGCAATGTGAAGGAATGGAGGGGAGCAGGGAAGCAAGGAGAAGGAGTACTTGTGTTGTTCAAAGCTTGGGATCAATCTGAGTAAGGAAGGAGAGGGTCAAAGAGACGTTAGGCTTGGCGGGTTAATGAAACCAAGGGTCCCATGTCTTGAGAGATTTAGGCTGGGAGTCATTGAGGATAATAGACATTTTTTCATGAATTAGCATAATGGTCATGCAGTCCTTAACTTCCTGCATAGATACTGAGGACTTCTTCCAGGCCTTGGCTATAGTTTGCTTGGCGGTCACAGTCAGAAAGAGGAACATGGTCAGCCCTTGTTGGTTGGCATGGAGGCCTGGAATAGGACAGTGAACCAGTGTGTATCTGGTTTCTCTGGGAATAATCTAATTAAAAAGCATGTGTAGGAGGCTGAAGACCCTAGACCAGAAGGGATGTAGTTTAGAGCATGACCACCCTTTCTCAAACTTTTTTTTTTAACACAGAGGAACCCTTGAAACCATTTCCAGGCTCAGGGAACCCCTAATCATAAATACTATAGCAAAAGTTCTCAGTACACTAGTGTGATGGTCACTTAGCTTCTTACATTCGTGGTCATTGGGAAGGATCTTCTTTTCCGACAACTTCGTCCGACCGTGTGTATACAACAGTTTCGGGCAAAATCCGTCGGACAAAATCCAAAGGACAAAATCCGACGGATTTGGTTGTCGGAATGTCCGACCGTGTGTACAAGGGCTAACAAGGAACCTCTAGCAACATCTGGAGGAACCCTAGGATTCCACCAAACCCTGGTTGAGAAAGGCTGATATATAGTCTGAAGGTATTTATTCCATCAAATGTATCCAAAGTAATAAGCAAACATGTTTAGGGGTAAACCTGTTTTCTAATGCTGTTTTTTTATTTTCTTTGTTTTTATTAAACATTTAAGCACTTAATGGTACAAAATTAAAAAAACATAGTATAGAAAATGCTCAATTGTTCACCTGGCTTAAGTAGTCTAACTTCAAATAAGATGTTTAACCCTCCTAACCTACCCTCTCCACCCTGCGCAATGTTATCCATATCAAGGACCCCAAAATACAAAACTAAGACAGATACATTTCCAGGATGACTTATTGAATTTAGTTGAAAAACTTGAAGAAAAAAATGTTCACGCTTATACAAGAGGGCTAATTTGAGGGCAATATACATCAATGATACTCCTGGACTAGCTATGTGATTACAAGTCAGAGGTAGATTCGATATATTCAAACAGGCATAACTAAAGAAGAAAGCGAATACCTACCTTTCCCTTTCTCTATGCCACCAATTTCCCCCCTTTTACTCAGCTCTGGGGAAACTTCCCTTTGCGAAAAAGGAACTGACTATTTGCCTTTAGTGAATCAATCCCACAGTGTATTAGCAAAATAAATGCCACCCAACTTGGGTTTGCATCTACTTTATGTTGTAGCTTAGCATTTAATGGATCACCAGGGTTGATTTATTAAATGCAAATGTAGGCTGTTCACTTTGCATAGGAATTTGCATTTTGAAAGGTAATTTCCCCTTTACTTAATGAATGTTAAGTAAAATCAAGTACAAGCATAAGCAAAAAAAAAGGTTTTATTTTATTTCCTTGCACTTGCTTGGGCATTTTTTGCCAAGTGACTTTCGCCACATTTACTAAGCTCTGGGGAAACTTCCCTTACAAAGCGAACAGTCGATTTGCCTTTAGTTAAACAACCCCACAGGGCCTTAGCAAAGTAAATGCCATCCGGTTTGGATTTATATCTACTTTATAATCGCCCCTGTTGTTGCTTAGCGGTGGTCCACAACCTCCATGGCACCAGGGACTGGCCTTGCGGGAGACAACCCTTCCACGGACCAGGGGGTTTTCAGCCTGCTACCACCGTGGGGGTGAGGGGTGATGCAGTCTGCTTTGTGCAGTAGTGGTGCAGGGCCTCACCAGAACTCTTTGGCCCCAGCCTGGCTCCTCTCCATCCCCTTCTCCTCCTTCCCGCCCCCCTTCCACGCCATAGATCCATGCCTGAGTAACGTGACCAGAGAGGGAAGGAAGTAGTAGTGCTGGGAGAAGGAGAGCGAGTGCCCTCTGGTCCTGGGAGGGTGGAAGTGCAGGTTGTGCTGGCTAGCTCTGATGCCCCTCACTTCCCGTAGCGCGGTTAAGCTCTCAACGGGCTACAGAGCGGTCCGCAGCCTGGGAGGTTGGGGAACCCTGCTTTGATGGGTCACTGTGGCCAATTTACTGTACGTAAAATATTCACTTTGCAAAGGGAGTTTTCTCAAAGCTTTGTGAATGCTGAGAAGCTTTGTTGACATCACCATCTAAGCATGCGAAAAGCAAAATATATATATTTTTTTATTGCACATTATTGGGTATTCTTTGCAAAGTGACTTTTTACCGCATTTACTAAGATAAATGAAAATTCCTTTGCAAAGTGTATTTTCACCACATTTACTAAGCTAAGTGCAAACTACCTTGCAAACCGAACAGCCTATTTGCCTTTCATAAATCAACCCTTGAGTCAGTTAAAGTGGAACTTCAGCAATTTTTTTCAACTTTCCATCTATTAAATCTTCTACCCTTATTGTTGTTTGAACTTAGGATAGTATTTTTTTTTTCTGCCAATAAATCCCTTATAACTCTACAGCCCGCTTCCTGTTTCTTGTCTGGTCATTAGCCTAGACTTATGACATCATGCACAACTCTCTCTCTCTCCCTCTCGTGAGAGTTTGCCAGGAAGGGAGGGGGGATGAGTCATAAGAGGGCCAATGAGAGCTGCAGAGGTGCCTCTGTGTGTCTGTGTAAATCCAGGAAGTGAACAGGCGGCAGCTTCAGCTGCCCACAGTTAAAATGGCTGCGGCCAGACTCAGTGGAGGGAGATTTCTGCTGCATATTCGGGCAAGTACAGAAACACAGTACAGTGGAACCTTGGTTTACGAGTAACGCGGTTAACGAGCGTTTTGAAAGACGAGCAACTTATTTATTTTTATTTTTAAATCCTGACTCAGTTTGCGAGCGTTGTCTCGCAAAACGAGCAGGATTCAATCCAATGGGGTGCGCAGTACTGCATTTGGCCAGAGGTGTGGGGGTGGGGCGCCGATGACACTCAGAACGGTTCGGAACCGCTTGTAAATACTCAAAATCACTCGGAAATACAAATTTCCTGAGTGTTTCCAAGCCTTTCCAAGGGTTTACAAGTTCCTTGTAAACCCTTGGAAAGGCTTTCCAAGGGTTTACGAGGTCCCCGAGTATTTTTCCCAAAGGCTCTCCGGCGCCCCCCCCCCCCCCCACCCCTGCCCACATGCGGTATTGCATGCAATAGAAGTCAATACGAATTATCTTAGTTTCCATTGACTTCTATGGGGAAACTCGCTTTGATATGCCAGTGCTTTGGAGTACAAGCATTCTCCTGGAACGGATTATGCTCGTAATCCAAGGTTCCACTTGTATATAAAAAATAATATGCAAAGCGGTTGGAGGGAAGCTACAGAATGGCAAAGATGTTTGTATTACAAATGATGTGAGCAGTCTGCAGTTCCTCTTTAAGGACTCAGAAGCTACTGAAGCCATTGGATCAGCATAACAGGCAGCCACCTTATATAATCTGAAGTCTCCAAATCAAAAAAATAAAAATGAGCCTTTTGTTTCTATAGCCCCCCCAAAGCCCCCGACCCAACCCCCACCCGCCCCGGACTTATTCTATAAGATCTTTCAGCATTTTAATTATGCCTTATACTCCATCTCCAGTCCTCCTTCTGCCTGTTTGCATCTAAACAGCGCCCGGGCTTTTATTTTTATTTTTTGTCACGTTGTTTTAACAAATATATGTAATCCAAGAAATCATAAAGTGCAGCTGACACTGGGAAAATTGGCTCGGTCCACATAATCATCTTTATGATGTTTGCAGAGCCAGCCTTGTGATTATAGGCTGTATTTCCCCAATCAGTTTTGGAAAATGCAGAAAAATAAAAACGACACGGCAGCCCTTTTTTTTTTTCCTGCGAGGGAAGAAATGAGACATATATAAAACAATGTGGCTGATTAATTCCGGCACAAACAAGGGCAAACTCCGGATTATTTTACCGAGGTCACGAACAGCTTTCTGCAACAAAGCGGGAACGAATTAAAAGAGAGCCGACTGTGTGCTTTTACTGAGCGCAGGCGGTACGCTTAGTTTGGACTCCTGTAAATTGCCTCGGCTATTTTTGAGTTTTCAGCTCACCAATTGGGGCAGATAACTTTTACAGCAAGTTTTTTTTTATTTTTTTTATAACTAGCACACTCAAACAACACTAATTTACTGAACCCAGAACTGGGTCTGTACTTCCTGCCCCAATAGGCCAACTGCCTTTACCAACGCTTCTCCTACCATGGTTAACCATTTCCATACCAGGTCTATTCTGGCACTCCTCTCCTACATGTAAAAAAAAAAATCATCTTTTTTTTGCTAGAAAATTACTCAGAACCCCCTAACAGTATATATGTTTTTATTTATTTATTTATTTTTTATTTTTTTAGCAGACACCCTAGGGCAGTGATGGCGAACCTTGGCACCCCAGATGTTTTGGAACTACATTTCCCATGATGCTCATCCACTCTGCAGTGTAGTTGAGCATCATGGGAAATGTAGTTCCAAAACATCTGGGGTGCCAAGGTTCGCCATCACTGCCCTAGGGAATAAAACGGCGGCCGTTGCAAATTTTTTTACCTCGCACGGTATTTGCGGAACAATTTTTTCGAACGCGTGTTTTTTTTTTTGGGGGGAAAAAAACAAAACAGTTTCATGAATTAAAAAATAACAAAATAGTAAAGTTTGCCTAACTTTTTTTTGATATAATGTGAAAGATGATGTTACATTGAGTAAATAGATACCCAACATATCAGGCTTTAAAATTGCGGCGCACAGTCATGGAATGGCGCCGAACTTCGGTACATAAGAATCTCCGTAGGCGACGGTTTAACATTTTTTACAGGTTACCATTTTAGAGTTACAGAAGAGGTCTAGATCTATAATTGTTGCTCCCACTCTAACGCACGCGGCGATACCGCACATGTGTGATTTGAACGGTATTTACATATGTGGGCGGGACTTACATGTGCGTTCACTTATGAGTGCGAGCTACCGGGGCCAGAGGCGTTTAAAAAAATGATAATAATAATTTTATTGTTTATTTTACTTTATTTTTTTTATTTTGACACTTTCTCTTTTACATTTTTTTTTATCACTTTTATTCCTATTACATGTAAACATCCCTTGTAATAGGAATCATTTGTCACAGCTCCTCTTTATGGAGAGATACGGAGTCAATAAGACTGGCTGGAAAGCATGAGATAAAAAACTAAAAATTTAACGATCTCATGCTTACCTGCCGCGATCGCGGCTTTGTTTACAATCGTGACCCGGATGTGACGTCATAACTTCGAACCCGTGCCTCCAACGGTCATAGAGATGAGTGGTGACCATATGGTTATTATTTTCATTATTATTAGTATTATTATTATTATTATTATTCTAAAACAGAGACTGTCTTTGTAGGCCAAATACATTTGAAATATTGGAAATTAATTTTCCATATTTACATTTTTATTAGTCAATTCTTAGCTGTTCTGTTAATCTCTTACTGTCCATGTAATGCATATGTGCAGCAGCAAAGAGGGTGGGTTTTAACGCCCATGCTTCTCACATTAGCATCCGTAGGCAGCTGGAATTTCCTGTGCTGAAAGCGTGCTCAGTGTAAAATACAGCTCTTGGTCTATAGGAGCCGGTGTGATCATGTGACCACTGTGACAGCCAATCATCGTGGCCACACGATTGGCCAGTCCATCGTGCTCCCCAGGCATAAAGGGATGCCGGGGCTGGACGGGAAGGGGGTTAAGAAAAGCCTGTCTACAGATCTCAGTAGCTCAAGCTCAAATTTACACAGAGAACTGAATGAGTCCTATGAGTGTCCTTTCTCCCCTCTTGCCTGCTCTGTTCAGAGAAGGTTGATTTGCTAAAGGCAAATAGGCTGTTTACTTTTCAAGGGAAGTTGATCTTAGCGAGGGATTCCCCCCCCCCCCATGATTAGTGAATGTGGTGAAGTTTCACTTTGCAAAGAATACCCCCCCCCCCAGAAAAAAATAAAATAAAAGCAATTTTGCTTGCACATGCTTGGTTGATGGAATTGAGCAGAGCTTCACCTCATTCACCAAGCTTTGGGGCAAATTCCCTTGCAAAGTTAAACTTCCCTTGCAAAATTAAAATGGTATTTTCCTTTAGCAAATCAATCTCCTGAAGGTTCAATTAGAAAGTCTGGGAAAAGGGAAAGTCTGACAGCAAACCACCTTTGCCATACAATCTCTAATGGTCTGTGACTTCCTAGGTATATTGGGTGCACACTGTTTAACCACTTAAGCCCTGGACCATTTTGCTGGCCAAAGACCAGAGCACTTTTTGCGATATGTAGAAGACTATATATTGGCCTAAATTTATGAAGAAATGTATTTATTTATATTTTTGGATATGTATTATAGCAAAAAGTAAAAAATACAGTTTTCTTTTTCAAAATTGTTGCTCTTTTTTTTTTTTTTTTGCTTATAGCGCAAAAAATAAAAACCACAGAGGGGAATCAGGTACCACCCAAAGAAAGCTCTATTTGTGGGGGAAAAAAAGGACATTCATTTTGTTTGCATACAACATTGTGCGGTTAAAAGGATGCAAAAAAATGGCCTGGTCATTAAGGGGGCAAATTCTTCAGGGGCTGAAGTGGTTAAATATGTAAAAAAAAAAAAAAAAAAACTTTAAACACATTGACACCAAAAGCATACTAACTTCCTCGTGAAGCAAGACTTTTTATTTATTTTTATTTTTTTTAAATGTTGGAAACTTTCTATTGCAAAAAATAAAAAAAACAAAAAAAAACAAAAAAAAACATTAAATAAATCCAAATATCTAAATTCCGCAGATAGTTGAGAGATCACGAAATTCCTCCTTGGCACAGGGTGACTGCCTTTCATTTCTCGGTATTATATGCTAAATAGCTGAATCATTGAATATTAAATTTTAATTAATGTCTGCAAGACGGGATTTATTCCAGCATTTTGAATATTTTTAGAAATATTGATACATTTCTATTACCTGCCATGAAGTTCCCCCACATACAAATGACAACACTTTTGCCTGTCAGCTTTTGACAGACGTCGGTGCATTGTGGAGGATATTCTAAGCACTTTGTAATACCAGATAAATTCCAGGAATTAATGAATTCTTTACTTTTGCAGGCAAAGCGATACGCGATGAAAAGGCGTATATACTGGGAGATCATTTCATTACCCTGTTGGCAACTTCAGATCGCCTTTCCACCAAGGATAATCGTGAAAAAATAATAAATGGATGACAGACTCTTTTAACTGAACCCTGATATATAATCAATATTTTCCTTTTTTTTTTTTCCTTTTTTCTTTTTATATTTGTTACCGGTAAAGCATAAAAAATAGGGGAAAAAGATAAATATTTAAAAGAACAGAAAAAATGGAAAAAATATTCGATAGAAAAGAGCTTGTAATGGTATATATAAGCGTATATTTCCAGGTTCCCCAAGGTGTACAGAGAATGAGAAAGTTGACATTTATGCGTCTTTACTGTGCGGCGCAGTGCTCGGTGTGAGTTGTTATTTTAAACTAAAAGAACCTTAAAGCGGTATTAAACCCAAAAAAGCAAATATTTATTATATTGCAGCTTACTAATTCTTAAATGTGATGGCTGCATTTGTTTTCTTTTTTTAGCCACTTGCCGACCGCCAAATTGTAAATATACATCATTACCTTGATGTTAAATACCGGGGCTCAGCCGCAAGATCACTTTTATAGGCCGTGGGAGAGGTGCCCCTTTTGGTGGTTCCCGAGCTTACCGGAGCCGTCGGTAACCCGGCGCAGCCAATGGCTAGGCAGGAAGCCGAGTGAAGGCAACAGAGCCCTTGATATCCTGACGACGTCATATGACGTCCGGCCAGGATATTGAAACCACTTTGCCCCCGTAATTTTGCTGTATGGCGGGTGGCAAGTGGTTTAGCGACAATATAGCTGTTCGCCATTATATTTTCCCAACAGTATGTTTACATATACATATGATACTTCAATTTTACTCATTCATTTCTATGCTAGGTAATACAGCTTACCTTTAATCATGGGCGGAGCATAAGGGGGTTGCAGGGGGTCACAATCACAAACCTGCCTCTAGCTGCAGGGGGCCCCTGCAGCCTCCCTGTCACATTCTCATATCCTCCACAAAGTTCAGCGGGCCCCACAGCCACGCTACAGTACTGGGCTTCCACTTTGCCTTCCACAGTCCACACCCCTCTGTTCTCTTTGGCTGGGGAGAAGCTGTGAGCCAGGGGCGGACTGACCATTCGGGCACTGCCTGAGGGCCCCATGCCACCAAGGGGCCCCATCAGGGTTGCCAGCCTCAATAAAACCAGGGACAGTATGTAAAAATCTCAGTTTTTTTTTAAATCCCAAGATTATAGCTGCCCCACCTCTCCAATGCCTTTTCAGTATGTGTATTTGTATTCTGTGTGTGTATATTGTGTGTCTGTGTATGTATACTGTATGTGTGTGTGTGTGTATACTGTATGTGTGTGTGTATACTGTGCGGCCATAATCTATTGCTGGGGGCCCCATAATCTCCTTTTGCCTGGGGGCCCCATAAACTCCTATTGCCCGGGGGCCCCATATTCTTCTCCTGTTACCCGGGGGCCTCATGAATTGTCAGTCTGCCCCTGCTGTGAGCCATTTACTGAATGGAGAGGAGCACGGGGCTCAGGATGGGGAAGTGTCTGTGCTGTGTGCTGGCAACATGGAATGGTAACCGAGCTCGGCGAGTTAAGAGGATGAGACTGCCGTCCTGTAGCCACGGTGGGACCAATGTCACTGGTGAGGTAAGACACCACTCAGTGTCTTCTAGTCACCAGCTGGGGTTCTCTGATCTCTGTCCTCTGATTCTCTAGGGGTGATCCCAGTCCTCTAATGTAAGGAGAAACTCAAAACTCTTATGCCACTTTGAGTATCTTGCCGTGTGGTGGGTGTATCTGCAAATGCGGTGGAAGTGGTGGGTGGTAGTGGTGGGGGGGGTCCAGGTCTACTTTTGCATCGGGGGCCCACAAGCTTCAAACTACGCCTCCACCTTTAATTATACCTGAAGAAGGAATGCAACAATTTATTCCGAAACATGTTGAAAACTCGAAACTTCCTGAAATTCATATGAATGAATGATTCGGCCTCCTACAGTGAGACCTTTCGTATGTTTCAGATGTCAACTGTATATATACTACAATGTGACCATATTCTTCTTCTGTTTTTACCATCAAGATTTTATGTGTAATATGTTTGTATAATAAAATCTCACTACTTTTTCATACTGGTTTACTATTTTTTCGACTTTCTTACTTGATCTATCCCTTACTGGCACAATCCTTGGGGCGCATTTCTCAATTTTTCTCCAATAATCTGGGCTGTGGCTTGGGTTTCTTATTTTTCTTACTTAAGGCAGTCTAAGCACGATTATTATCCTTTCAGGAAACGACTCCCTCTATAAACGCAGAGTTTCATGTGTGACAACCAGCTGGGAGAAGAGGGCGGTGCAGCCCCATTTTATTTATTTTTTTCTGAGTCGTCATGTCTATTCCCCAAATCTCATTTTCATACTTCCACTCCACTTGTTCTACAGCGCAGAACTGTGGCTCCGGCACAAGAAAGAGGCGGCGTACGCGGAGGAACGAATCAAATACGTATAGGCTTCCTATCTATCAATTTGCAATTTGTGTAATATTTTTCTTCATATCTCTCAGGCTCGTTGGAGCATGTAATTGCAAACAAAGGCAGGGAAAATAGAACAACTTCCTAAGAGGCGAAAAACAAGGCTGTTGCATATCCATGAATTCCGGGGCATTCAAACATGTAATACATGATAGAAATGTTTCTGGTGCCAGAGTGTATTTATCAAGATTGAGCAAGGCCTAAAGCGGGAAGAGCGCCAGTGCCAGGCCGATAATCTGTGACACAGAGCGCCTTCACTTCCTCTAAGAGAACACTGAGAAATACGCCTTTTCCTGGTCATAGTAATGACTAAACAATACCAATAGTAATGCACACTTACAACCTTACAAAAGAATGCTTTGAAATGTTACTGTACCTACATCAAAGGTTGGAAATTGCCATTAGAATTGAGCAGGGGGTGCCTACATGCAACTTTTGCTTTTTTTTGCTAAAGCCTCCCCCTAGTGGCCAAAACTTGCAGTACTTTTTTATGCAAATCTTGACTTTAGAAAGGCGAGAGCTAATGTAAGCAAGGGCGGATGCACATCAGTGTAAGGAAACCAGTGCAGGTTTATGCACTTGCATATAACTTTACCCACACCTCTATGCATATGGTAAATGCATTAGCAAGTAGGTGCGCACGTTAGCGTGCACGTGCATAATATTTAGTGTGCACACGTGGCATTGGTATTGCCACCCAGCGGCCTATGTAAACTGAAGCATTGTAGAAGGAAGTTGCTGAATGGTCTTTAGCTTGTTCCTATTTGCTTGAGACCCGATCTGCTGATTCTGGCTCATGACCCGGCTTGCCTTCCAAACCTCCTCTGGACTTTTGCCTCTACGCTGCGAATTCGGCCTTCCTTCTGTTCTCTGCCTACTGCCTTCTTCTCTGTACTTTGTTTGCCTGGCTGTTAATGACCTCAGCTTGTTTCCTGGACTCTGTCTTTGTATATGTCAGCCCCCCTCACACCTCTATATATGTCAGCTCCCCCACACCTGTATATATGTCAGCCCCTACATATACACATCTGTAAACACACAAAACGCTGGCCCCTCCCTGTACACAAACAGCCCCCTTTCTTTTCTTCACAGCCCCTACACGTAAAGGAGGTCTTCCTACCTAGTCCTAGCTCTTGTTTCCACAAAGCTAACATGTTACTGATATACAGAGGAGCTGCAGCCGATCACAGTACAGGCAGTACACATGAGGGGTGCACACGCACATAGTAGCCAGAGGTGGCAGTAATGAGCTTGATGTCTGAGATCAATGACACAGAGCAGCAGAAGCTGCCAAGTTTGTTTCTGTACTGCACAACATGGCTCCCCTTCACCCACTCCTGCTTTCTTCTGGCTGTGTCGGGCCCCTGCAGACACTCGGGCCCCTTACAATTGTCCCCCCCCCCCCGACGGCGGCCCCCAGCAAACACCACCCCCTCTCCTCATCTCCATTACATAGGTCAGAGTTGTTCGTAAATAATAGCCGGGAAAGCTAATAAAAGTTGTTTGTGGTATCAGTTAAGTACACAGGAAGTTACAAGGGCATTTGAATTTTGAAAGGCTTATCGAGTATTTTTCTGGACTTGCCGAAAATGTACTTAGCCTGAAAAAGAATGCAGCTGTCATATCTAGGGGCTGGTAATCTGCAATATTATAAATTTTTGGTAGACAACCTTTAAATCTTCTTTGCTTTACACAAAACAAAAAAGCTATTTGGGCAGCAATTGGGCTGCTAGCGCTATAACCAATGCAACTTATTTTTTTCTCTAAGCGGACATCCCTTATTACACACCTGTTGTAAATGCCGTACATAAACAAGAAGATTTTGTTTGAAAAACTTCTAAAACAGTTAAATCAATTTACAAAAGGATTTTAAGCCTGTCTGGTCACCGGGAAGATTAGCAATGTTTGCTTTATGTTCAGAAATTAATTACAATTGTGATTTGATTTTTTTTGGGAGTAAGCTCACCCCATGGGTACATAAACTATATTTGCAGTAATAAATATATCAGCGCAGGACCAAAAAATCAAAACAACGATATATATTTGCAATAAACACAGCAGAGCTCTACGTAGAGACTTCCAATCAAGGTAATATAATTTAATGCGGCATTTGTACATTTTTCCTGGAAGAGCCAGCGTGGGCTAGAACAGACTGTAAGTAATGGGAAACTGCCTGTGTTGTTCACAGGAGCCAATCAAATTTTAGCTGTTTTCTAGGGTGGGTATGAGTTTAACTCGTGGCAAACTGATTGCCCCTTGGTATTGGCATTGACATTTTGGCACGAAGACCAAGGCCAGTACCGAAAATGTGTTTGTAGTATGCTCACATATAATGCGGAGAAAGGAACAAATCTGGGATTAAGAAACTGCCCCCTATCATTGTAGGATTTTTAGAGTCTTTATCTACCAAAACCATGGTAGAAAATACCGGCATCTCTGGAGGCCTTCAGGATTGTGGACACAGTCTCTTCTGAACCACGGCCAAGGGAGTCACACGTTAGTCTTTTTGGAGGGTTCATTGGCCTTTTGGCTCTGATTTTTTTTTGGCACAGCTATATGGCTGGTACCAGGATTGATGGGTTGGTATATGGTTTCCTCCTGCTAATACTGTATTTCTAGAGCCATGGTTGGACTTTAGATATTGGGGTTAAAATCCAACTAATGTTACAGAAAATGGACATTGTACTAACCTTAATTTTTTTAGCCTTTCTTGCAGTGCCTCCTAAATCCATGGTGCAGTGGGGTTGATTTACTTAAGGCAAATAGGCTGTTTACTTTACAGAGGAAGTTGCACTTTCCAATGGAATTTGCCCCAGAGCTTAGTGAGTGTTGTGAAGTTTCAATTTGAAAAGAATACCTAATCACGTCCAAGGGGGGAAAAAAACGCATTTTGCTTGCACATGATTGGATGAAGGATGTCAACAGAGATTCACCTCTTGCACAGTCAACAGCCTATTTGCCTTTAGTAAATCAACCCCAGTGTGTCCAAATGTACACTATATTACCAAATGCCTTTACACACCCATGAAATTTAATGGCATCCCAGACTTAGTCCGTAGGGTTCAATATTGAGTTGGCCCACCCTTTGCAGCTATAACAGCTTCAACTCTTCTGGGAAGGCCGTCCACAAGGTTTAGGAGTGTGTCTATGGAATGTTTGACCATTCCAGGACTTCTCAGCCAACATCAGTGCCTGACCTCACAAATGCTCTTCTGGAAGAATGGTCAAACATTCCCATAGACACACTCCTAAACCTTGTGGACGGCCTTCCAAGAAGAGTTGAAGCTGTTATAGCTACAAAGGGTGGGCCAACTCAATATTAAACCCTACGGACTAAGACTGGGATGCCATTAAAGTTCATGTGCATTTAAAGGCAGGTGTCCCAATACTTTTTGTAATATAGTGTAACTGTGTAAGCACAAGAGATTGACTACTGTGCCCAATGCACTCTATAATCTAACTGACCTGGTCAGACACGCCCCCTATCTTCTTCAACGCTACCAGACTGTGCATGGATGTTTGTGAGAAGAGGTGTGGCCATTACTCAGCTCTGCCAGCTAAGAGCACTGGAAGGGGAGATCAAGAATAGCATTTCAAGTGGGTATTTTTAAGTAATTCCAAGCGCAAATCAGTTACGCACCATACCACACAGCTGTACGGGACTATATAAAGTTTATAGATTTTAAAGTTTAGAAAGTCAGCTAATTTTCATATTTGCATTAGTTATTAGGGCATTTTGTTGCATAAGTAACTATAAAAAAAAGAGTTTTGTTTGAACTAGAGAATGACGCTTTTCTTAATTATATTGTGTTGTGAAAATGTAGGTCAGAATAGAGAAATAGACAGATAATTATATAGATCTGAGATAGATAGATAGAGAGATAGATAGATAGATAGATAGATAGATAGATAGATAGATAGATAGATAGATAGATAGATAGATCTGAGATAGATAGATCTGAGATAGATAGTTTTATATCATCCACACAACAAATCATAAATAATATATATGTATCACCGCCACTCCATTTTTCGTGCATGTAGCTCATCTTGGTGATGTGTAGGACAACCTTGGATATCTCCAGTATATCACCCTAACAAATAAAATTGCAGTGACAGAGAAAAACATTTCCATCTCAAGGTTTTATTGACATTTTAAACCACTCTGGCTTTTTCTTTTGAGGTTTATGACTCCTCCTCAGTGGAAATATTTTCTCGTAATTCACGGCTCCTCCGCTCTTACTGCGCCCGTTACCTGTTCGCCGAGCCCCCGCCAACAGCTGCGCTCCGGAAAATTCCACCAGCTGTCTGAGACTGAGGAGCTCCCTCATGGAAGGTAGTTACATAGAACATTTGTCTGAAAGATGACTCTGGGACTGCTGCGCAAGGCCTGCAGACAACTGCATTGTGGCATCAATTAACACAAGCTACAACGAGATGCATTCAGTTGTAATGGCCAATGGTGGGGTTGTGAAAGAGGAACGCCATCTGAATTGTAATGTGAATATTAAAGACTATAAATGAGGAAGCTAAGCTCGCTATTGGTTTTCATTTTGCATTTAACCCTACTTCTCACCCCAATGATTACATGAGATATCTCCTCAAAATAATTTCAGGAAAAAAAAAAACCTATACTACATCATACAAAGACACTTTAGATACTTGTGCACTTCCAACCTTGTGATAACAGTTTGAGCAAGACCCTCTTATGTTCCAGCATGACTGGGCCTCTGTGTACAAAGCCAGCTCCATAAAGATATGGTTTGACTGGCTTGGTGTGAAAGAACTTGACTGACCTTCACAGAGCCCTGAACTCAACCCTATTGTGGAGGAACTTGAGTGACCTTCACCCTGACCTCAACCCTATTGAACACCTTTGGTATAAATTTACAGTATATTCTGATTCTCATCCAACATCGGTACCTCTTTTGGGTGAATGGGCAGAAATTCCCAAAGCCAACTTCCAAAATCTGGTGGAAAGCCTTGCCAGAAGAGTGAAGGCTGCTATAGCTTCATACAGGGCAAGGGGAACAACTCCATATGAATGCCCATGGTTTTGGAATGAGATGTCCAACATGCTCATCTAGGTTTGATGGTCAGGTGAACAAAAATGTCTGGACATAAAGTTTAAGTTCAACTAACACCCATATGGTCTCTTTTTTGAATGGTCACATACAGCAACAGATGTTGAATGTATGCTTCTCCCAGTCCTTGGGTGTTATGACATGCTCACTTTGCAAAGCAACGAGGTGGGAAAGTCATTCATATTTATGGCTAGTGGATGTCCGCTGAAGATGGTAGACATTGCATGGCCATGGGCATATTTTTATAGAACCAGTAAAGTTGGAATACCTGATCTACTTAGGTTTACCCTTTTATTACTCAAAAAGTACAGAAATCAGAAGCTCCACAACCAAACAACTACTTTTTATGGGTTTGCAATGACCGCCTATGTTTTTACATCATGTTAGCACTCCCGTAAGGCCAATTCAAAGACTCAAACTTCCTCAAGCTGTTCCACATTCTTGAGTTACTAAAAAACTCTGGTAGTTTCCTAACAATATGTCTAAAACCTATTGGATTATGAAGCAATAACGTATCATGGACTGAAATGTGCCTTGAAACAAAAATAATCTTTTTTGCTTTGGCCAAAAAGGTTCCATCTGTTAAAAAAAAATGTCCCCCTTTAGTGAGAGCTAAAGGCGCAAGATTGGACATCAACATTAAAAAAAAATCTTCGAGGGTCAGCAATTTTATGAGCCTGTCCTATGACTGTCATAGCAGTAGCATATTCTCAGTGCAAGACACAATGTGAGAAATGTTAATCTAATTCATTTTTTTGTACACCTGAGCTATGTGATTTCGACCGCAGAATAGAAATTGAATTTCTTAGGCAGCGCCAGCGCTGTATATTTCCGTCATTGCACTGAGAAGGTTTCAAACAATCCAGATTGCAATCTTGGAAAGTACCTTTTTTTTAGGATTGCACTCTACATAAAACTTGAATTACTGTCTCTATCCAAGTTCCCTTTTCCCTCTTTCTTTAAGTCTGGCATTAAAATATATCCTCTTATTAATTTTCTCTGTAGTATCTTCAGAAATCAATTTGAGTAAACCATTTTTTGCTTCTGGAGCTGCAAATTCTTTCTCTCTCTCTCTGTCTCTCGTTTTGTCTCTTCCAGGAGTACACGGTTTCATTCTTCAACAAAGGCGTGAAAATTACATACACATTCAGGAGGGATCTTTTTTTATTTTCAGATGCCTAGCTTCCTAAAAATAGGCAATGATATTGTACTCGTAGTTAAAGATGTTTTTTTTTTTTTTAGAGTGAAATAAAACTGCCACAAGGGGAATTCTAGGTACAAGTGGCGCTTGGCAGAGTTTCAACTCTACCGATATTCGGTAGGTTACAACTTAGAATATTCACTTGTTTTTATATAAATAATTAGTGACTAATGCCCTGTACACACGATCGGATTTTCCGACAACAAATGTTGGATGTGAGCTTGTTGTCGGAAAGTCTGACCGTGTGTATGCTCCATAGAACATTTGTTGTCTGAATTTCCGCCAACAAATGTTTGAGAGCAGGTTCTCACATTTTCCGACAACAAGTTTTGTTGTCGGAAATTCCAATTGTGTGTACATAAGTCTGACGCACAAAAGTCCACGCATGTTCGGAATCAAACAGAAGAGCCGCACTGGCTACTGAGCTTAGTTTTTCTCGACTCGTCGTACGTGTTGTACGTCACCGCGTTCTTGACGTTCGGAATTTCCGACAACATTTGTGTGACCGTGTCGCAAGACAAGTTTGAGCCAACATCCTTTGGAAAAAAATCCACGGTTTTGTCGGAAAATCCTATAGTGTGTACAGGACATAAGGGTTCAAAGGTACAGATTTTTGGGGGTGGGCCTTCACCCAGTTTCGCCACTTCACTGTAATCCCCCTTCTTTTTCATTATTGCACATTTTTTGGGGAGACCTCTCTGCAATTCATGGATTCTAACCTAAATGACAATGAAATATTTAGTTGCCCGTAGCCTTCTGGGATACTCACGTCACCCATCCCTGGAGGCCTTGGGGTACTTTACAGCACATGTGCTGCTGCACATCACCATAGTGAAGGCTGTCACTTTCTGGTTCTTGCAACCGGCCCCCTGATGACACACTGTGGTGCATGTGCGTTATCGGTGGCCTGGCTGCACAAATTTAGAAGAGACAGACAACTCCTGATGAAGAAAAAAAAAAAAGTTGGTGGCACCGTACTGGTGTGCTGCAGTGGAGTGGCGGATCCCTGCAGAATATGATTGAATTCATTGGGTGTGTATGTTTCTGTAGATAATCCATTGAAAAATGTAGGAGAGAAAAAATAGGGCCAGAGGAAGCCAAGTTCCTCTTTAAATTCGGGACTAGTGCCTAGGTTCTATCCACCAACCATCTCTCCTCATGCAACAGCTGGCATTTTTTGGCATTGGCAGAACTTTTACTTCTTAAAGGTTGAAAATGCTGCTCTATAAATTGGTGGTCATTGAGAAGTAGGCATTGTTGGACAGTGAGAAGAATGCACATTATATTGGTGGTCAGTGGGAAGAATACTCCTCATATTGGTAGTCGATGGGAAGAAAGCTCCATATACTGGTGGTCAGTGGGAAGAAAGCTCCTTAAATTGGTGGTCAGTGAGCAGATTTGCTCCTTCCATTGATTGTCAGTGGGAAGAATCCTCTTTACATCGGTGGTCACTCGGTGGGAAGAAAGTTCCTTATATTAGTAGTTAGTGGAAAGAAAGCTCCTTAAATTGGTGGTGATTGAGAAGAATGCTTTTTTCATTGCTTGTCATTGGGAAGAATGCACATTATATTGGTGGTCAGTGGGAAGAAAGCTCCTTATATTGGTGGTCAGTGGGAAGAAAGCTCCTTATACTGGTGATCAATGGGAAGAAAGCTCCTTACATTGATGATCAGTCAGAAGTATTTTCCTTACATTGGTGTTCAGTGGGAAGAATGCACCTAATCATGGCGGTCAGTGGGAAGAATGGCTCCAATACAGGCACCTGGTAGATTATCTTAGGGGCAAAAAAATGCTCATTGTCCAAGGAACAATCTAGAGACTTTTGGAGGAGCCTTATGCTGCGTACACACAAACTGACTTTTCGATGGACTAGGTTCGGTGGACAATCCGACAGACTTTGCAGCTGAGGTCCACCGGACTTTTAAATGAACGGACTTGGCCACACACGATTACTCCAAAAGTCAGACGGCTTCGAACGTGATGACGTAGAATAAGAAAGTTCATAGCCAGTAGCCTATAGCTGCCCTAGCGTCGGTTTTAGTCCATCGAAATAGCACAGAGACGACCGGATTTTTCAGCTGAACTCGAGTCCGTTGGAAAGATTTGAAGCAAGTTTTATTTCTAGGTCCGCCGGGCTTTTGGGAAGAAAAAGTCAGCTGGAGCCGACACACGATCGAATTGTCCGATGGATTCCAGTCCGCTGGACCAAGTCCGTCGAAAAGTCCGGTCGTGTGTATGCGGCATTAGGTTTCTATTGGAATGGTGGTTGAGCAAGGCTGAAAGAAAGACGGTAGCAAGGATTCATGTTTTTTCCCTCGCAATCTGATCTTGTTGTTTTATAAATGAGGCCAAGTTCAATAAAACATAACATATGAAAATGTGAAAAAAATGAACCAGCAGACTTGAAAATTAGAGAAATTACATGAAATTTCTCTTTTGGACAAAACCAGCAAGCCGCCATTAATTAAAAAGGACAGAATAAAAAATCCAAAACAAAAAATCATCCTGTTGTAAAACAGCTGTATGACCATTTCCATTAGAAAAACAGACACCTATTGCTTTCCCTCCTCAAAATGCTACCTACCTGTCCCGCTATTCATCTGGCTTCAGCCATTTCTAAATCACAGACCCAGAACAAGTACACAGACCAGGGAAACCGGAGTTCCTTATGCTTATACTCATTCTGGTTCAGATACCCAAAGTTGTAAAGCAAGAAGGTCTGTGTGTGATAGCCAGGCGACTAGCATTTTCAGAAGTCAAGAAGCATCATTACCAGCCTCCATGTTTCCCTCATACCAAGCGTTTCCTTCATTTGCCCCTCTAGTCACTGAGCCAGAACAAACATGCAGCAAGTGAATTCAGAAGCAAGACCTTGTTTCAGGTCACCAATTTATTTTTTCTAATGAGGACTACGTAAGCTGTCATTGTTGATTGCTTCAAGTTCTTTTGCTGTCATTGTGATCCTCTGGCTTCAGTAAACTACAACAAAATAGTGCCCATCCTCACACAGGCACCAGCCCACTGTGTATATAAGTATATAAGTTAATGAAAATGAGAATAAAATGGCTTCCATCCATGCAGAGCTCCTTTAAACGCGTTTCGTCCTATTCAGGGCTTAACCACAGAGGCCACTGGCTTCGATACTTCAAGTCCCTGACCCAGAACAAACAAGTAAATAAAGAGCTGTGACTATCCTGTGGCTCTGATCTGCAAAATTACTCCAGGTCAGAGAATAAAGTAGCCAAGTAGCCATGCCAGTGTGTCGGCATAACAGCTGAGCAGCCAGCATCTTCATAAAGAGGAAATCAATGACATGCCCACGACAGGTGCACTTTAAGGCTCCATTCACACCACACATCTGGCGCGTCACCTGTAAGGCAGCAAATTCTTTCAATAGTCTGCCCTATGTGTGGAAAATGTGCAAAAGAAGTCCCTGACACTCTTGCAAAAATAGGGGAATGCATTGTTCTGCAGCACCATGCATTTATTTTTTTTTATTTTTTTGGGGGGGGGGTTGAGTGGGTGGTGGCACCATGCATTTGGTCTTTATGACCTCGTCAGCAGGTCCATGGGGGTTCCATTAAGAATTAATGGCACTGCTGGGCGTCTAGTAAAGGGCAACATGTTTCCGTACAGGTGAGGAAAGCACGCAATTTTGAGCGCGCTCCTGACACGCCTAGGGTGTGAACGCGGCCTTACGCCCCGAGACGGTTGTCCTTCTTTGCATCAGGAATGTTTTGCAGACTGAAAAGTTCTGAGAGGGGAAATCAGGCAAAGAGACAACAAATAAACAATTACACGGGTTAAGACATATCGGTTATGCCGCATTTATTTTCAAAAACGCACTCCGAGGTGGAATTACACTTTAAACAAATCCGTGGCGTTCCATTTTCCGAGTACTGACATGCAGCTAATCTCTATTTTGTATCCAGCAAGATTCCTCTACCAATTCTCCCATGATAACTCTCTCTCCTCTGACAGTACGCACATCAAAACCCATTCCATCTAATGAAGACAAATCTTCCTAGTTTCTTTCTACTTAACATGTAATTAATTCACATTCAGAAAATCTATTTCTTCCCGAAATCAACAGTCAGTTAAAGAGGAACTCTGCTGAGCGCTAATTGGAAATAAATGACTACGGAATATAGACCGTTGATACCTTTATTTTCTTCTTTTTTTTTTTTTTTAAAGCTATCTGTTCTAAGTAGATAGAAAAGACACACATTTGTTCAAATCTGTAATAATGTTTCATTGTTACATTTTTGTAAATTAAATCAGTATCAGTAACTGGATGTGACCTGGTTTCAGTCTCCTAACCAATTGCCACTGCAACGCCTTGCCCTTTAAGAGGATCTCAATTTTGGCAGGTCGAGGCAGGCTTTCTGATCTTGTGACCACTGTGATTGGCTGTCACATTGTTAGAAGCTCCCAATCACAAGTATGCATCTGGAGCTGACCATGACAGGTTAGCTACTGTGCTGAGTGACCCAGCCCCACTGCAAGAGAGAATCTTTAGGTTTCCCAGAGTTGGTCTTGTAGAACCCCTTCTAGTTAGGTGCTGGGCTGCTATGTAAATGTAGTAGACATGTGCGATTCATTTCGTATGAATCTCAAATTCGTACGAATTTCCCTAAATTCGTACGATTTGCGAGGATCCGAAATACGAATTGCCATGCGTCCAAATTTTGTACGCAATACGAAATTTTGTTTACGAATTTCGGATCAGTTGTCGTCGCATGCACGACTCAGTCATTATGCTTATTATGAGGGGCTCCCACCATCCCTGTGCTATGCTGACTTCCTCCTGGGGCTGTACCTCTGCTGTGCATATTATGAGGGGCTCCCACCATCCCTGTGCTATGCTGACTTCCTCCTGGGGCTGTACCTCTGCTGTGCATATTATGAGGGGCTCCCACCATCCCTGTGCTATGCTGACTTCCTCCTGGGGCTGTACCTCTGCTGTGCATATTATGAGGGGCTCCCACCATCCCTGTGCTATGCTGACTTTCTCCTGGGGCTGTACCTCTGCTGTGCATATTATGAGGGGCTCCCACCATCCCTGTGCTATGCTGACACCCTCCTGGGGCTGTACCTCTGCTGTGCTCATTATGAGGGGCTCCCACCATCCCTGTGCTATGCTGACTTCCTCCTGGGGCTGTACCCCTGCTGTGCTCATTATGAGGGGTTTTCACCATTCCTGTGCTGTGCTGACATACTGAGCACAGCAGGGGTGCAGCCCCAGGAGGAAGTCAGCACAGCACAGGGACGGTGGGAGCCCCTCATCTAACGAAAATTCGTATTTCGGATCGGAAATTCTTCAACGGAATTTCGCATTTCGGATAAAAACCAAACTTCCATCAGCATCGACCGTCATATTGAGGTATATTTTTGCCGTTAAATTCATCGTAAAGAACGTTCGTACAAGTTAACGAACCTAACGACAATTGGTATTTCGTACCAATTGAAATTGAATTTCGGACACGAAATACGAAGTACGAATTAATTTTAATACGAACCGTAATGGAACAGAACAAAACAAATTTATTGACGGCGCCCATGTCTAAAATGTAGTTCTTACTGGGCTTTCCTGTAATCAGTAGAGCAGCTGCTGATTTTTTTGGACTGATCAGGTTCTCACAGGCTTCAGGCTGGGTTCACACTGCTGCGATGTCCGAGATCGGATGTGATTCGTACCGCACTGCAGTGCAAACCACATGCGATCTGTGTGCGATGCGATTTCAGCCATACAGATAGTATGGCTGAATTTGCATCGCATTTGGTCCAAACTCATACAGAACCGTTCTTTTGGGTCCGCAGCAGAATCGGATCACATGGGTGTTCACATCATGCGATACGATTCTTGTCCGAGTTTGCAGATCGCACTGCGATATGCGAACTGATTTGGAGGTGTCATTAACTTTTAATTGGCGCTCCCAGCAGTTCGCATAGGGCAGTGTGAACTGCCGCCGGGAGACATGCGATGCGGGAACCCGAAGTGGATTTGCAGCGTTCCCGCATCGCAGCAGTGTGAACCTAGCCTCAGGCTTGATTGCCTCTTCCTACCTTCTGGAAAGTTCAAGAATTACAAAGCTGGCCATACACCTATAGATTATCTGCAGATTTTCTATGGTTAGATGGAAAAAGTGCAACAGAATTCTTCATGTTGGCTAAACTGTGTGGATGGAGGAATCTCCCACTTTTTCCATCTAACCATAGAAAATCTGCAGATAATCTATAGGTGTATGGCCAGCTTAAGAGTGGAGCAGGTCAAATGAATAACCTGAATATTTATGGGGTCCAGGCCAATTCCTGGGGAGGTGTGCCCAGAAGGTGGTTGTGGAGCACATATATAGTCTTTGATCTGGAGCAGTCTGGTTCTTGTCCAGGAGGAGAAGTTCTCAGCCTGGAGGGCTACGTGCCACACGGGTGGCCCAGCTGAAATTTACCGGAACTCATTGAGGTCCCAGCCATGCCAAACCTGGAGGGCTCACTTGCTAAGAATCTCTGAAGCTAAACAAGGATATTTCACTGAGGATCCAGTCTGGAGAGTTCACTAAGGAAATGTCTGCCTGATAGTGGAAGGAGGCATCCAAGTATCCAGGGACCTTGGGAGTATAGACCTCAGTGCAGGATCTGGGTGACCGTTACTGCTGCTAGCCCTTGTGCTCTAATACGAAGGCTTGCCTGACCTGATGCATTGCATATGCTGTCCATTTCCTGGGCTATTATTAAAGGGACTGTTCTGAAAAGTGCCCTTTTTTTTTTACTGTTCAGCATTTACGACGTATCCCACAGTTCCCTGTACCCAATCCAAATTTGTTCAGCAATAAATATAAAAAGGCAACCCCTAGACCCCTAGACTGTTCATTGAGCCAGAAGTGTGAATGTTGTTGTGTGCCTGGCTGTCGTTGCAGTAGTGAGGAGGGGAACCTGTGGCAAATCAGCAGGCCCTTGCAGAGGTGAGTGCTACAGCCTTTAAAGGTCAAGTCCCACTTGGGCAAAAATCTCAATCCCAAAAAACTCTTGTTGCAATACCTACTCCATCTCCTGTGCTGCCCCTTGCTGACTAACCACTACTTTTTCCAGGTGGAATGACACCTGACACCCAAAATCATTCAACCCACTTCCTGTTATCCCAGGGTGTCATGTCTCCGCCCCCTGCAGTGGATTCACAGGAATCTTAATCCCCAGCAAAGGAACTCTGGCTTCAGTAAACACAGCATCTCTTGTGCTGCCCCTTGCTGGCTTACCACTACTCTTCTAGGTTGAATGACACCTGATGCCCAGCAACATTCAACCCACTTCCTGTAACCCCAGGGTGTCATGGTCCCTCCCCCTGCAGTGGATTCACAGGAATCCTAATCCCCAGCAAAAGAACTCTGGCTTCAGTACTCACTCCATCTCCTGTGCTGACCCTCGCTGGCTCACCACTACTCTTCTAGGTTGAAAGACACCTGATGCCCAGCATCATTCAACCCACTTCCTGTAGCCTCAGGGGGGCATGGCTCTGCCCCTGCTGTGAATTAATAGGAATCCTAATCCCCAGCAAAAGAACTCTGGCTTCAGTACCTACTCAATCTCCTGTGCTGACCCTCGCTGGCTCACCACTACTCTTCTAGGTTGAAAGACACCTGATGCCCAGCATCATTCAACCCACTTCCTGTAGCCTCAGGGGGGCATGGCTCTGCCCCTGCTGTGAATTCATAGGAATCCTAATCCCCAGCAAAAGAACTCTGGCTTCAGTACCTACTCCATCTCTTGTGCTGCCCCTTGCTGGCTCACCACCACTCTTCTAGGTTGAATGACACCTGATGCCCAGCATCATTCAAGCCACTTCCTGTAACCCCAGGGTGTCATGGCTCCGCCCCCTGCAGTGGATTCACAGGATTCCTAATGCCCTACAAAAGAACTCTGGCTTTGGTACCCACTCCATCTCCTGTGCTGACCCTCACTGGCTCACCACCACTCTTCTAGGTAGAAAGACACCTGATGCCCAGCATCTTTCAACCCACTTCCTGTAACCCCAGGATGTCATGGCTCCGCCCCCTGCAGTGGATTTACAGGATTCCTAATCCCCAGAAAAAGAACTCTGGCTTCAGTACCCACTTTATCTCCTGTGCTGCCCCTTGCTGGCTCACCACCACTCTTCTAGGTTGAATGACACCTGATGCCCAGCATCATTCAACCCACTTCCTGTGAGCCCAGGGTGTCATGGCCCCACCCCCTGCAGTGGCTTCACAGGATTCCTAATCCCCGGCAAAAGAACTCTGGCTTCGGTACCCACTCCATCTCCTGCGCTGACCCTCGCTGGCTCACCACCACTCTTCTAGGTTGAAAGACACCTGATGCCCAGCATCATTCAACCCACTTCCTTTAACCTCAGGGTGGCATGGCTTCACCCCCTGCAGTGGATTCGTAGGAATATACTGCTGTATTTAGGAGCCACCCATTGCTGGAGGAAGAAGACTCATGATGCCACATGACCAGACTTAAGGAACATGTACAGTCTTTTATAAGAGTTTGAGGGTGCGCCCAAAAGGGTAAAGGGACAAATATGAGGGGGGAGGGGGGTTCCCAAGCCTCCAGGCACAGCAGCACACCAGCCTATTACAGCCCTTCTGATCTGACCTACATCCTATACGTTTCTCCTGCTGAAGGGTGTATATATAAGACACACAGCGCACAAGGAAATCTTATATATACAAGCTTATAAATATCTCCCTGAACACAGATACACAGTATGGCCCCAGGCCAAGTGTTTATGAGTTGGAGAATATCTTTATTTTATTCTGAATTCACAAGCTCCCTGTGTGTCCTGTTTATTCCATATCACTGACGTCTTCATATTTTACATGCTCCCTGGGAGAGAGAGGAAAGTATTGCTAGCGCAATGTAGTGAATTTTCAAACTGGTTAAGTGCAGGACTTGGCTACAGCCGGGCAGCGCGGACTGCTGATTGCAGGTACGCCGAACGCATTTATATTTTGCAATTTAATATTTAACCTTTAATTATTCATAAACAAATTGAAGATACAGAAGATAAGATTAAAAAAAAAAAAAAAAAACTAAGATTACCTACTGCTTCTGAATTTTTAGAAGGCTCTTATGTCATGCTGGCGTTTTTAGGTAGGTCCCCCGGGAAGAAATGCGTTTAGTTATAATAGAGGAGATCTGAAAGTAGCAAAGGTCTCAGTATTGAGTTTATTTGAAGCTCACATTTAATAAAGTAATAAAATATGGCAAAGTATACGCTCGAGAATCAGAAAAAATCTATCCCAGCAAAGATATATAATATGACCAATGGTTTGATGACATCTCACCGAGACACCTATAGAAGCTTGTTGGACATTCCATTTCGAAGCCATGGGTATTGAAAAGGAGTTTGAAATGTGTCTGTGGGGCAAAAGAACATTTGTGAGGTCGGGTACTGGTGTTGGATGAGAAGAACTGACTCACATTAGGTGTTCCAATCCATCCCAAATATGTTCAGTAGGGTTGGGGTCAGGGCACTGTGCAGGCCAATCTGGTTCCTCCACACCAACAAAGATTATATGGTAGATGGGGGCCTTTGTCTACTAAACACGTGGCACTATACCCTATAATAACAGGTAAATAGTATGAAATTCCCCATGTGCCCTGTGTGGGGCCGTGGAAAAATGGGGATTTTAATGTGCACAAACAAGACTCAAACTTAAAAAAATATCAGTAAAACCACATTTTTATTTCCATATTAAAATTGCTACATAAAAAAAAAAAAAAAAAATTGTGTATCATCAACTGCCAATTCAATGTATAATGGAGCAAACGTGACATAAAGCAGCTGGACCAACGTGTTTCGCCCACAGAGAGCTTCTTCAGGATGAACTTTGTTGTTCAATCTTTATAATAATGTAGTTGGCAAATAACATAATACATAAATTAATACATGTCATAATATTATATATATATATATATATATATATATATATATATATATATATATATATATAGATAGATAGATAGATAGATAGATAGATAGACTGTATATATTATTGTTATTTTTTTCTTATGTAGCACTTTTAATATGGAAATAAAAATGTAGTTTTACTGATTTTTTTTCAATTTTAAGTCTTGTTTGAGCACATTAGAATCCCCATTTTCCCACGGGGCACATGGGAAATGTCCTACTATCAACAAAGATTACTTAAAGTCTTTCAATATTTAGAAAACTCTTATGTCATGTTGGCATATTTAGGTAGGTCCCCAGGGAAGAAATGTGTTTGGTTCTGATAGCAGAGATCCAGAAGTAACGAAAAACCTCAGTTTGAAATTTTATTTGAAGTTTGCATTTAATAAAGTAATAACTAATGCCGCGTACACACGCCCAGACTTTCCGTCAGAATAAACTCTGATGGTCTTTCCGACTGAGTTCCGCTGAAACGGAGTTGCCTACACAGGATCACACCAAAGTGCGTTCGTTTAGAATGCGATGGCGTACGATGAGACTAAAAAAGGAAGTTCAATAGCCAGTAGCCAATAGCTCCCCTTGCGTCATTTTTGATAAGTCGGAATAGCATGCAGACGAACGGTTTTCCCGATAGGAATTGATTCCGTCGGACAGATTTAAAACATGTTCTATTTCTAGGTCCATCAGAATTTTTGAAAAAAAAAAGTCAGATGAAGCCCTCACACGATTGGAATATCTAATGAAATGATTCCATCGCCCTTTTCTACCGGAAAGTCCGGTCATGTCTACGTGACATTAGAGAGAAGTATATAGTTAAAGAATCCAAAAAACCTACCTCAGCAAAGATACACCATATGGCCAAAACTTTGAGGTCATACGACCATCACACCGATATGAGGTTGTTGAAGATCCCATTCCAAAGCCATGGCAATTGATGTGGAGTTGGTCTACCTCTGTGGCTAAAACAACCACCATTGTGACAGTGTGAGGAAAGGAATGCCGATAACCGCAGAGTGTGTTTACATTGTGGTCAGCTGTGATTGGACACAGCTAATCGCATGGTAAAGGGCCAATCAAAGTGGCCGACGGACACAGCAGTCACAGAGAAGGCCGCAGCGGGCGTGTGGGGAGCACGGTTTTTGTAGGACGTCAATAGACACCCTACCAGAACTGGACGACCGTGCTGTAAGCTGTCATTCAACTATAGCACGGCCGGCGAGTGGTTAATAGGGTCTGGGAATGATTAGTTAATATGTGACCATTGTGATTACCTGTCAAAGGGGTGACATGAACAGGAGCTGGTCCCCCCCCCCCCCAGCTTGGGATCATTAGTGAGGACCGGGAACGCACAACATTGGCCATCCATTGAACACTTGTGTGCAGCATGTGGGCATTAAATCCCACCTGTTTAGCTGCCGCACATGTGTAATGTGGGCTGAAACAGGTTAAAGGCGGAGTTGGCTTTTGATCACAACACATAAAACAACAATCCTAATGGAAAAAAAAAAAATTGCAACAATGTAACAGCAATTCTGGATGTCACCTCCTCCACTCTATAACGCTCAGCCATGTTTCCTTTTATGAGAATTACAATATCACCTTCTCATCTTCATAGGAATTGGAGATCTGAAGGCCCAGAAATTGTTGATTCCATGCAAGATAAATTGAGCAAAGCGCCATAAAATGGGCAGAAATCTCGCCGCGTGAAATCGGTGACTTAAATTGAATAAGCTGAAAAATTACAATATCAAAATCAACAGGAAACCCCTAATACGCTCACTCCTTCTAACAATTGCAATATCTTCAAAGCCGAGAATTATCATATTCCACAAATGCATTTTTTATTTTTTTTTCCCTAGGAATACATTATTTTGGGTTTGTGTTTGAAGGTCAATTATGTATTCTGCACCGTGTAAAATGAAACAATCCTCTGAGGCGAAGAGCTAACAAAACAGCTTCCATGGGTTGGAGGACTGGGCCCGGCTTTGTGCGCAGCAAACACACATTAGGGTTTGTATAAGAGAACTGCAGAGAAGGAGACGGGGGCCTGTGCAGCACAAAGCAACCAATCAGGTATCGGTTTGTAAATCGAGTCAGCACCCCCACGAAAGTGGTAATAAAGGAGGACTTTCTTTAACCAGTTCCCTACCGCCGTATTGTAAAATGAACCAAGAACCGCTCTGGGTGGGCATCATACAACGCCCTCTGCTTCCCGGCATTGTGGAGAGCACGCACGCGCGTGCGCTCGCCCGTGCGCGTGCCCGGAGGCCGCGATGTCCGCCGGGCACCCGCGATTGCCCGGTAACAGAGCCAGGACGTGGATCTGTGTGTGTAAACAGGGGAGTGGAGAACTGATCGGAGGAACACCGATCGGTCTCCTCCCCTCATCAGTCCCCTCCCCCCACAGTTAGATTCACTCCCTAGGACACACATTTAACCCCTGCCGCGCCCCCTAGTGTTAACCCCTTCCCTGCCAGTCACATTTATACAGTAATCGGGGGCATTTTTTTTTTATAGCACCGATCACTTTATAGATGTGAATGGTCCCAAAATAATGTCAAAAATGTCCGATCTGTCCGCCGCAATGTCACGGTCACGATAAAAATCGCAGATCGCCGCCATTAGTAGTAAAAGAAATAAATAAAAATTACATTTCTTTTCTTTTGATTTCTTTTAACAAAAATATGTAGAAGAATACGTATTGGCCTAAACTAAGGGAATTATTATTTTTTTTAAATGGGATAAAATGGGATATTTATTATAGCAAAAAGTAATAAATATTGTGTTGTGTTTTTTTTTTTTTAATTGACGCTCTTTTTTTGTACAAAAAATAAAAAAAGTAGAGGTGATGAAATACCACCAAAAGAGAAAGTTCTATTTATGGGGGGGGGGTAAAAACTGATAAAAATTTTATTTGGGTACAACGTTGCATGACCGCGCAATTGTCATTCAAATTGGGACAACACTGAAAGCTGAAAATTGGCCTGGGCAGGAAGGGGGTGAAAATGCCCTGTATGGAAGTGGTTAAAAAAAAATAAAAACTAAAGCTGAAGTCTAGGCAGATATAACAGTTACTTGAACGTGAGAGAAAGCAGCAGCAGCAGAAAGAGCCAATCAGTTCATGTGCTAAGAAGAAGCATGCTGATAGGAGGAGAGAACAGAGGGCCAGAGAGAGGAACTCATCAGTGTACTGCTTCTCCTTTCACAGGCTGAGGGTGGGTCCAGGACAAACCGGGGCACAGAGAAAGTTGATTGAAATAAAGCTGGCCATCAGACAGGGGGACATCTTGTGGTGGAAAAGTAGAAGTACTGCAGGGTTGAGCTCCAGATTTAAAGTGCATTTTGGCAGCCTGTAGTGGGTGGAGTCTGTTAGGCCCCTCCTACAGCTCTGCTGTCTCTCCTTGTGCAGGGGGACTGGCCTTGTCTCCGCCCCCCTCCTGTAATTTTCTACAGAAATCCCGTGGTGGGTGGAGCCTGCAGGGCCCCTCCCACAGCTCTGCTCTTTGCACAGGCTATGTACAGTACAGTGATGATGTCACCGCTACTTTTACACTATAATATCTAGGTTTGTAAAGGCATTTGGTGCACACAATGTGGATTTAAGTCTTTTGTGGCTATTAAAATAAAATATAACGCCTGGAGTCCATCTTTAAGTAAACATGTACTAGAAATAAGTCAAAGCTTTGGATTTCTATCCTTTGTGGCTATTGAGAAATATATTTCAATGCAAGTTTTTGTGTCTGGAGTTCATCTTTAAAGCCCATATGAGATTTTGGCTCACATTTAAATAACACACAGACAAGTAGGTTTCATTACCTCCACAGTTCTATTTTGGGTCCGTATACATATTCTCCTATATACAATAATAAACAATGTATAGATTATGTTGCATTTAATAATAAATTCATGTTTATGTAATGTAGGATGTAATCAATGTGCTGAGAGTTTGGTCTATAAAATCTCCTGGATGACAACTAGCCAGCCATGCCTTTCGCTGTACGCTGCCTTTGGGAAATAAAGCTACTTTAAGGACGTCAGCTCTCCAGACCGTGACCATGTAAGGGGAAACCAAGGAGCATTTTCTGAGTTCTAACAGCTACCTACAAATATTTTTTCATTTCACTTTCTTACATCTACTTACTTGCTGCAACCATATTTTTAGTATTACATTTTATATGCAGATTGTAAATGCTCCATCTAGTGGTCATTTTTATATAATAGGGGTGATGATTAACATCCCTACTTAAAGGGGAATTGTCCCCCTTTCTTTATTTTTTTATTTTTTTTGTTATATTGTACATATGTGTATAAGTGATCCAATTAATAAGAATAGTATTTAAAAGTAAAAGTGGAACTCTCCCAATCAACATTGGCTATTTTTAATCCTTATGCTGCTAGCATTAATAAATAGATCGGAAATGACATCATATTAATTTGTTTTTTGTTTTTTTTTTACATTTTTCAACTTCTTGATTTGCTTGCCTAGCCAAATGATGCCAAATATTCCACGAGTCTGCAGGAGGGGAGGAGTTTTTTTTTTTTTAAGCACACCCTCCTGCCTACATTCCTATGGTAAGGGCTGATGGATTCCAGGAAGTTAATGCTGCAAGAATCACCTGCCCTTACTCAAGATGGCCACAGCCATATATTCTAGGGGGTGTTATCATCTGCCCTTACTCAAGATGGCCATGGCCAGATATGCTAGGGGGTGTTGTCATCTGCCCTCACTCAAGTTGGCCACGGACAGAAATGCTAGGGGGTGTTATCATCTGCCCTTACTCAAGATAGCCATGGCCAGAAATGCTAGGGGGTGTTATCATCTGCCCTTACTCAAGATGGACACAGCCAGAAATGCTAGAGGGTATTATTGTTTGCCCTCACTCAAGATGGTCACAGCCAGAAATGCTAAGGGGTGTTATCATCTGCCCTTACTCAAGATGGACACAGCCAGAAATGCTAGAGGGTATTATCGTTTGCCCTCACTCAAGATGGCCACAGCCAGAAATGCTAGGGGGTGTTATCATCTGCCCTTATTCAAGATGGCTACAGCCAGAAATGCTAGGGGGTATTATCATCTGCCCTTACAGAAGATGGCCATGGCCAGAAATGCTAGGGGGTGTTTATCTTCTACCCTTACTTAAGATGGCCATGGCCGGAAATTCTAGGGGGGTGTTATCATCTGCCCTTACTCAAGCTGGTCATGGCCGGAAATGCTAGGGGGTGTTATCATCTGCCCTTACTCAAGCTGGCCATGACCGGAAATGCTAGGGGGTGTAATCATCTGCCCTTACTTAAGATGGCCACGGCCAGAAATTCTAGGGGGGTGTTTTTCAAAAGTGATTTCTCAACAAAATTAAACATGGAGAGACAAAACAGTACACTTAATCATCACTCTTTTGTGTGAAACGTGTCAACTGTATGTCATATCCTATTGCTGTTTGTCCCTTTCTGGGAGCCACCACCTGTTAGTTATCCTTATGAGCATCTACACCTGAGCGGTTCTTCATAAGATACAGTGGTTTCCAAAGGTAACTGAGGTTTACCAAGGAGCATGTGGTGAAGTGTGTGCCTGTGATAGGTGTAACAACATCTTACAGGAGGGAGTTGTTGCTGGCCCCAGCAACAATGGATTGCCAACAGCCAGCATCAATAGATCCTTCAGCAGCCAGCAACAAAGACCCCTCTCTCAACAGTAGATCCCTCCTAGCAACGATTTATCCCCACCCCAGCAACAATAGATCCCCCATGAGTAACAGAAGACCTTTCCAGTAATAATTGACCCCCCCCCCCCCCAAACAATAGATTTCCTACGAGCAACAGGAGACCTTCCCAGCAACAACAGGCCCTCTTCCTCCGCAAAAATAAATCCCGTGCAGCAACAAGATTCCCCAGCAGCCAGCATCAATAGACCCTCCAGCACCCTCCAGCACCCCTTACCATGAAGTTCTGGAGCTGCCAGAACTGCGTCCCCCCACGTTCCTGCTGAAAAAAAAGCCCTGGTCAGCAATATGTGCATGTCGGGACTCCATACCGTTACTGGGAGTGAGGTAGCGGTGATAGGCAAGACGGGTGGAAGTGGACAAGGCTCTAAATGCAAGTTGCAGTGAGGGTTTACTTTGTCATGTGGGACCCGAGGGTTAACTGGAGAACAGTTAAGGTGCACGTTTACATGGTGTGCATTCTCTGAGAGTAGAGGCCCGCCTTAAGGTCGAGTATTCCCCCCATGGCGGCCTTGTCCCAGGGCATTGATGAAAAGGGCAGAGAAGTAACGGTACCCCATGTGTAGTAAAGTGATCCTGTTACAGGTGTCCAGTGTAGCCCAGAAGAACCCATCCCGGGGTAGGCCACCTATATGGCCCACACTCAGCACCCAATAAGGAGGGGATCATGGAGGAAATATCACCCCATTCCCTTACAGGCTATGTACAGCACAATGATGATGTCACTTGGTTTGGTTTTGCCAATGGTATTTGGTGCACCCAAAGTGGATTTGTATCCATTGTAGCTACTGAGGAATATACAGTGTTTAATTAAATGTTTTTGTGCCTGAAGTTCAACTTTAAATTAAACCTGTCTAAAAACATAAAAACAGATGCTCTTGGTGACCTCTCCATGCCTGGCTGTCATGCTGATCCAATTGGTTCAATACTTCTTGAGTCGCTGACCACCAACAAGAGGTCAAGCCTCCACATTCTGACTTTCCCTCGACATTTGGGATATAACCAAGAAGGTATCTCGTTTTTTTACCCTTGTGTTGGGTATACTTGAGCTCACTGCCTCCCTATGACAGGTACACTTTACTTGGCTGAGCTATAACCAGAAACTTCTGTTCAGCCGTTCTGTTTCTCAGGTAGAAAAAGAAAAAAAAAAATACAATAAATGCAGATTTCCTGAGCAGGCAACTCTTGACAAATGACACAAAACAATAAAAAAGAATAAAAGGAAAACAAATTATGTCTCAAACAAAGAAAAAAAAGAGAGAGAGAGAGGTTCTGGGAAGACAAGATCATAGCTCGCAGGCATCCAATTGTAAAGCAGACATCAATGTTGCCTCTACCTCACAAAACAGAGCCGCCAAACAATGTTTCGGTTTGTCTGCATAAACCAATAACGCTCTTAATAATGTTCCTTATTGATGTCCCACAAGGAAGCCGAAAGTGGTTCTCAAAAACGGACAAAAAATAAAAAAAAGGAAAAACACAAAACAAAATAAAAGTGCGTTTAGTGGACCCGTCAGTCACTTTCCGAGCGTCTCCTGTCGTCATAAAAATCACAAAGGCAAATTAAATAACCAAACCTAATAAACTAAGAGGGAAAAAGAACAATTTTCTTATATTTGATAGAAGAAAAGTTTTGCAGTTCAACTCCCAATTTTTTTTGTTTAGTTTTGGATAGATTGTGAAGAGGTTAGAGTCCCTATGACCCTTATGAAAACTCATGGAGCACCACGCCAAGCACCAGCATGAACTCATCCGATGTCTCCCCCTGGTGGCAGGTGACAGTATGCAGCAGTAGGTCATCCCAGCTCACCATGAATTGTCTACTATCAAAGATAGGACAGCACACACCGAAGACAGCCCAGTCTAAATGTAAAGGAGCAGCTTCAGCCTGTGTCCTCCCAGGCCATGCCCTGCTAATGCATTTCACTTTCCCATAGGAAGAGATCTTTGATTCATCTTCTATGATTAAGCCCCATTGGAGGGTGAAACGTGTTAGAGGAGCATGGTCTGGGAGGAGACAGGCTGGATCTGCTCCTTTACATTTAGACTGGGCTGTCTTCGGTGGTTGGTGTCCTGTCAGGGCTGGCTCTTGCTACTTAACGAGCAGCTGTTTTCTTTCAGTGCTCAGAAGCTGCTCAGCTGTCGGTTAATTACCAGCCATTTGTTGTTACCACAGTGACTCACTTAGTTACCATTTACCTGCCTCATTAGTCCAGCCTACAGAAAGCCCCCTTTTTGCTAATTAAACAGCTAGGCTCATTTCCTCCTTGCCCTTGTGTGGTCTATGATCTTCTTCCTGTGCTCCTGTGTATGACTTGGCCTGGCTGACTACCCTTCTGATTCCTGCTCCTGATTTTTGCTCCTGACTATGCTGATTTCTGGTTTCCTGACCCCGCCTCATCTGATTACTCGCTCAGGCACCCAAACCTTGGCTTCCGTTCCTGAACTGTGTTATTTTTGCCATTTCATTAAGGGTGTGATTTTAACTGCACTTTCTGTCTCCATCTGGTTTAATATTCTTGACATATCCTATCTTTGATACTAGACATTTCATGGGGAGATTTCTCTTCAATTCCTGTCCCCATGGAGCTCTGACATGCAGGATGTCTCCGATGGGGATATACGACAGTACCAACTTTTCCATATTATTTTATTTATTTGAAATAGATGTAAATACAGTCCTTAAAATCTCATACTGTAGAAGCTTCAACATTACAAACACTGTTTTCAATCATTTTAACGTGGGTCATCCAGGGTCTTATTTTTTTGATAGCCCCTTGCTGCCCAACACAAACACCCTCCAGCAACAGAATGTAATTGGAAATTCCTTGAGCAAGGATCTTTATAACAGGATCAGCAGTGGTGATGAGCTAAGGTTTGGCCCAAAACCAAAGGAAGCTGCCACATGATAGCACCCAGATGAAGGGGGTTTGTGTGGCCCCCGGAATGTGTTGGCCATCTTTTGCCCTGCTTGTTGTAACGATTTGAACAATAAACGCTTTGGAATTTTCATTTGACACGATCTTTGACCTATTACACTTGGATGTCTCAGCTCAAGTAAATGTCCTCTCCTGGTGGGCCCTCTTCTTTGTGGTCAGCTGCTTAATACAGACCAATTGCGCTCAAGTAATGAACCCAATCTATAAAATCTCATAGAAGTTTTAACATTTCAAAAGCTGATTTTTTTTTAAATGGGCTGTCCATGGCAAAGGAAAGATCCGCTTTTTGACAGCTCCCTTCCATCCAACACAAATGCCCCCCCAGCGACAGAGTGCTATCACCCCGTAAAAAGAAGGTGCTTGAACAAGGCAGGGTCACCAGTAATGATTAGCTAAAGTTCAGGCCAAGCCTGTGGGGAACACCAGATGATAGCAGGCTGTTAGTCCAATCAGTTACGGCTGGGGGATTCTTTAATCTGTAGCCACATGTAACTAAGGGGTGAGGCTGCTTGTGACATAATTTAACCTATTATGGCCTTTTTGAGGTAATGTCCTTGACCAGATAAGGCCATGTGGCCATATTAGGTGATCAATGATGTCACCAGCATCCCTGTCCCTTTGTTACCAGTAAAACCCACCTACAGCTAAGAGAGCTGATGGTCTGCTACCATGTGGCCACTGATGTCACTAGCATCCCCGTCTCTTGCTGCAACTAATTGAGCTTGCGGCTTGCCATCATGTCCAAGAGGTAGTGGTAGAGGCATGCTGGGCCTGTATTTTCACAGGTTATCAAAACATGGACAAAGTCATTATGTCAGTCCACTTGGCCTGTATTTGGTGGCCTACCAAAAAGACAGATAGTGATGGCCGAACGGTTCGCCCGGCGGTCGTTTCGCGGCGAATTTCCGACATTCGCGGTCCGCACGTTCGAACGCCTTTTTCCGTCGTTCGCCGCGGCGGACTTACGTGTTTAATGTATACAAGAACTTTAACCTTTGGTGACACGTTTATCATGTGATACAGGACAGCCAATTGAGACATGACAGCACATGGACACTTGTACATTCCCCCTAACCTATAAATACACCCGATCCGGTGGCCATTTTACATTCTTTCTTCTGTTACGATAGGGACAGGTTCCTGTGTGGAGTAGGGAGAGATAAACCACTAGCTATTTGGTACACAAAAGTTCTTTTCAGGACTGGTATAGGTGTTAGGTGTTGATAGGTTTGCTGTGCTGCTGATTCTTGCAGCAGCCTGAGTGTCTTTTGTTAGTTTAGAGAAAGGGAAAGGACGGTGTATGCTACAGGGACAGCCAGATTAGTCTTTCATCATCATCATCATCATCATCATCATTAGCTGTTACTATCAAGGTCCACAAAAGAGCTGTTCCAGTAACCACTAATCGTTCTCTTTTTTTGCCAATTTGTATAGGGACAGGAAGGAAGCAGTGTTGTCAGGCAGTGAGGGTAATTTTAAAGACTTGCTGTTATTATTAGTTCCACAAAGGTTCTTTTCAGGACTGGTATCAGTGGTACAGTAATAGGCTTGTACATGTATAATATTCTTTCTTCCAAATATAGAAAGGATATTATACTTGACTGCTGCCCTTCTGCTGCAGTCTGCTAAACATTCACAACTCACTTGTTCCACAAAAGTTCTTATAAGGACTGGTAACTTGGTATAGGGTGCTACGGTACATAGGCTTGAGTGCGGTACAGTCTGCTGTTCTGTAAGGACCGCTATCGGTCCACAATAGATAGGGTTGACGTGCACCACTGCTGACCGCTCACCTATACTGCAGCAGTCCTTCAGCGGTATAGGGACTGACGTACAGTCTGCTAATCACTAACACACAACCTGCTTGTTCCACAAAAGTTCTTATAAGGACTGGTAACTTGGTATAGGGTGCTACGGTACATAGGCTTGAGTGCGGTACAGTCTGCTGTTCTGTAAGGACCGCTATCGGTCCACAATAGATAGGGTTGACGTGCACCACTGCTGACCGCTGCCCTATACTGCAGCAGTCCTTCAGCGGTATAGGGACTGACGTACAGTCTGCTAAACACTAATACACAACCTGCTTGGTCCACAAAAGTTCTTATAAGGACTGGTAACTTGGTATAGGGTGCTACGGTACATAGGCTTGAGTGCGGTACAGTCTGCTGTTCTGTAAGGACCGCTATCGGTCCACAATAGATAGGGTTGACGTGCACCACTGCTGACCGCTCACCTATACTGCAGCAGTCCTTCAGCGGTATAGGGACTGACGTACAGTCTGCTAATCACTAACACACAACCTGCTTGTTCCACAAAAGTTCTTATAAGGACTGGTAACTTGGTATAGGGTGCTACGGTACATAGGCTTGAGTGCGGTACAGTCTGCTGTTCTGTAAGGACCGCTATTGGTCCACAATAGATAGGGTTGACGTGCACCACTGCTGACCGCTGCCCTATACTGCAGCAGTCCTTCAGCGGTATAGGGACTGACGTACAGTCTGCTAAACACTAATACACAACCTGCTTGGTCCACAAAAGTTCTTATAAGGACTGGTAACTTGGTATAGGGTGCTACGGTACATAGGCTTGAGTGCGGTACAGTCTGCTGTTCTGTAAGGACCGCTATCGGTCCACAATAGATAGGGTTGACGTGCACCACTGCTGACCGCTGCCCTATACTGCAGCAGTCCTTCAGCGGTATAGGGACTGACGTACAGTCTGCTAATCACTAACACACAACCTGCTTGTTCCACAAAAGTTCTTATAAGGACTGGTAACTTGGTATAGGGTGCTACGGTACATAGGCTTGAGTGCGGTACAGTCTGCTGTTCTGTAAGGACCGCTATCGGTCCACAATAGATAGGGTTGACGTGCACCACTGCTGACCGCTGCCCTATACTGCAGCAGTCCTTCAGCGGTATAGGGACTGACGTACAGTCTGCTAAACACTAATACACAACCTGCTTGGTCCACAAAAGTTCTTATAAGGACTGGTAACTTGGTATAGGGTGCTACGGTACATAGGCTTGAGTGCGGTACAGTCTGCTGTTCTGTAAGGACCGCTATAGGTCCACAATAGATAGGGTTGACGTGCACCACTGCTGACCGCTCACCTATACTGCAGCAGTCCTTCAGCGGTATAGGGACTGACGTACAGTCTGCTAATCACTAACACACAACCTGCTTGTTCCACAAAAGTTCTTATAAGGACTGGTAACTTGGTATAGGGTGCTACGGTACATAGGCTTGAGTGCGGTACAGTCTGCTGTTCTGTAAGGACCGCTATCGGTCCACAATAGATAGGGTTGACGTGCACCACTGCTGACCGCTGCCCTATACTGCAGCAGTCCTTCAGCGGTATAGGGACTGACGTACAGTCTGCTAATCACTAACACACAACCTGCTTGTTCCACAAAAGTTCTTATAAGGACTGGTAACTTGGTATAGGGTGCTACGGTACATAGGCTTGAGTGCGGTACAGTCTGCTGTTCTGTAAGGACCGCTATCGGTCCACAATAGATAGGGTTGACGTGCACCACTGCTGACCGCTGCCCTATACTGCAGCAGTCCTTCAGCGGTATAGGGACTGACGTACAGTCTGCTAAACACTAATACACAACCTGCTTGGTCCACAAAAGTTCTTATAAGGACTGGTAACTTGGTATAGGGTGCTACGGTACATAGGCTTGAGTGCGGTACAGTCTGCTGTTCTGTAAGGACCGCTATAGGTCCACAATAGATAGGGTTGACGTGCACCACTGCTGACCGCTCACCTATACTGCAGCAGTCCTTCAGCGGTATAGGGACTGACGTACAGTCTGCTAATCACTAACACACAACCTGCTTGTTCCACAAAAGTTCTTATAAGGACTGGTAACTTGGTATAGGGTGCTACGGTACATAGGCTTGAGTGCGGTACAGTCTGCTGTTCTGTAAGGACCGCTATCGGTCCACAATAGATAGGGTTGACGTGCACCACTGCTGACCGCTGCCCTATACTGCAGCAGTCCTTCATCGGTATAGGGACTAAGAGTTTTGTCACAGGGTCATTTAAAAAATGACAGGCAGAGGAAGAGGCAGGCCCTTCCGCAGGGGTGGTAGGGGTAGGGCAGGAGCAACAGGCTTGAGCCAAAGTGGGAAGTTGCAGAAGGTGCGTTCAATTACTTTAAAGGATGCACCAGACTTGGTTGAGTGGCTCGCTCAGCCTTACTCTTCTGCACCCTCCTCATCCTCTCGATCTGCACCCTCTTCTTCACTCTCTGCTATGTGCACCCCCAAAGACACTACCACCAACAACACGACCACCACCACCACCACCACATACCTTCCGCTTGAGTCACTGGAATTATTTTCCGATCCATATCAAGAGGACATTTCTGATGCGCAGCCACTCTTGGTATTGGATCAGGAAGAGGAGGTAGCAACAAGCGCTACTCAGCAGTCTGACGCCAGTACCCAGATCAGCCCAAGGAGGAGGTTGGTCCCCGGTGTTGCTGCCTACTCCGAGATCTCTACTTATAGCGGTGGGGAAGGTGACGTTGATGATGACGTGTCTAGTGATGTCACGTGGGTGCCCACAAGAGAGGAAGAGGAGGGGAGTTCAGAGGGAGATATGGACCAGCAGATAGGGAGGAGAAGCAGCAATGACTTACATTGCACAGCAGGGACAAAGCAGACTGCAAATGTATCAGGAGCGAGTCATCGACCATGTACGGTCACATCTGGCGCTCCCAGGACACCGGCACATGGCTCCGCAGTGTGGGCTTTTTTTAACGTGTCCGCTGCTGACAATAGCGTTGCCATCTGCAATCTTTGCAGTCAACGCGTTAGTCGCGGTAAGCCCAATACTCACCTAGGGACGACCGCCTTAAGAAGGCACATGAGCAGCCATCACCGAGCCCAGTGGGAGCAACGGAACACACAAAGCCACACTGCAGGCTCTCACCGTCCAGCCTCGTCTTCTACTTCTCCTTCTCCTCTCTCCTCACAATTGTCCTCCACTCCACCTTCCATCACGCCAAGCTCACATTTTTCTGCAAAAAGGCAGGCTTCCGTGGGCCTAATGTTTGAGCGTAAAAAAATGATGACGCCGGATAACCCTCTTGCCCAACGGTTGGCGGCTGGCTTGTCAGAACTCATAGCCCGCCAACTACTGCCATATAAACTGGTGGACTCGGAGGCCTTTCGCAAATTTGTGGCCATTGGAACACCACAATGGAAGGTCCCAGGAAGGAAGTATTTCTCAGAGAAGGGCATCCCAGAGCTATATGGCCATGTTCAGCGGCAAGTGAATGTATCTCTGGCACACAGTGTCGGTGCCAAGATACATCTGACCACAGACACGTGGTCTAGCAAACACGGGCAGGGAAGGTATATCAGTTTTACTGCCCACTGGGTGAACCTTCTGACGGCCGTCAAGCATGTAACCCGTGGCACCCGTGTAGATTTGGTTTTACCGCCACGGATTGCATGCAGGCCTGACTCTTCTTCTCCTCCTCCTACTCCATCCTCCTCCCTCTCCTCCTCAGCTGCCTCCTCCTTTTCCGCTGCTAGCGTCTCTTCCACTGCACCGCCCAAGCTCCCCAGAACCTATTCCACATGCCAGGTGAGACGTTGCCATGCCGTGCTGCGTCTGTTGTGCCTGGAAGCAAAGAGCCACACTGGCCCGGCACTCCTTTCAGCTTTGCGTTCACAGGCAGATGAGTGGCTAACACCGCTCAATTTGACAGTTGGTAAAGTGGTGTGTGACAACGGTGCCAATCTGCTTAGCGCATTGAAACAGGGCAAAATCACGCACGTGCCGTGCATGGCACACGTCTTAAACTTGGTCGTGCAGCGATTCCTTGTCAAATACCCTGGGGTCCAGGACATCTTGCGGCAGGCAAGGAAAATCTCGGCCCATTTCAGAAGATCTTACACGGCCATGGCTCGCCTTGCTGACATTCAGCGGCGACACCATCTGCCGGTCAGACGTCTTATTTGCGATTGCCCGACGCGATGGAACTCAACCTTCTATATGCTTGATAGGCTGCTCCAGCAGAAACGTGCAGTTAACGTCTACCTGTATGAACTCTGCGAAAGAAACGGTTCTGGGGAGCTGGGTTTTTTTTCACCGCGCCAGTGGCTGCTCATGCGCGACACATGCAGACTTCTGCGGCCATTTGAGGAGATCACCAAACTGGTCAGTCGCAGCCATGGCGCCATCAGTGACATGGTACCTTATGCCTTCTTTCTGGAGCGTGCATTGCGTCGTGTCATTGATCAGGCTGTGGAGGAGCAGGAGCGGGAAGATGAGGAAGTCGCAATGCTGGATGAATTCCCAGGGGGGGCTACTCTATCTGAGACAAGTCAACAACAGGAGTCTGATGAGGAGTCAGAGGAGGATGGTGCCGGGGCGGATGAGCAGGAGCAAGAAGAGCATGCTTTAAACCTTTCTGGGATCCCTGTTGTGCGAGGATGGGGAGAGGAGAATGAAGAGGACGACATTATCCTGGATGATGAGCAGGAGCCAGGCCACCACACCGCTTCCACTTTAGTGCAAATGGGGGCCTTCATGCTCCAGTGTTTTAATAGGGACCCCCGTATAAAAAGCATGAGGGTCAAGGACCAGTACTGGGTGGCAACGTACTTAGACCCCCGGTACAAACACAAAATGGCGGAAATGTTACCGCCGTCGCAGAGGGCTGTCAGAATGCAGCACTTCCAGGCCTTGCTTCGAGAAATGCTGCATTCTGCTTTTGCGTGCGCTGGCAGAGGAGCAATTCCCACTCCCAGAGAAGGATTTGCGGGTACCAATCCAACAGCGCCTGCAAGAAGAGGCCGGTTTGAAGATGTGTTGGTGACTTCGGATATGAGGTCATTCTTTCAGCCGACCCATCGACAGGTGTCATCCGGATCCAGCATCAGGGAACGCCTAGACCGTCAGGTGTCCGACTACATTGGGTTAACGGCCGATGTGGACGCTCTGAGGAGTGATGAACCCCTAGACTACTGGGTGGGCAGGCTTGACCTCTGGCCAGAGCTTGCCCAATTTGCAATCGAACTGTTGGCTTGCCCCTCATCCAGTGTCCTGTCCGAAAGGACGTTCAGCGCAGCAGGGGGGATTGTGACCGATAAGCGTACTCGCCTAGCTCACCACAGTGTTAACTACCTCACATTTCTAAAAATGAATGAGGCATGGATCTCGGAGGAATTCAACACATGTGACCAGTAGACCATGTATATGTCTATAAACTATTTTTTTAATCAAGCACACAGACCTTCTTAATTCATTTGGCTCACTTCCTTGACCCAAAAAAGCACACCGTACTATATGCCCCTACCCTCCTCTTTGAAGAGGTTGAGCGGTGTCATATTTCTACTGGGGCTGCTTATGATATCCCTGTGCTGTGCTGACTTCCTCCTGGGGGTTCTTATTATGAAGGGATCACACTATCCCTGTGCTGTGCTGACTTCCTCCTGGGGGTTCTTATTATGAGGGGATCACACCATCCCTGTGCTGTGCTGACTTCCTCCTGGGGCTGCTTACGGTGCTGCTGTCAGTGCTGTATGTCACGGTGCTGCTGTCAGCGCTGTATGTCACGGTGCTGCTGTCAGCGCTGTATGTCACGGTGCTGCTGTCAGCGCTGTATGTCACGGTGCTGCTGTCAGCGCTGTATGTCACGGTGCTGCTGTCAGCGCTGTATGTCACGGTGCTGCTGTCAGCGCTGTATGTCACGGTGCTGCTGTCAGCGCTGTATGTCACGGTGCTGCTGTCAGCGCTGTATGTCACGGTGCTGCTGTCAGCGCTGTATGTCACGGTGCTGCTGTCAGCGCTGTATGTCACGGTGCTGCTGTCAGCGCTGTATGTCACGGTGCTGCTGTCAGTGCTCTGTATTACGGTGCTGCTGTCAGATGCCTCTATCACGGTGCATGTGTCATTCCGGTATGTCACGCTGCTGGTGATCATCTCCTGCACCCTCTTCTTTGCCTACCCTGGTCCCTGACCTTCCCTCTCCTCCATTGCCTTCATTAGCTCCATAGTCCTGAATTGTTAGAACAATTTCCCAAATAAAATAAAAATGCTTGTAGTTATCGATCCCAAATTCACCTCATACATGTATTATGTCATTGTCCAGATGGTGGGACTACGTTTTACCCCCTAATAATTACCATGTGGCCGCAAATTCGACATGAAGGTTTGCAAAGTTCGCCTCCCATTGAAGTCAATGGGGCCCGCGGCGAACGTTCGGTTTCGCGAACGTTTGGGTCCGTTCGCATTTCGCGTTCGCGAAACGTCCCGTCGGAAGTTCGTCCATCACTAAAGACAGAGACCATTCCATGAGAGGATATTTACCCAAGTTGAGAAACTCCAGTGTAAAAGAACGCCAAATGAAAAATCCTTAGAAGACCAAAGTCTTTATTGTTCAGCTGGTTACAACAAGCAGGACAAAAGACATCCAACTTGTTTCATGGGCCACACAATCCATGTTCATCGGGGTGCTATCATGCGACAGCTTCCCACTGATCCAGGCCAAACCTTGGTTCATCACTACTGGTGATCCTGTCATGAAGGTCCTTGTTCAGGCCACTTTCTATTATGGGGGGGGGGGGGGGGGGGTGGTGGGCACTTGTGTTGGGCAGCAAGGGGCTATAAAAAAAAAGTACATTTTCATTTACCATGGATGAAACACCATAAAAAGACTTAAAACACCTTCTATTAGATTTTAGTGGTTGAGTTACCATCTACTTCAATGAAATATACAAAAAAAATTTATGCTTTCACTAATGAAGTCAAGGGAACAACAATTAAGCCAAGTAACAAGCATTTTCACCTCTTTATATCACACTCGTTAAGGCCAACAAAGGCCTATTTTCTCTTCCTTTGAGTGTTGAAGTGCTAAACTTTAGCAGCTCACATCTAGGTCAAAGAGCTTCACGAATTCAATTAAACATTTAGCGCTGGGATTTACGAAGCCTGTTTCTGTTCTCCCTGCTTCTTCACTACAATGCCCACAATGTACAGTTTAGCTGCCTATGTATTACTTTCTATCAATTACCTACAAGGGCCCTTCTTTTTTTCTTTTTCTTTTTTTCCCGTCAGACGGAATATTTTCATTAATAAAAGCGTCTTATCAGTCATCTGATAAAGCAGTACACAGCTTTCAGAATTTAAATTAAAATTTCATGAAGCTCTTAAATTGATACCTTAATTAATATGAATAAAACAACTATAAAGAAGTGCCATGACAATGAGAGTTCTTTTTTATGGTACCTTCGTCCCGACAATATGTTTAAATAGGAAGGAAGAGGCTATGTTGGACTTTAAAGGTACCGTATAGCAACTGATGCTGGACAGTCAGGAGTAAAATATTTAAAGAAATTTATTACAAAAATACATATGATGATTTTTTTTTGTTTTAATCTGTAAAAATCTATCATCATATGTATTTTTGTAATGCATGTCTTTAAATATTTTGCTCCTGACTGTCCAGCATCAGTATATATACGGTACCGTTAAAGTCCAACATAGCCTCTTCCTTCCTATTTACACATGAATAAAACAACATTTAATCATCCTTGGCTCAGACTGGGTGACGCTGAGGTCTGATATGGGGGGAAAAAAGTTCTCCGGATCATTTATATTCATGGGATCAACAAGCAAACTGTTTTTACTCATTGTGTTATTTTTTTAATTAAATAAATCTGCTGACCCACATTGTTTAAAATTCAATGATGTTTCTGTCACATTGAATTATCTGTCATTGGCCGCGTTAGAACGGCGTGATAAAACACAGTCAAAGGAAATTTTTAAAATTGAAATTGATTGTAATTTTTGATTGATGTCCATAAGAATATAATTAGAGTAACACTTTGGAGCTTGTTTTGGAAGGAATGTGCCTTTTTTTTTTTTAAGGGCGATTGTTTTGGAAGGAATGTGATTTTTTTAAGGGGGCAATTGTCCACCAACACGTTTCTTCGATGATTTGATCAAATAGACACCTGTATCTTAGCAGTGGCAGGATATTTTAGGACACCTTCTCTGTAAATTGTAAGTATAAAAATATTAACATGGTCTCTTAAAGTGCAACTGCTGTGTAACTTTTAGTCCTTGTACACACGGACGGAGATTCCGACGGAATGTGTCCGATCGGAGCGTTTTGTCAGATATTCCGACTGTGTGTGGTCTACATCGGACTGTTTTCTGTCGGAATATCCGTCGGACCAAATTTTCCAACTTGCCGGAAATATTTTCCGACAAAATGCTCCGATCGGACATACTCCGATCATGTGTAGAGAATTCCGATCGGACAAAGTGCCACGCATGCTCAGATCAAATTCCTACACCAAAGCTATTGGCTACTAGCCTGAACGTAGTCCCGTCGTAACTAAATAACGTCATCACGTTCTGAACGATCGGATTTTCCGACAACTTCGTCCGACCGTGTGTATACAACAGTTTCGGACAAAATCCGTCGGACAAAATCCGACGGATTTGGTTGTCGGAATCTCCGACCGTGTGTACAAGGCCTTAGAACATTTAGGGGGGGGGGGGGGGGAAAGGGGAACACAGGGGGGTTAAGAACCTTTTTATCTGCCTTTCCCCTTTGACCCTAATGCATTTTGCCAAAATGGCAAAACTGTGCTAAAATATTCAGATTTTTTTTAAATTTAGAGAAATGAAAACTATCAATTTTGCTCATTCCTAGAAAGGATGTTGGACAATATGTATCTGTGAAAGTTGTAGTTATGTAGGTGAACTTGAATGGGCAATGCTTGGATGGGTATGGCCTAATACATTACTCAAAAGGTTATCATGTATAAGACCAATCTTTCTGGAGGGAAGACGATGACTGTTTTTATGGTTACAACCACAGCTTTCTCCAACCACCGGAATTATACATGAGCTACTGTATAATGAGACCAAGGGAAAACTGAAGACTTAGAGATCAGGTACAATGTACAAAGCGCTTACCCATTAAGATGGCTAATATCCTTCGCTCCTTCATTGCTGACTGCACATTTCTACTCAATTAATTTACATTTGCAATGCGATTTTGCAGCAATCATGTTTTACTATCAAATTTGTGATTTAAAAAACATCCATAAGCTACTTGTTAATGGGGGGGGGGGGGAGAAAAATGTACAGAACATTATTTAATCAAATCTCAGTGGGGGATGCATAGTTTATGTTTTAATTTCGGTGCTAGCATGAGATCTCAAGACATTATACCAAGAATTTTTCCCAAGGGTGGTGCATGCTCCAAAAAACTTGGACAAGGTAACAAAAATGTAAAAAAGTGAAAGTACTGACCCAGAAAAAATGGTGTTACCTATTGTACCAAGGATTTGCTTTAACGTTCTGCTCTATTGCTCTATAGGAGAAACAGATGGCAGTTTATCACCAAAAAGTGAGTGTTTGGACATGCAGCAGTTCAATAATTAATCTGTCCAGGCGTAGAGAAGCCCTGAGCTCTTGACCCCATGCAGATTTTGAGTACAAAGCCTAGGTTTGCATTGCTGATGGTTAGAAATCGCGTGAGTTCAGCTGAACTTGCACGATTTCAACCCAACAATGCAGTTCGACTTCGGGGGGGGGGGGGGGCAATTTGACAGACATCTGTGTGGTTTCCTGCACAGATGTTTATACAAATCGCCCCCCAAAGTCGCCAAAAGTAGTACAGAAACGACTTTTGGGAATCGTTTGGGCGACGCACCAATTCGGACGGTGCCCTTGCCTGCAATAGCCTCCAATTTGGCATGCGGTTTGACATGTCAAACCGCATGCTAAACTGAACCAATGTGAACCTGGGCTAAAATTTCAGACAAAAAAACAAAGCTAATCAGTGGGCTTCTAATTCAATCTGGCATACACTGCAGCTGTGTTAAAATCAGAAAGTTTACTTGGCTGCTCTTAAATCAGGTCCCAAGAAAATGGAAGGTTAGCTTTACTTACAGCCCCCAATTACAAATGGCTTTGAAAAAGCCATGGAAAATAATAACTTTGCCCAGGCTTCTGACGTTCCTGGGAGGAGCAGGTGATGTCCTCATGCCTCATCGCTGCCCACCACAGGAACCCATTTTTGGGGGATTATGAGTACCCAGCTCTTCCAGGAAACAAGGTGAATTTTTTTGCATCTTTTGTACATACAGAATTTTAACAGAATGACTTCATCCTGTCCCTTTTGGGACAGAGTTTGACCTTGGCAACTAGCCATTTAGGTCCAAGCACTACGTCCTGGGAAAAAGGGGAGAAGGTCACATGCTACCCCTATTTCCCAAGGGCTCCAATTTGGTGACAGAATGACAGGGGAGCACGGAGGTAGGTATAAGCATATAGGAGGGTTGTAATTTCAGGGAAACCTCTTCTGTCAGAAAGATAGGTTTGAATCCAATTGGTGCCCATAGGAAAGACCCTCTTGGGACAATGTTTGACCTTGGCAACTGCCCGTTTAGGTCCTAGCAATGCATCTTAGGAAAAAGGGGAGAAGGTTACAAGCTACCCCTCAACCAGAAATTCGGGGTATTTCACAAGGTCTCAAATTTGGCAACAGAATGACAGGAGAGCATGATGTAGGTACGTATAAGCATATGGTGGGTTGTTCTTTCAATTGAACATTTTGTGTCCGAAAGACAGGTTTGAATCCAATTGGACCCTCTTGGGACAATGTTCGACCTTGGCAATTGGCCATATAGGCCCAAGCAATACATCCTGAGAAAAGGGGGAGAAGGTCAAATGCTACTCCTCAACCAGAAGTTCTGGGTATTTCCCAAGGGCTCAAATTGGGTAACAGAATGGCAGGGGAGCATGGTGGAGGTTGGTATAAGCAAGTCAGGAAGTGGGGGGTGTTCTTTCAAGGGAACCTCTTGTGTCTGAAAGATACATTTGAATTGGTACCCATAAAAACTGTTGCATGTGAGGGAGAGCACGGTGTTCTCTGGGAGTGGGGTGAACCAGTGTATTAAAGCATCATGAATCATTACTCTAAATTATAACTTCCCAAACAATTGATTTGTAATGACAGCTAAACATTATAATTACCAAGTTGCTCTAAACACAAACTTGTGGCCTTTGACTTTGACAAAATTGCCGTTATCCTTGAACTGCGATACGGAGCTTTTTGTTCCGCTTTTCATTAAAATGTTCTTTGTGATAGTGACAACTAAAAATCCCTCCTTAGTCTAACATGAATTTCTTTCATTGCCCCTAAAGATCTATCTGTCTTTAACCTGCATGCAGAGTGTCACCTATCTCACCCGTTCCAGTAAGACAAAGCAGCTGATGAGAGCCAGTACATGCATTTGCTGCTACATGTACTTGATAAGCAATTCAATCATTCGGTGAGGCTCTAGCTGAGTCGTATTTCCAAATGTCACCTTCTCTTTCCTGGACTGTCCAACATGTCTCAGAAAATTGTTCCTGATGTCACAGTTATTCTCCACTTTGCTAGACTGTTTTATTAAAATGCTCTTTTGAAATCCAGTTTAAGGGAAACTAAAGGAAAAGGAAGAACGGGGAACCTTTTTTAAGCAGCTATAATGGTTACATAGACTAAGGCCAAACGTTTGTGGACATCTGACCATCATGGGTTTGTTGGTCATCCGAGTACAAAACCATGAGCATTATTATGGAGTTGGCTCCCCCTTTGTGACCATAATATCCTCCACTCTTCTAGGAATGCTTTTGACAAGAGTATGGGGTATATCTGTAGGAATATGTAACCCATTCAGCCAAAAGGGTATCTGTGAGGTCAGATACTAATGTTGGGATGAGAATTCCTGGCTTGCAATCAATGTTCCAGTTCAATCCAAAGGTTTTCTGTAGGATTGAGGTTGGCACTCTGACCCCAACCCAATCACACTTACATGAGCTTGTTGATCATCCATCCTCAAAACAATGGCCATTAACAAGGAGTTGGCCAACATTTGTGGCTATAACAGCCTCTACTCTTCTGGGAAGGCTTTTCCTAAGATTATAGAGTGACTTGGGGTGTTTGTCACCATTCACCCAAACAAGCATTTGTGAGGTCAAATACTGATGTAGGATGAGAAGACATGGCTCACAATTGGTGTTTCAATTCATCCCAGGGATGATGTCAGGGTTATATGGAGGCCTTTGCATTCCCTCACACCAAAATAAGCCTTCAGAGGGTGTGTTTGGGACTACAAATCCTATATCACAAACAGATAAAATTAAAGTCGTATGAAAAGCCTTCCTAGAAGAGTGAAAAAGTTTGGCCAACTCTATATTAATGGCCATGGTTTTGAAACAAGATGTCCAACAAGCTCATATAGGTGTGTTGGTCAGATGTCCAGAAATGTTGGCCTTAGTGTATGTGACCGTTATAGCTGCTTAAAAAGTTCCCTAGTCATTTGACCCACTTTGACCTGTAAGATGGTTTATTTGTACCCCTGACACAAAGAATATTGATAATAATATTGTTTGAGATAAGACAGTGGAGTGCACAGGACACAGAACAGCATGGATTTATGGCTTTAGATATGTGAGATACGGAGGTCTGAAACCAAAAGGTCCAAAGCGCAAACATTGCTCTTTTTTGAGATTTTGGATTGACAAACAAGGAATCCGTCTACCAAAAAAAAAGCAGTTTGAAAGATAAACCCTTATGGCCCTCACTAAATCCAGACAATGGAGGGAGATTTTCTTGGTATGAACCGGTATTGGACAGAGGAAAAGTAAGGTAATATCCTTAGTAGGGTGAAAAGCAGAGACCTCTTTGGGTAAAACAAAGTAGGTTCTTGGTCTAAAAATCTAAGATGAAATGGGGATCCCTCAAGGGCAATGCTGAGAAACACTTCTGGCTGAAGCAATGGCTACAAAAAAAAGGCTACTTTACGGGAAGGCTAATGCTAAAGAGATGTCCTAAATAGATTTCAGTGGTAGTTTTTGTTAAATGTCTAATAGACGTGGGAAATGTGTAATTTTGTGTAAAAGTACGAATCAGCAAATAATTAGCAAGAGGACATTAAAAGAGAACAGACAGGGCAGATACCTGACCTTTGGTGATAACAAGGGCCAAACTTTGTTCTTTCCCCAATCAAAGAAAGAAAACAACGTGGCCCACAAAAAAGTACATGGTGACACCCCCATAAACTCACACCAGTGAAAAAAGGCAGGATCAACAGGTTGTTTTCTTTGGTTTTATTGCATTTATCGAAGAGTTTATTCAAAACAATTCCGATGATATATACCCAAATTGTATTGGCATTTTACAGGCATACATAAAAAACTTAACAAATTAAGAGAAACTGGTTCCCCTAGGTCCATTCTTAACTGTAGAGGGTTTGAAGCATTTGCTTTAAATAAAATCAATTTTTTTTTGCAAAGACTGTTTGTCAGGTGTCAACTAAAAGTGAGCTGTGAGATGTAATTTTTCATTCCTTGTATAGTAATTATGAAGAGATCATAAATCAAGTCCATGATGCTAAAGACATACATCATTACACAAGGAAATGTTACCCCAGGTAAGAAGAAAATAACTGCCCCCCCCCCCCCACTAGTTTTTACTATAGCATTATTGAAATGTCCATGGAAGGACTCCATTTCTTAGGTCATTTTTATTTAAGCACTAGTGTGCTATCAGTGCTGGTCTAGCCATTTTGTGAGCAGAAAGAGAGAGCTCAGAAAGCGAGGCAGAGTCAGATGTTAATGCGCTCCGCTCTGGTGTAAAATGGTATAAGAAGACATTCAATGAAACTAAGCTGTATTTTAAAGGATAACTCTAGTTGTGGATAACGTTTTTATTTCTGGTGCCTTTTTCATTTTAAATGTAGCATTCTCCTAGTTAGGTTGCTCGGATATAGGGCAATTCAGTTATTTTTGCCTCCTCTGTAATCAGTGGAGGAGTTGTTGATTGCTTCTGGCTACTCTGGGTCTCACAGACTGTAGGTTTGATTGCTTTCCCCTGTCTTCCAGAGGCTTCTGGAACATAGAAAGATTATCAAGACAAATGTCAGCCTGAATTTTTATTGTGCTCCAGCCAATCCCCCTATGTCACTACAGAACAGAGCAGTGAAGAAAAGGGTTTTGAGGATGAAACCAGAGTCAGGACACATAGGCAACAGGCATTCCTGAAATGTTGAATGCCTAGGAGACTGGCATAATTCAGTGTGCGAGGGACATCCATTTACCATACATAGGAGACTGTCAGCCATGCTGCTGGTTAGCTGAAAAACAAGCAGGGTGTACAACATACAAGGCCCTCCAAGGCAGTCAGCTACAATTTCTAAAAACTGATGTGGTGTAAAGTGGAACAAAACCTACAAAGAAAAAATTTGGTTGCAGGTGGAAGAGACCTCATAGGAATTTTAGCAGATGATCATTACTCTATGACAGGGATCTCCAAACTTTCCAAACTAAGGGTGGACTCTGGCCAGTGTGAATAAAATGTGTGACTGCTGCCCCTCTCTGCCAATCCCTTCACTGGCTTATCCTACCCCACCGTATAAAATTCAAAATGCTAACCACAACATACAAGGCCACCCACAACATCTTCCCCATCTACATCACCAACCTCATCTGCAGATATCGCCCAAATTGTCCCCTCCGCTCTTCCCGGGACCTCCTGCTCTCTAGCTCCCTTGTTACCCCCATCCTCTGGAACTTCCTGCCCCTGTATATCCAATCAGCCCCTAACCTGTCCACCTTTAGGAGATCCCTGAAAACTCACTTATTCAAGGAAGCCTACCCCACACCCACCTAACAACTGTCCCCGAGCCACCCCCCATCAAATCATACCCCGCATCTATTACCTTTTTTACCACCACCCCCTCCCTTTAGAATGTAAGCTCTACGAGCCGGACCCTCCTGTACCTTCTGTATTGAACTGTACTGTAATTGTGCTGCCCCCCCCTCTACATTGTAAAGATCTACGTAAACTGTTGGCGCTATATAAATCGTGTATAATAATAATGAATAGTACCCCATAATTGGTCTCAGTGGGAGGAATAGTGCCCCATTGCTTGTGTTAGTGGGAGGAATAGTGCCCCATCATTGGCATCAGTGGGAGGAATAGTGCCTCATCATTCTCATCGGGGGGATGAGTAGTGCCCCATCATTGGTATCAATAGGAGGAATAGTGCCCCATCACTGGTGTCAGTGGGAGAAATAGTGCCCCATCACTGGTGTCAGTGGGAGGAATGGTGGCCCATCGCTGGTGTCAGTGGAAGGAATAGTGCCCCATCATTGGCATCAGTAGGAGAAATAGTGCCAAATTGTCATGGGGGGATGAGTAGTGCCCCATCATTGGTATCAGTGGGAGGAATAGTGCCCCATCATTGGTATCAGTGGGGGGAATAGTGCCCCATCGCTGGTGTCAGTGGGAGGGAAATTGTCCCATTGTTGGTGTCAGTTGGAGCAATAGTGCCCCATCATTGACATCAGTGGGAGGAATAGTGCCTCTTCATTGTCATCAGTGGATGAGTAGTGCCCCATCATTGGTATCAGTGAGAGCAGTAGTGCCTCATCGCTGATGTAAGTGGGAGGGAAAGTGCCCCATTGTTGGTGCCAGTGGGAAGGAAAGTGCCCCATTGTTGGTGTCAGTGGAAGCAATAGTGCCTTGTATCAGTGGCAAGGAATAATGCATCAAGGGCTGGATAAAGGCAAGCAAAGGGCCGCATCTGGCCCATGGGCCACAGATTGGAGACCACTGCGCTGCGACAATATAAGACTATTAGTGATTGATATTCTATGCTAGTCATTGAAGTAGCCTGAAATTTTCTAATCTGCATCAAGGGAGAAGTTCGAAAGACCACCAAAGCCTGAAATTATACATCTCTCCGAAGCTCCTTTTTAACCCTTCCTATTGAGTACCTTTCTGAAATTTGCAAATTTCCTTGGAGCTATGAATCACAGAAAATCAGCAAAGGCTCCCTTCATAGAATTGTCCAAGCCATTAAAAGGAATCTATCTCTGGTAATGTTTTTATGTCTTGCTCATTCCCTTACTCTACCATTCCTCAACGCAATAATGTTTCACATTTTCACAGAACTGTCCTTTCAGCATGTTTTTGCATTACGCTTAATTTTATCAGGCTTTTTTGAGCGCCACATAATGACACAGTTCAATGCAAAAATCAGATCGAAATCCATCTTAAGAACTGCTCAACATGAATTAATTTGGAAGCTGAAGACGCTTTTGACTTTAACTGTGATCATCCACTGAAGTCTCATTGCCACAATGAAGGCACATTTGGAATGAAAACGAAAAAGAACTGTTAATTAATTAAAGGGGTTTTCTACTTATACCGTTGGGCTAACGAAAGGGTCCTCACACTTGAGCCCTCAGGCGTTTTTTTTTTTTTTTATCTGTTAAAAAGCAGCTTGGTCTATTTAGCATGGCACAGGTCTGGGCTCATGCTGCATTCGTGCATTCGTGCAGACACTTGTAGTAATTTCTGTATCAACAGTAAACTTTTCGGGATGGAAGATGACTTCCGCGTTATGATGTCACAATGCACAACGCCTGTCTCATCTTCACACATCAGCCACATGTTACCCTAACTGGGACATTGCCGTGAAGAGTTCATGTGTGTGCAGCTTTCTTAATTGGGTTTGTATTATTCTGCAGTGTATGCATGCTCTTTGCCATCCTGACACTGCTTTGAATTATTGATTCTAACTTTGCAACTCTTAAGTAAACTGTTGATCCCGGGGAATATTCGATTGTCTTCTAGGGGATGCAGAAGGAATTTTTTTTCCCCGCAGGAGCAAATTGGACCATGCTTTATAGAGTTTTTTTTTTTTTTGCCTACCTCTGAATCGACTGTGGGTAAAGGATTCTCTATATAAAGGTTTTCTAATTATTTATTGTATTATTTATTATTTCTATTGGTTTAACTAGATGGACTTGACGGAAGATACACTGGGGTGATTTATTAAAGCTGTTCACTATGCAAGGGATTTTTCTCTTAGCTCAGGGGGGGGGGGGGGGGGGGGGGTCTCCAAACTTTGCAATATAAGGGCCACATTGTATATTTTACAAATGTTTTAGGGCCTAAAAATACTCCCATCAAAGTCCCGCTTACATCACAGTCCCCATCAGAGTCTCCCGTTACATCAGAGTGTTCATTATGGTCTCCCCTTACATCATAGTGCCCATCCCCCCCCCCCCCCCCATACATCATATTCTTCATCACAGTGCCCTCCTTATCTCACAGTCCCCATCAGAGTCTCCCCTTACATTAGAGCCCCAATCAAGGCCCCCCCGTACATCAGGTTCCCCATCAGAACCCCTCCTTACATCACAGTCCCCATCAGAGTTTACCGTTACATCAGAGTGTTCATTATGGTCTCCCCTTACATCATAGTCCCCCCCCCCCCATACATCATATTCTTCATCACAGTCCCCTCCTTACCTCACAGTCCCCATCAGAGTTTCCCTTTATATCAGAGTCCCCATCAAGGTATATTACAGCCCCACCCTCAAATATATTACAGCTGTCATTGGAAAAAGCCTGCGGAGCCTCCCATCGAGGCAGAGTTTTTTTTTTTTCGGGTCATCGGATGCTGTGATCGAACAGTTACATCGCGGAACAATTTTTTTTTTAATAAAGGACTTGTCCCAAACTGTCTCCAGTCATTTTTACCATTTTGACACTATTTTTGGTGAATGTGTAGGGGAACAATGTACCTGATACCCATTCACATGGGGGGGGGCGGGATCTGGGGGTCCCCTTGTTAAAAGGGGCTTCCGGATTCTGATAAACCCCCTGCCCGCAGACCCCCAAAACCACAGGGCAAGGGCTGTGGGGATAAGGCCCCAAATCATCCTCCCCATGTTGAGGGCATGTGGTCTGGTATGGTTCAGGAGAGGGGGGCCCGTTCTCTTGCCCCCCCTTTCCCTGTGGCATGCTTGGATAAGGGTCTGGTATGGATCTTGGGGGGACTCCTATGCATTTTTAAAAATAATTTTGGTGCAGGGTTCCCCTTAATATCCATACCAGACCCAAAGGACCTGTTAATGGACTGGCGGCTGCCTTCTAAGCATCTTTACATAGTGTGGGGCGTGGACTCAGCCCCCTGAGCCATGATTGGCCAAAGGCACCCTGCCTTTAGCTAATCATGGCTCTCACAGCAGAGCGCGCTGTGATTGGCCAAAGCACGCAGGTCAGGTGTCGCCGTTCATTATGGCTCGTTCCGCGGGCCCTCGAATTTCCTGTGAACGCCCCATAATGTTCAGTATTCGGCGAACAAGCCAACACCCGATGATTCAAACATCGGGCTCATCCCTAGTGTTAATGCAAGGATTTCATTTTACTTTAAATCCAAATTCATTCTAGAAGCTAAAAAGCCCCAAATCGTTATATATTAAAACCTAACTCCAGACAATTTTTTACTTTTTTTTTGGATACTGAACTCAATCTTGGGCAAACATTTTAAAATGTGTGTCTTTGGTAGAAGTTCAAAAAACCAAAAAAAAAACAAAACAAACACAGCTATATTCACCTCCTCCCTTACCTTGGATTATATTTATTCAGAATAGAAAAAAAAAGACTCCATATCCATCAAACATAGCTCCCTCTAGGCCTGTGTGTATTTTAGTGTCAACTGTTGTTTGGTAGCAGCTAGTAGATGTAGATGTAGAGAAATACAGAGATTTGCTTTTTTTTTTTTTTTTTTTAAACTTATGTCTAGGAGAATTCATCTTTTTTTTGGTTTCCCCTGTAGATACCTAGTGCTTGAAGAAAATAAAAAATAAAAAGAGAAAGAAACTCATTGGAGGAAACCCTGTCTTCAGAATGTAATATTAGTATGGGATTTTTCAATAAAGCTTAAGGTATTACAACCATATATACAAAAAAAAAAAAAAAAAAAAAGGAAGAGTACAAAAATCTTTATTTTTTATTACAAAAGATATTCTTCTACTTGTAGCCTAAACAAAAGATAACCTTGGATTAAAAAAAAAACACTTATAAGAGTGATTTAAAATTCCCTTGGTAACCCTGAATGTGAGATTTTTTACATCATACTTACTTCACCATAGTTGCCTGTGGACAATAAAAGAACTCTCTTTTAAGTGTGTTTTTTATTTTATTTTTATTTCAAGTATTTTTGGCTACAAGTAGATTTTTTTTTTAAATAAATAAAGATATATTTTTTTGTTCTCTATTGTTTTTTTTTTTTTTTTTTTTTTAACAAAGTTGTAATGCCTTGAACTTTTTAGAAACAAAAAAATACTAATATGATATTCTGAATATTCTGAATACAGGGTATCTTCCGAACATTTCTGTTTCCTTTTTCACTTAATTTTTATTTATTTATTTAGTTATTTAGAGTGTAAACTCTCACCTTGTAAAACAACCCGTTTAAAATAGAAATAAATAGGTTTTTAATGTTTCATTTCCTTATCTATATTTGCAATGCTATTTTAATATTTATTTTGGCAATTTATCTCAAGATCCATAAAGAGGAACTGCAGTCTGCTCACATAATTTATAATAAAAACATCTTTGCCATTCTGAAGCTTCCCTCCAACCACTTTGCATATTACTTTATATATATACTGTCATTCTGTACTTGTCAAATATGCTGCCGAAATCTCCCTCCGCTGAGTCTGGCTGCAACCATTTTAACTGTGGGCAGCTGAAGCTGCTGCCTGATCACTTCCTGGATTTACACAGACACGCAAAAGCATACCTCCAGCTCTGCAGCTCTCATTGGCCCTCAAACTCCCCCTTCCTTCCTGGCAAACTCTCAGGAGATTGAGAGAGAGAGAGAGAGAGGCCCCAGATGACGTAATTTTATGACGAAACGCACGTCGGGTGGACAGGAACATGCTGACATCATCGCGTTTGATCCCCTGAGCGAACGGGCGTTCGCAAGCCGGCCGGCTATCCATGCTGTTTTAAAATTCATTCTTTGTAAGTGTGTTTTTATTTTCTTTATTAAACGTTTATACCAGTATTACATTATGGGAAGCTCCCTCTCTCTTATTTCTGAGTAATACCCGATGTCCATTCCCGAGTCCCCTTTGAACCTCATCACCGGTTTAGTGGCTGTACTTTGCTCCTGTGTCTAATGCCTTTTGAGCTGTTTCCCCCGGACTTCCCTGGACAGAGGCCCTGGCTGGGTGTATAGCCGCAAGCTCTTGTTGCTTGCCTTCTGGTAAGCGTGCAATTCATTTGATGTTTGCCACTTATTGGTGGTGGAAGATTGCACTTATCTATCAACTAATTTAAGTTGTTTGTTCGACCATCAAATGTATTATGGACATTATTTGACAATTTATACTAGAGTACACACAGACCTAGAAGGAGCTAAATTTGGATGGAAATTGCCTTTTTTTTATTTATTTATTTTTTATTCCGAGTAAACTTCCTACTTCAAGTCCAGAAAAGGAGTACGGAAGCGCTTTTCTATTTTGTACTCCTGGCAGGGACTCACACTTTTCGAAATCTGTGTCCAAGCTAAAGCGGGGCTTTTAGGAAAGGTTAGAAATGGCAAACAAGAGATTGTATCAAAAATGCATAAAAATAATAATAAAAAAACACCCCGGTGTCTGTCGATTAAAGGTCAATGGAAAAAAAAAAAAAACAATCAAATGAGGCAAAAGCGTCACCGTTTTCAGACCCCAGGCCACTTGCAATGTTTGTTATCCTGTTGCTAAGATGATTAAACAAAAAAACATTTAATGTGGCGTGCTTATTAAAAGTGATCTTAAAAGCTATCGGGGCTTCTATTAATATTCGGCTTTTCATCAGGAATCGCAGCAGTTAAAGTATTGTCTGATTCCATTAGCGGTTTCCACTCCAGAGTCACCCGTTTCTGAAGGCCTAATACTGTAATCTGCTTCAAAATCAAAAAAACAAAGACAATAGCTTTTGAGAATAGTTTGTGGTTGAAAGTCATAATTAATGCATGCCGTTCTGGGCGGACTTCCTTTGTCCTTTAGAAATATTGACCCTGGAGTAAGCCTTTCTCTGATGCTGTTGCAAGAACTCAGATTCTTCTGCGACGTCTGATAACTAGTCTTAGTGGCTCTGGCTCCATGTTGAAAATAACGGGAGACTATGAGAGAGATGAAAACCATGATGGCTCTCCAGGTTGCCCCCCTCCCCAAATTGCTTAATTATGTTCCTATGAAGAAGAAGGGAAATATAATTAGATAATATTCTCACGTTTCTTCACAGGGTTTCCCTTCAGGGGAGCCCCAACCTAGTACTTGGGTTGACCTAGCTTCAGCTGGTCCCCCAAAGAATGGTGTCCACCTGGTTTTGGCTGGGTGGACCAATAGTACTCTGTGCAAGCCAGGAGTCTTGCGCCCTGGTGGTTCAGGGTTAAGGTAGTTTTTCTTCAGAGGAGGATCATATGTTACACACTGTGCACTTTTTTGGTATGCTTCGCCTTCCCCTACTTCTTGCAGCGGTGCCTAGGCAAGGGTGACAACATCCTTCATCAGTCCAGGTCTTTGAGAATGTTGAGTAACCTAAATCCTGCGAAAGAAGATGATTCTGCACTGTACTGCATCGACTTCTCCCAGGATTTTGGCTACTCAGCCTCTCCATGGATCTTGTGGACATGAGGATGATGTCACCATGGCAGGAAGATGATGTACCTTGCAGGTACTTTGGGGGGGGGGGGGGCACTTTGAGTAGGCAGACTTTCCCACTGAGGTGTAAGATCTTCTTTAGCGTGAACCGGAGCATAGGCAAAAATATGAATACTTAGTCTTAAAATTCAACTTCAGGAAGAAAAAGAATAACTATTAATGCAGGTTACAAAATCCTTAGCTGCATTTTTAAAAATAAACTTTTATAAGCACCTGGATGTGAATCTGTATTAGCCGCTTGCAAACCCCTCATAGCCAGCACAGCAGGTGTACAGACCCAGGAACTCAGCACAGGGATGGTGGGAACCCCTCATAGTGGGCACAGCGGGTGTACAGACCCAGGAACTCAGCACAGGGATGGTGGGAACCCCTCATAGTGGGCACAGCGGGTGTACAGGCCCAGGAACTCAGCACAGGGATGGTGGGAACCCCTCATAGTGGGCACAGCGGGTGTACAGGCCCAGGAACTCAGCACAGGGATGGTGGGAACCCCTCATAGTGGGCACAGCAGGTGTACAGACCTGGGAATTCTGTGCAGGGATGGTGGGAACCCCTCATAATGGGCACAGCAGGTGTACAGACCTGGGAACTCAGCACAGTGATGGTGGGAACCCCTCATAGTGGGCACAACAGGTGTATAGACCCAAGAACTCAGCACAGGGATGGTGGGAACCCCTCATAATCGGCACAGCGGCTGTACAGACCCGGGAACTCAGCACAGGGATAGTGGGAACCCCTCATAGTGGGCACAGCGGGTGTACATACCCGGCAACCCAGCACAGGGCATGTGGGAACCCCTCATAATGGGCACAGCAGGTGTAAAGACCCTGGAACTCAACAGTGGGATGGTGAAAACTCCTCATAATGGGCACAGCAAGTGTACAGACCCGGGAACTCATCACAGGGATGGTGGGAACCCCTCATAATGGGCACAGCAGTTGTACAGACCTGGGAACTAAGCACAGGGATGGTGATATCCAATCATAATGGGCACAGCGGGTGTACAGAAATGGGAACTTAGCACAGGAATGGGGAGAACCCCTCATAATGGGCACAGCAGGGTTGCAGACCTAGGAACTCAAAGCAGGGATCTCACCAGTAGAGACCCCAAGAGACCGAAGGTACTATCAGCGGGTTTAACTCTATAGCGTCAATTGCAATAGGACAAGAATGAATTACGAAAGGCGTGATTAGTCAAAATTAGAGTAAATAAAAATAGGGAAAATTCCAAAAGTTACCAATCATGAATGAGTTCCCTGCAAAAAAATATGTTTTTTTTTTTGCCATGGTCATGGTGCAACTTTCCTGTGTTCTTTAAATCACAAATCACACCTCTGTATGCACACATAACAAAAAAAACAACAACTTTATAAACACTTTAACTTTATAAAGTCTTTAGCTCTGTAGGCTTAAAGTTTTATTGTAGACTCAACAAACTACAAAATCCGTCTGATAATAAGAAACCATTACCATTGATATTAGCATGATAGATACAGCACTGGGCCGCTATAATCTTTGCTTTGCGCTCCCATAAACAATTGCCATTTCTTTTCCGTTTAGTCTCTCCCATTCAAAATTAGTCTGCCAACTGGCTTGAGTGGAAATTTCACTCACCGCCTGAATGATTTCATTTTTAGAGAGGAAAGTAAACCATATAAAGCCACAAGAACTTAAGGGATCTATAAATCCTGTGAAAGTTATTTGGAGAGCCGAGAAAACAGATTTTTTTTTTCTTGATTTTTTTTTACAGGTCCGGGCCAAGTTTGCTTGCTCCCCGCTTTCTCCTGTTTACAATCGAGGACAAGATTTCTGTACGGTGTCAGGATGACTGGGACAATTATTTGCCTCATCAGGAAAGTTAATTTTAGAAATACCAGCCTGGAGCTTTCATTCTTCTCCTTTATGGCGCTAAGCCCTCAAAAAGCATAAAAATGATTACACATAAAACGAACGGCACAGATTTTAAGGGCTAGTCCACCCCAAAAAAATGTAATAAAGATATACCATGTGTCCATGATAAAACAATCCAATAGTTGTTACAACAGTCCAGTCTAGACAAAGCCCACCTTCTTCAGGACAATTCAAGGTCATAAATTCTGATACATATAAACCTGTCTTAGATATATATATATATATATATATATATATATATATATATATATACATTCTATTACCAAAATGATTGGGACACCTGCTTTTACAGGCACATGAACTTTAATGGCATCCCAGTTTTAGTCCGTAGGGTTCAATATTGAGTTGGCCCGCCCTTTGCAGCTCTAACAGCTTCAACTCTTCTGGGAAGGCTGTCCACAAAGTTTAGGAGGGTGTCTATGGGAATGTTTGACCATGCTTCCAGGAGAGCATTTGGGAGATCAGACACTGATGTGAATGAGAAGGCCTGGCTCATAGTCTCTGCTCTAATTCATCCCAAAGGTGTTGTATCGGGTTGAGGTCAGGTCTCCTGGAGGAGACCCCCCGTCTCTTGACTTCTGGCAGGGACTCCTCTGACCCCTGGGTGAGAGCTCCTGTTTCCAAACTGGGAGCTGTCGCCAAACTGGGAGCCCTGAGCTATCCTCAGGTTTGAGTCTATAATGACCCTGCATACCTGTGTACTCACACAGGCTGGAGGCATGCAGTACAATCTTGATTGAAGATTTCATCCCTCCCAAGACACTTTGAAACCTTCAAGCTCCAGGCCCAATGCGGGACTACAGAATCTGGAGAAAACCTAAAACACAGCCTTCCACGCTCAGAAATTATACTCTGGAACTTTGCAGTAAGCCTTAATGCCATTCCTGTGTCATTTTCTCCTACATTTTCACAATGGCAGGGCCTCGCACTGTCACACCTTGTGTTAACAACCAATGAGGACCACACTGTGACTATGTTCTATCTCTTCATACTACTGTATTGCACTGAATTCTCCACCAATTAAGATAGAACCAAAAGAATATCTATAATGTAAACTGTTTTGTTTAGTAAGTTCTCACTGGCAACATTGCTCTTTTTAGCTATCTGTAAAGGGGTAAGTCTTCCCAATGACCACAAGTGTTCCTCCCACTGGCCATCATACTAATGTACCATGAGTTGTAGACAGGGCTTGAGTCCTGCGGGAACATGTGGGAACGGCGTCCCTGCACTTTTTTCACAGCAGGAACGCCGTTCCCTTTGCAAGACTAGAGCCGCCCGTGCCGAATGAGATGTATGCAGAGTAGCGCAGAAAGCGCCTGTCTGTAATAGGTTCTCTCTCTTGTCACTCAGCGCTGTTCGCTCCCCGGCGGCCCCTCCTCTCTTCTCGTCTATCCCCATTGGCTTGTGACATCATCTGGGATAGACGAGAAGAGAGGAGGGGCCGCCGGGGAGCGAACAGCGTTGAGTGACAAGAGAGAGAACCTATTACAGACAGGCACTGCGTGATATGAGAGAGAGAACTTACTACAGACAGGCGCTTCCTGCGCTACTCTGCATACTGGCAAGTAAGATCCCCTCATGTGCCCTGTAATGTGCCCCCTGATGTGCCCCATGCCCTGAGTGCTATGTGCCCCATGCCCTAATGTGCCCCATGCCCTGATGTGCTATGTGCCCCATAATGTGCCATGTGCCCCATGCCCTGATGTGCTATGTGCCCTGATGTGCTATGTGCCCTGATGTGCCATGTGCCCTGATGTGCCCAGTGCCCTTATGTGCTATGTGTCCTGATGTGCTATGTGTCCCGTAATGTGCCCTGATGTGCCCCATAATGTGCCATAATGTACCCCGATGTGCCATGTGCCCCATGCCCTGATGTGCCATAATGTGCCCCATGGCCTGATGTGCTATGTGCCCCATAATATGCCCTGATGTGCTATGCGCCCCATAATGTGCCCTGAAGTGCCCCATGCCCTGATGTGCTATGTGCCCCGTGCCCTGATGTACTATGTGCCCCAATGTGCCCCATAATACGACCCTGATGTGCTATGTGCCCATAATGTGCCCCGTGCCCTGATGTGCCATGTGCCTTGATGTGCTATGTGCCCTAATGTGCCATGTGGCCTGATGTGCTCCACGCCCTTATGTGTCCTGTGCCCTTATGTGCTATGTGCCCCATAATGTGCCCTGATGTGCCCCATGCCCTGATGTGCTATGTGCCCCATAATGTGCCCTGATGTGCCCCATAATGTGCCCTGATGTGCCATAATGTGCCCCGATGTGCCATGTGCCCGGTGCCCTGATGTGCCATGTGCCCTAATGTGCCCCATGCCCTCATGGGCTATGTGCCCCATAATATGCCCTGATGTGCTATGTGCCCGAATGTGCCCCATGATGTGCCATTAAGGGGGCCTTGATGTGCTCCGAGCCCTGATGTGTCCCATGCCCTGATGTGGCCTGTGCCCTGATGTGCCCCATGCCCTTATGTGCCCCATGCCCTTATGTGCCCCATGCCCTGATGTGCTATGTGCCCCATAATGTGCCCTTATGTGCCATAATGTGCTCCGATGTGCCATGTGCCCTGTGCCCTGAGGTGCCCCATGCCCTGAGGTGCCCCGTGCCCTGATGTGCCCCAATGTCCAATTTTTTTTTTGGTGGGGGAGTGGATCTTGGGTGGGAGTTCCCACACTTTTTTCCCCAGGACTTGACCCCTGGTTGTAGATATAGTCAGGAAAGTTATTTTAAGGGTTTCTGTTTATTAAAAATGTTGAGAAATGCTAGGTTAGAACCTTCATCAGATTTTTGTTGCTGCACCGGAAGTGAAAAAAAAAATCTCTCTAAATTGGGGACAACCCCTTTTAGAGAGTCACCTGAACAAGTATTCCCATTGGAAGATTGACCCTATGCCTCCTGTTCTGGAAGCATCCTTAAAACGTTGTTCTTCTCATTACATTTTGGTCACCAGAACAAATGGGACAAATTTCCTCAACAAGGACATAGAAATAAAAACAAGTTTCTACCTCTTCCCTACTTTATCCCAAGGCAGAAAAACTAAAGTTATAACTTTAAATTCGCATATTCTATCATTTCCTATGACATGCTTCCGTGCTATACATTTACGAAAACTGGACCAAAAAAAGAAAGAAAAAAAGTAATGTGTAGCCTCATTAGAGTTGGATCCCAAGGAACAATAGAAGAAGTGACAAGGTCTGTAACTTCTCTGTGATAGATATGCTGAATCAGCTCTTAAATGGCCCCAGAGCAAGTCAACGGCTTGCAACAGGAGGCAAGGAGAAGTTTGTCAAGGAACTTTGCGGGAAATAGTGCTTGAAATAACTCATAAGAAACCCATCAATGTTTATGGTATAGAAATGTGATCACATTGCTAGGTCACTGTCAGACATTGCCACGCTTGTCTAAGTATTGGGCAATAACTCCAAGTGTCCCGTTTTTTAAAGCCAGCTGTTGACACAGCATAAATATGCCGGGCTAATGGCATCCATAATGCTTCAGTGCAAAGTGTCTGCCAAGCTTATAATGGCAGGGTTATCAACGGTTTACTTTTTATGTCAAATAAACGCCTAAAGCCAACCTATTGTACGTTTCCAGTTCTGAAGTTGGAAGCAGGCACTCAGAAGGACCTACACGTACCCCTCTACTTTCCAATGAGAAAATACCAACCCGGTTGTGCGCCACTCTGTTGGTCAGAAGGGCACATTGCATTGAGGGATGCACCGGCCAGGAGGGGGCTGGGAGTGCCAGAGTACCAACTTTGAAGCTGGAAATCACCAGATGGTTTGAAGGCACCTCCAGCACTCTGGAAGATAAAGATAGAAACCCTATAAGCCCCTGTACACACGGTCGGAGATTTCGACAACCAAATCCGTCGGATTTTGTCTGTCGGATCTTGTCCGAAACTGTTGCATACACATGGTCGGACTAAGTTGTCAAAAAATCTGATCATTCAGAACGTGATGACGTAATTTCGTCACGATGGGACTACGTTCAGGCTAGTAGCCAATAGCTTTGATGTAGGAATTTGATCTGATCATGCGTGGCACTTGGTCCGATCAAAATTCTCTACACATGATCGGAGTATGTCCGATCGAACCAGTTGGTCGGAAAATATTTCCAACAAGTTGGAAAATTGGGTCCGATGGATATTCCGACGGAATCAGTCCGATGCATACCACACACAGTCGGATTATCCGACAACGCGGTCCGATAGGACACATTCCGACGGATTCTCCGACCGTGTGTACAAGGGCTAACAGTGTTTCTCAATTTCTTTTGTCAGTCGTGGGACCCTATAAAAGAATACAAAATCTTGAGGCGCCTCAGTCTAAAATGTAAAAAGCAGAAACGATACTTGAAAATGGGATGATGCACACAGCTGCTTTGATGAAATTAACTTCACATCAAAAGTCCACCTTTGCTTCAGAGGCTCCCCCAACACATAAGAAGCCCCCCCCCCCCCCCTCTACATTAGAGGTCCCTTCATCACATCAGAGGTCCCACTTAATATCAGAGGGTCCCCCATCACATAAGAAGCCCCCCTCTACATTAGAGGTCCCTTCATCACATCAGAGGTCCCACTTCATATCAGAGGCCCGCCATCACATAAGAAGCCCCCCTTTACATCAGAGATTACCCCATCACATCAGAGGTCCCCCTATCACAGCAAAATCCCTCCTTCACATCAGTGGTCCCCCAACACATCAGAGGCCCCCATCACATCACAGTCCTCTCATCACATCATGTTAAAGGTTCCCCAAAACATCAGAGTCCACTGTTTGCATTGGTGTCACACATTCACAACAGAGGAAGCCCACCAGATCAGATTTCCCCCTATCCATTAGCGACCCCCCCCCCCTATATATGAGAGCCCCTCATCACATCAGAGCTGCCCCTATACATCAAGCCCCCTACACATGAGTTCTCCCATCACATCAGAGCCCTGCCCCCCCCCCCCTGACAGAGCTCCTCAGTCACACAAGCCACTCCCATCACAGAGGCAGTGGTGCTGGCAGTCAGCTCTCCCACAACATGGCAACTCATGATGCAGGGCAAACTGGGTCCCATGTCCCCCCAGGGAACCCAGACAGCCCCCTGTTTGAGAAACACTGCCCCCATAACATCCTTGGTTGGTTTTCAGAACTAGAAATATGAAACGGGTTTGCTAATTGTTTTAGAGGTTAAAGCTCCATACAATCTATACAATCTGATCGTACAACTTTCCTTGAATCTACCATCAACAATGCAAGGACTGGCCTACTTTGAGTACATAGCTGTAGATGACATAGTTGTAGATTATACAGCAATTTGGATTGTATAACATATGGGGACCCTTAGGGCTCATGCGTATAGCTGCAAGGGTCCTGGTCAGAGTGCCCCATACATCAGGGTCCCCACGAGAGTTCCTCTTACATTATGGTACCAACAAAGTTCCCCCTTACATGAGGGTCCCCATGAGAGCTGCTCTTACATCAGGGTCCACATAAGAGTTCCCATTTACATCAGGGTCCCCATCAAAGTCTCCCCTTATAGCAGGATCCCCATCAGAATCCCCTCTTACATCAGAATGCCCTCTTACATCAGGGTCCCCATCAAAGTCTCCCCTTATAGCAGGATCCCCATCAGAATCCCCTCTTAAATCAGAATCCCCTCTTACATCAGGGTCCCCATCAAAGTCTCCCCTTATACCAGGATCCCCATGAGAGTCCCCCCTCACATCAGGGTTCCCATCAGAGTCCTCCTTATATCAGGATCCCCATCAGACCCCCTCTTGCATCAGGGTACCCATCAAACATCTCTTCTAACACCAGGGTTCGCATTAGAGTCCCCCTTAATTTAGTATCCCCAACAGAGTCCTATACATCAAGGTCCCCCCTTACATCAGGGTCCCCACCAGAGTGCCCCTTACATCAGGGTCCCCATCAGAGTCCTCCTTACATCAGGGCCCATCAGAGCCCTCCCCCACATCAGGGTTTCCATCATAGCCCCCCTTAAGTTAGTATCCCCATCAGTGTCCTATACATCAAGGTCCCCCCTTACATCAAGGTCCCCATCAGAGTCCTCCTTACATCAGGATCCCCATCTTAGCCCCCCATACATCAGGGTTCCCATCAGAGTCCTATACATCAAGGTCCCCCCTTACATTACGGTCCCCATCAGAGTATCCCTTACATCAGGGTTCCCATCAGAGTTCCCCTTAATTTAGTATCCCCATCAGAGTCCTATACATCAAGGTCCCCCCTTACATCAGGGTCCCCATCAGAGTTTTCCTTATATCAGGGTCCCCATCAGAGCCCTCCTCCACATCAGGGTCCCCACCAGACTGCCCCTTACCTCAGGGTTCCCATCAGAGTCCCCCTTAATTTAGTATCCCCATCAGAGTCCTATACATCAAGGTCACCCCTTAAATCAGGGTCCCCATCAGAGTGCCCCTTACATCAGGGTCCCCATCAGAGACCTCCTTACATCAGGGTCCCCATCAGAGCCCTCCCCCACATCATGGTTCCCATCAGAGTGTCCCTTACATCAGGGTTCCCATCAGTGTGTCCCTTACATAAGAGTTCCCATCAGAGCCCCCCTTTCATCAGGATTCCCATCAGAGTCCCCCTTAATTTAATAACCCCATCAGAGTCCTATACATCAAGGTTCATCAGGACATCAGGGCCCCCATCAGAACTCCCCAAAAATCAGGGTTCCCATCAGAACCCCCATACATCAGGGTTCCCATCAGAGTCCTATACACTAAGGACCCCCCTTTCATCAGGGTTCCCATCAGAGTGTCCCTTACATCAGGGTTCCCAACAAAGTCCCCCTTACATCAGGGTCCCCATCAGAGTCCTATACATCAAGGTTCCCCCCTTACATCAGGACCCCCATCAGAACTCCCCAAACATTAGAGCTCCCATCAGAACCCCCATACATCAGGGTTCCCATCAGAGTCCTATACACTAAGGACCCCCCTTACATCAGGGTCCCCATCAGAGTCCCCTTTTCAGAGCCTCTGCTAACCCGAATCCTTAATCTGTGCACACTAAGGATATGCCATTGTCCCTGACCGGGGGGCCGTATAAAATATTGTAGAGGGCCCGATCTGGCCCACAGGCCATGGTTTAGAGATCTTACAGAGTCCTGTAAAACTTTCTATTAGAAAGCATTGATCTTTGTTGTTGCATAGCGTTTAATTCATCAAAGCAGTACAATGACACACAATGACACGCAAAGCTGCGCTGACCCCGGCAAACCAATCAGAGTTCACGTAACTGCAGTCAGATCAGCGACTGATCATTTCTGATTGGTGGCTGGCATTCCCTTCTAAAAAAAAGCCTTTAATTATAATTTTTTTTTTAAAGGCAGTTATTTTCAGTTGCCGCTTTGTAGCGCTTTTGGCCGTCATCCTTGCCTTTCGTCCCCATAGAAGAAAATGGATTTCTGATTGCCAGGTGGCAAATAAAATAAATAACGGTAATTAAGTAGGGACGGCCCGCGGCGTCGCCCGGACAAGGCTGAAGTGCCGTGCCTAGATGGAATGAGACAGTGATTTAAAGGCTGAGTGTTTGTGAAACACATTCGATGTTCCGGAGCGATCGGGTGTCAGCATGCGGCACGTAGCGATGCCGGCGACACGCTCCCCCCATGTCAAAATGGCAAGCCGATTACAAAGCCTGCAACTGAACTTCATCATGTGCTTTGCCATATCGCAGTGCGTTCTATGAGACTGTCAAATCCCCCCCTCCCTGTGGATCACAGAGAACAATGAACGGCGTGTTGGGGTGGGTGTGCGTTGGGGGGGGAGAGATTACCGGAGACGGCGGGCTAATTATCCAATCTGGTAATCTGTAAATATTGTTAGGCCGCACTAACTCCTTGTAGGAAAGGGCAGAGCTGTGGGGATGGGGGGTTTTGTAATATTCAGGGGATGTGTGTAGGGAGGGCTGTGTAATATGCAGGGGGGGCTGGGTAGGGGGGGCTGTTTGATGTGCAGGGGGGCTTTGTAATATGCAGGGGGGCTGTGTAATGTAAATGGGTCCAGAGGTGTGGGGCTGTGTAATGTTAAAGGGTCCAGGGGTGCGGGGCTGTGTAATGTAAAGGGGTCCAGAGGTGTAGGGGGCTGTGTAATGTAAAGGGGTCCAGAAGTGCGGGGCTGTGTAATGTAAAAGGGTGCAGAGGTACAGGGGCCTGTGTAATGTAAGGGGGTCCAGAGGTGCAGGAGGATGTGTAATGTAAAGAGGTCCAGAGGTGCAGTAGGATGTGTAATGTAAAGGGGTGCAGAGGTGCGGGGGCTGTGTAATGTAAAGGGGTCCAGAGGTGCGGGGGCTGTGTAATGTAAAGGGGTCCAGAGGTGCGGGGGCTGTGTAATGTAAAGGGGTCCAGAGGTGCGGGGGTTGTGTAATGTAAAGGGGTTCAGAAGTGAAGGGGGCTGTGTAGTGTAAATGGGTTCAGAGGTGCGGGGCTGTGTAATGTAAAGGGATTCAGAGGTGCGAGGGCTGTGTAATGCAAACGGGTCCAGAGGTGCAGGGGGCTGTGTAATGTAAAGGGGTCCAGAGGTGCGGGGCTGGGTAATGTAAAGTGTTACAGAGGTGGAGGATGTGTAATGTAAAGGGGTCCAGAGGTGCAGGGGCTGTGTAATGTAGAGGGGTCCAGAGGTGTGGGGCTGTGTAATATAAAGGTGTCCAGAGGTGTGAGGGCTGTGTAATGTAAAGGGGTCCAGGGGTGCGGGGGCTGTGTAATGTAAAGGGGTCCAGGGGTGTGGGGGCTGTGTAATGTAAAGTGATCCAGGGGTGCGGGGGCTGTGCAATGTAAAGTGGTCCAGGGGTGCGGGGGCTGTGTAATGTAAAGGGGTCCAGGGGTGCGGGGCTGTGTAATGTAAAGGGGTCCAGGGGTGCGGGGGCTGTGTAATGTAAAGGAGTCCAGAGGTGCGGGGGCTGTGTAATTTAAAGGGGTCCAGAGGTGCGGGGGCTGTGTAATTAGCAGATGAATGCAACTCTCCATGCATTCACATACATTGAATCTGACCCTTAAGCGGAAAAAGGTTGCTGACCCCTGCTCTTTACCCTCCATACAGTAATCTGCCTCCTCCAGCAGCACCAGTCCAGCGCTGTCTTCCACCCAAACGTAAGTTTAAAAAAAAGAAGCCTTCACAGCACATTCATAACATGATCGGCCCCCAATCATGATGGGTCTTTGTTAATATTCTGCTACAAAGGGCCAATCAGTGATGGGCAGCTGTCTACAAACAGAAAAGTGCGGCCCTGTTTTTTTTTTCTTTTCGCATCCCTCTGCTCGGTGCTACAAAGTAAAAGCAATAATTTATAAGAGCTCAGTGTCCCAATATGTTTAATAATTTATCCGGCTCTGCAGCGAGGCATAAATAAGGTCAGTGCGCCCCATTACTCTTAATTGTAAAAGAAAGAATTTGATGCGTTAACATTTTCTGGCGATACAATCTAATCCATGGGAGAGTTGTTTTAGTGGAGGCGGATACATGAGAGCTGTCCCAGGCGTTATATAGTGCCGGAGCCCGGATGGGCAACCAGCTCCGCTATGGCAATGAGGTTGTGAAAAATACATTATACTAAACATTTGGGGTCACCCCAGATAAGAATAACGTCATTATATATGTATGCAACTATATATATATATATATATATATATATATTTTTTTTAATATATACTTCTTTTTTTTTTTTTTAATCAGTCTATTAGCAAGTTACAACCATTACTGGTAGTGCAAGCATTCAATGGTAAAGGTAGTATGGCAGCAGTCTCTTACAATCACCCATAGTATGTCAGCAGTCTCCTATAATCACCCTTATCAGCAGTCTTTATTAATCACCCGTAGTATGTCAGCAGTCTCTTATAATCACCCCTAGTATGTCAGCAGTCTCTTATAATCACCCGTAGTATGCCAGCAGTCTCTTATGATCACCTGTATTATGTCAGCAGTCTCTTATAATCACCCATAGTATGTCAGCAGTCTCTTATAATCACCCGTAGTATGTCAGCAGTCTCTTATATTTGCCGGTAGTATGTCAGCAGTCTCTTATAATCACCCGAGTATGTCAGCAGTCTCTTATAATCACCCGTAGTATGTCAGCAGTCTCTTATAATCACCCGTAGTATGTCAGCAGTCTCTTATATTTGCCCGTAGTATGTCAGCAGTCTCTTATAATCACCCGAGTATGTCAGCAGTCTCTTATAATCACCCGTAGTATGTCAGCAGTCTCTTATAATCACCCGTAGTATGCCAGCAGTCTCTTATAATCACCCGTAGTATGCCAGCAGTCTCTTATGATCACCTGTATTATGTCAGCAGTCTCTTATAATCACCCGTACTATGCCAGCAGTCTCTTATGATCACCTGTAGTATGTCAGCAGTCTCTTATAATCACCCGTAGTATGCCAGCAGTCTCTTATGATCACCTGTAATATGTCAGCAGTCTCTTATAATCACCCTTAGTATGTCAGCAGTCTCTTATATTTGCCGGTAGTATGTCAGCAGTCTCTTATAATCACCCGTAGTATGTCAGCAGTCTCTTATAATCACCCGTAGTATGTCAGCAGTCTCTTATAATCACCCGTAGTATGTCACCAGTCTCTTATATTTCCCTGTAGTATGTCAGCAGTCTCCTATAATCACCCGTAGTATGTCAGCAGTCTCTTATAATCACCCGTTGTATGTCAGCAGTCTCTTATAATCACCCGTAGTATGTCAGCAGTCTCTTATATTTCCCTGTAGTATGTCAGCAGTCTCTTATAATCACCCATAGTATGTCAGCAGTCTCTTATATTTGCCGGTAGTATGTCAGCAGTCTCTTATAATCACCTGTAGTATGTCAGCAGTCTCTTATATTTGCCTTTAGTATGTCAGCAGTCTCTCCTAATCACTTGTAGTATGTCAGCAGTCTCAATCAGACGTTTTGAAAACAAACATGCAAATTAGCTGTTTTAAGGCAACATCCGACCGTGTGTACGCTCCACCGGACAAACTTTTTTCTGTTTTCTTCCGGTCGTGTGTAGACAAAACCATCAGACTTTACAAACACGCATGCTCAGAACCAATGCAAAAGATCAGACAACAATACAGAAGTTGACCAAAGGTGGCAGTAAAGAGCAGAAAAACCACGTGATTTGGTGAAAGTTGGCTGCAAAAGTCAGCTCGTGTGTATGCAATACAAGTTCACGGCCAACGCCCTTTGCACAGAAATCCTCAGGAAAGTTTGTACAAGGTCCGATCGTGTGTATGAGGCATTATAATTACCTCTGACCATCTCTTTTAGTATATTAGCAGTCTCTGACCATCTCTTGTAGTAAGTCTGCATTCTCTGACAATCTCCTGTGATATTTTCACCAGTCTCTGACCCTCTCCTATAGTATGTCAGCAGCCTTTGATAATCTCCTGTGTTATTACATATACTGAATATTTATCTTTGTCAGAAGCTGCAGCTGAGGCCCCATATTTCAAGTAAATTAACCTGCAAATCTTAAAAAAAATAAAGTCCGGCGTTGAGGTTTAACGGCAAACAAGAGCATAAAAATTCAGCAAAAAAGATTCATACATCTTCCAGGCTCAGGGCACTAAATTGCTGCAAAGTCACTTTAATTCACCCCAATTTCCCATCTCCGGATAAACAGCTAAATGGTGCAAGAGGAAAAACTGCCTTAAATCCGTTTATTTTAAGATTAATCCCCCTTTAAACACTCATGGAAATGTAATCAGCCGGCTCATCCCGGCAAAAGCCATAATTGTCATATTAATGTAAATTTTAAACTTTTTTTTTTTATTTTTTTTTTCCAGTGTCTTGAAGCAGATTTGCTGCCATTCAGTAAATCACCGCGACCGGGTTCCCGACAATCTAGCTCACTGAGCTCGGCGTAAAAACTAGTTGAAATTCCCAAACGCTCTCCCTTAAGCCGTGACACAGTACGCCGCTTATGCGTGTCTCGTGGCGGCGGTGCACCAGAAAACTAGCAGAGAAATGTGGACATTTTCTACAGTGACACAAGATGCGTACGATATAAATGAAATAAATTATTCCAACTAGGCATGAAATACTTTTAGATGTCAGAGTACAGTGCCTGGCAAAATGGAGAAAATATAGAGGGGGCCGAGGGAAGGGTGATTTCTCAATATAGTGATCGCATATCGAAAAACGCGTTCAACTAGGGTAATCCAAGCAGTTCAGTGATACCCAGGGCTGCTTTTAGGAAGCATGGGGCCCTATACAGTCTACCTGAAAGGGCCCCCCCCCCAGTACCCTTCAATCAGCGACCCTGCCCACTACCCCAGGCCATGTACCCCCTGCACTCTCAACCACCCTACATTCTGCAGTCAATGGACCCCCATTGACAGATTACTCTACAGCTCCGGTATCCTTCACTACCCAAACACTCGGCATCTCCTGCACCGCTTTTACTCCCACTACTCTAAAACTCTACACCCCCCTGCATCCCCCACCTTCTGCACTCCCTGCATTCCCTCCCTTATACCCGACTCTGCACCCCCTGCATTCCCCCCATTATACCCAGCTGTGCACCCCTTGCATTCCCCCCAATATACCCAATTCTGCACCCCCTGCATTCCCCATTACCAAGCACTCTGCACCCCCTGCATTCCCCATTACCCAGCACTGTGCACCCCCTGCATTCCCTATTACCCAGCACTCTGCACCCCCTGCATTCCCCATTACCCAGCACTCTGCACCCCCTGCATTTCCCATTACCCAGCACTCTGCACCCCCTGCATTCCCCATTACCCATCACTCTGCACCCCCTGCATTCCCCATTACTCAGCACTCTGCACCCCCTGCATTCCCCATTACTCAGTACTCTGCACTGCCCGCATTCCCAACTACCAGCGCTGTGTACTACCTACATCTCTAACTACTTCATCTGCATTCTCATTACACCTCACAATGTACCCAATAACCCCCCCCCCCCACTACCCCACACTCTCTGTATTCACCATTACTCCGGACTCTTCATATCCCTATTACCCTACACTCTGCACCCCTAGCATTCCCCTTTAGGCCACATTCTGCCCCCCCTCCCCTCATACCCCATACTCCACACTCTGTACCCCCTATATCCCTAATTATACTCCACACTCTGCACCATTCATTAACCCCCATTCTGCACCCTCTGCTCCCCTCAATACCCACATTCTGCACCCCCATTACTCCATACGCTACACCCTCTGTGTCTCCAATTACTCAAAATTCTGCACCCCCTGCTTCCCCCCATTATACCACATTCTGCATGCCCTGCATTTCCCATAACCCCACATCCTGTACCCCTGCATTCCCCCATTACACCTTACTCTGCACCCCTGCATCCCCCCATAACACCTTACTCTGAACCCCCGCATCCCCCCATTACACCTTACTCTGCACCCCTGCATCCCCCCATTACACCTTACTCTGCACCCCCTTCATTCCCCATTACTCAGCACTCTGCACCACCTGCATTCCCAACTACCAGCACCGTGCACCACCTACATCTCTAACTACTTCATTGGCACCCTCATTACAATTCACAATGTACCTCTCCCCCCCACCACCACCACCGCTATTACCCCACATTCTGCACCTTCTGCTCCCTTCCATTATCTTGCATTCTACAGCCCCTGCATCCCCCCATTACTCCACATCCTGCACCCCCCATTACTCCATACTCTGCACCCTCTGTGCCCCCCATTACACCAAATTCTGCACCCCCTGCATTTCCCATAACCCCACATTCTGCACCCCCTGCATTTCCCATACCCCCACCTTCTGCATTCCTGCATCCCCCCATTACACCTTACTCTGCACACATTCCCCATCACTCAGCACTCTGCACCACCTGCATTCCCAACTACCAGCACCGTGCACCGACTACATCTCTAACTACTTCATCTGCACCCTCATTACAATTCACAATGTACCTCTGTCTACCGGCCCCGGATAGGGATCAGAGCCTCTGCCACTAAAGAGATAGGGATCGGAGAGGCTGCTGCCTCTACTGCTAAAGAGATAGGGGTCAGAGAGGCCACTGCCTCTGCCACTAAAGAGATAGGGGGTCGGAGAGGCCACTGCCTCTGCCACTAAAGAGATAGGGGTCGGAGAGGCAGTAAACATGGCTCAACCACTGGGATTTACTGCCTATCAACCGCTAGTGTGAATGAGCCCTTAAATACCTTTTGGTAGAAGAGCCAAAGCTAAATCTCCTATTTCTTACTTCTGAAAAATTGCCCATTGCTGCAAATCGGCAGTTGATAGCAGAAGTACACATATGTAAAAAATCTTGCAATTTTCATGTAATAAAGTCAGCTTCCTTCAGTAAAAAGGAACCTAAAAATGAGTAATGATCTCCTTATAAATGTTCCAATCTCTTCTCTGGTATAAGAGGAGAAGCCAGCGATCATTAGGAGGGATGGCATGTGACTTCACGCTTTGTGACTGCTTTAAATGTTTAAATACCAGACTTTGTTTAATATCCACGGAAAAGTCTGAACATCTGTCGGCCGAAGCTTGCAGCGGAATGAAAACTCCAATAAAAGCGAGAATGGCGCGGCGGTTGGAGACTTCTCCCGAGTCAGGTGATCAGCTCCCGTTCAGCGGGGAACCAGTGCCATCCTGTTAAATATCATTGTCACATTTTTCACTGTCAGAGCCCGGCTGAAGCACCATTTATCATTACCATTTCCAACCTACCAATGTAAATTCATGGCTGCTCGATTTAACTTGCCTCTACGGGCCTCCAAGGAGTATTTTTTTCTCCCCAATTCCTTCCATAAGTTGCAGCGCTCAGAAAACGAATGAGAACATTCTGTCATACCCATCGATTGGCTAAAATGTTGCCTGTGGGTCACCTGGTCAATGATCTTCCTAGTTAGGTAATTGTGAAAAAGGTTTTTTTTTGGAACCCCTTGGCCTCTCACCCAAGGAACCCATACTGTAGTGTGCAGGATCCAATGGGGGATCACACAGAAGGTGCACGGGATTATGGGTGATTCACCTATATCGCCAACACCTGTGATGCCATTGTCTTTATAAGGAAATGCTATAATTAACATTTCTAAAGCAGCAGTGTGGCCGTCAATAAAATAATGCAATCATTTCCTAATTAATTATGTATGACATGCTTGGTAAGTAAGGGGCACAGCAGTTATGGTTTGCTGCTCCACCAATACCATGCCAAGTCCGAGACCAGAGTTATTTTGATGGACTTTGACTTGAAAAGGGGGCTAAACCCCACCCTTGGATCTAAGTAACACCCCATTGGTGCTAATTCCTATCTACCTACCATTCTCCTGCCAAAAGCATGCTCTTCAGGGGATAACATGCTCCCATTGGACAGGAAAACAGCAGTGGGAAGTGTCTTAGTTAAAAAATTGGAAACAACTACAAGGAAGGAGAGAGATGGAAGAGGAAAGGTGGAAGCAAGTGAGAAGGGAAGGATAACAGAGAGGTGAAAGAAGAAAGGAAGGAAAGAGAGAGGGAGGGAGGGAAGCGAGGAATAAATAAAGGAAGCAAGGAAGGAAGGGAAGAGAGGGGAGGAAGGAAAGAGAGGGAAGGAAGAAGGGAGGAAATAAAAAAAGAGGAACGGTAGTTGGATGAAAGGAAATAAAATAAAGGAAAGGAAGGAAGGAGAAAGAAAGAAAGAGGAAGGCAGGAAAGAAGGAAGGGAAGGAAAGGGAGAGGGAGGAAATGGAGGAAGAATGAAGGGAAGAAAGAAGGGAAGAAAGAAGGGAAGAAAAAAGATAGAGGGAAGCAAGGAAGGAAAGAGAGAAAAAAAGAAGGAACGAGGGAGGAAAGGAAGAAGGATGGAAGTAAATAAATAAAAAAGGAAAGGAAAGAGTGAAAGAGAGAGAGAGAAAGGAAAACAAGAAAGAGAGAAAAAGGAAAACAGGAAAACAGGAATGAAGGAAGGAAGGAAAGGGAGAGGGAGGGAAGGGAGGAAGAAAGAAGGGAAGAAAAGAGAGAGCAAGGAAGGAAGGAAGGAAAGAGAGAAGAAAGGAGGAAGGATAGGAAGAAGGATGGAAGTAAATAAAAAAAATAGGGAGGAAATGTAGGAAGAAGAGAGAGAAAAAAGCAAAGAAAGAAAGAAGGAAAGGAAGGAGAGAGGTAGAGAAGGGAGGAAGAAATAAAGGAAGTAAGGAAACAGAGGGAAGGAATGAAGAATGGAAAGAAATAAAAAAGAGGAAAGGAAGTTGGATCGAAGGAAATAAAAAAGAGGAAAGGAAGGAGTAAGAGAGAAAAGAGAGAGAAGAAAAGAAGCAAAAGATAGAAAGAAATAGGAAAAGAGGAAGACAGGAAAGAAAGAAGGAAGGAAGGAAAGGGAGAGGGAGGCAAGGGAGGAAGAAAGAAGGGAAGAAAAAGAGAGTGGGAAGCAAGGAACGAAAGAGAGAGAAAAAAGGAAGGAGAGAGGAAAGGAAGAAGGATTGAAGTAAATAAAAAAGAGGAAAGGAAGGAACGAGAGAGAGAAAAAAAGGAAAGAAAGAAAGAAAGAAAGAAAGAAAGAAAGAAAGAAAGAAAGAAAGAAAGAAAGAAAAAGAGAGTCAGGAATCAGGGCCTATTGGAGAAATCCGGAGCGGGAAGGAAGGGGGAAGAAAAGAGGAAAGTAAAGAGAGTGGGAGAAGCAAGGAATGAAGGAAGGAGAGGGAGGGAAGGAAGGGAAGACAAAAGAAGGAAGGAGAAAGAAGGAAGGAAGGAAGACAAAAGAATGAAAGCATGAAGGAAGAAAAGAAGACAGGAAAGAAGTAAGTAAAGCATGAAGGAATGAAGGAAGGAAAGAGAGAGGGAGGGAAGGGAGAAAGAAAGAAGGGAAGAACAGCAATTAAAAGGAAGTAAGAAAAAAAGAAAGACAGAAAATAACAAAGAAAGAAGGAAGAAAAGAGGAACGCAGAAAAGAAGGAAATAGGAAAAGTATGGAAGGAACTAATGAAGAAATGAGGGGGGAGGAAGGGGGGGGGGGGAGTAAAGAGAGAGCGGGAAGCAAGGATTGAATGAAGGAGAGATAGGGATGAAGAGGGAGGAAGGAAGTGTGGAAGGAAATAGATAGAGGGAGGGAAGGAAGTTAAAAAAAAGGTTAAAATGACTGAGAGGTCCACTTAAATTTAATATCCCATCAACTGCTCGAAAATATCCCTTCATTTTACCACCCTCTATTATGAAAATAATTTATTTTCTTGATCAGAAAATATTCTTGAAGGGTCCAAATTTCCTTGTAATTGAGATAAAATGCAGAAAGTCCGTTCAGCGGGTTAATGGAGCGGCTCCCCAAGTAGCCATGACGAGACCATCAATCATTAAAATGCTTTGCTTGCCACCTATGTTTATACCAACAAAGACTAACACGCGGGAGTCATCGCACAGAATAGGACAGTGCAATAAAAACCGCCAAGCAATCATTACCAAGACAGACTGCAAATTCACACCTTGCAGCCATAACACAAGGGTCACTTTGTGAAAAGCTCGTATTTCTTGTCATAAAAAAATAACGTTGTCATTGTGATGTCCACACAATGAGACGCTCCGAAGACAAGGTAGGCCTTGGATAAAAGCTGAAGGGAAACTGTGATCGTTTTAGGTCAACTTGATGATGATTTTATCAACTGTTGATTTATATCATTTTTAGGCATTACAGGGTCCATCGTTTGATGACAAGGAGATGCTTGGCTTTCTAATAAGAAAGCCCAGTACTGTCTGAGTTCTGGTTACCAGCCTTTCCAGCCTGTTTCTGGTTGTACAGAGGTAGAGGGGGATGTCTGCTCTTTGGGTCTGTTTAGCGTTGGAAATTAGCCTCACCTGCTGGCTCCAAGTGGTAAATATTAAATAATCAAATGCAATAATTAATGTTCATTTGATAAAAAATAATAATAGTAATAGGTTTGTGTTTTTTTTTTTTAAGTACAGAGGTGTGAAAACAGATCCTCAGTCCAAACTTTTTTTTTTTCAGTTTTGGATAGCTTTTTTATTAAAAAAAAAAAAAAAATTATAATAATAATAATAATAATAATAGGTTTGTGGCTTTTCTTAAGTACAGTGATTTAAAAACAGACCTCCAGTCCAAATTTTTTTTTTAAGTTTTGGATAGCATGCTTATTGGTTCAAACAGGAAGCGAGGCAAAATCTCTCCAATGGAGACAGAAATAGAAATGCAAATGTGTTCTCTGCTGCTTGTACATTCCTTAGAAATATTGTTGGGAATTTTAATTGTCAACTGTGACCAATCAAAGACGAAAATCATTATCTCACCAGAGTGGAAAAAAACAAACAAACAGGATACATAATAAATTCTATTTACAAAGTTTATCGTGATAGAAACTCCTCCTGCAAGCTTTAACCAGACACTGATGGAAGTCACAAGACTGCTATATACTGCTGATGAGAAAAGGTATTTAGCAGTTTATATTTACTAAAATTATTTCATTTCCATGTTCTGTGTACTGTGAGGGAGCAGATATAGTGAATATGGGGTCCTGGGTTTAGTGACACTTGAAGTTCAATTTTAAAGCACCATTGAAATCCATAAGGGTTGTTCACACCATAAAAAGTGCATCCTAAGCATGTGCAGTATGTGTCAATTTTTGGCCACCCATTCATTTCAATGGGCTGCTGAAAAAGTATAACAGGTGCAATTAATAAAATTGCACCGCACTAAACCACATGGTACTGCGGTGGTTTGGTGGCTGCCAACGCACCTACATTTGCATGATGCGAAGAGATCCATAAATGTAGCGCATAGCCGGATAGTTTGTAGATGCTATACAGTGCCTTGCAAAAGTATTTACCCCCTTGACTTTTTACCTATTTTGTTACATTACAGCCTTTAGTTCAATGTTTTTTTAATCTGAATTATATGTGATGGATCAGAACACAATAGTCTAAGTTGGTGAAGTAAAATTAGAAAAATATATACATAAAACAATTTTTCAGAAATAAAAAACTGATAATTGTCATGTGCGTATGTATTCACCCCCCTTTGTTATGAATCCCATAAAAAGCTCTAGTGCCACCAATTACCTTCAGAGGTCACATAATTAGTGAAATGATGTCCACCTGTGAGCAATCTAAGTGTCACATGATCTGTCATTACATAGACACACCTTTTTTAAAAGGCCCCAGAGGCTGCAACACCTAAGCAAGAGGCACCACTAACCAAACACTGCCATGAAGACCAAGGAACTCTCCAAACAAGTAAGGGACAATGTTGTTGAGAAGTACAAGTCAGGGTTAGGTTATAAAAAATATCCAAATCTTTGCTGATCCCTAGGAGCACCAATCTATCGTACCCAAATGGAAAGAACATGGCACAACAGCAAACCTGCCAAGAGACGGCCGCACACCAAAACTCCCGGAGCGGGCAAGGAGGGCATTAATCAGAGAGGCAGCACAGAGACCTAAGGTAACCCTGGAGGAGCTGCAGAGTTCCACAGCAGAGACTGGAGTATCTGTACATAGGACGACAATAAGCCGTACGCTCCATAGAGTTGGCCTTTATGGGAGAGTCGCCAAAAGAAAGACATTACTTTCAGCAAAAAACAAAATGGCACATTTTGAGTTTGCGAAAAAGGCATGTGGGAGACTCCCAAAATGTATGGAGGAAGGTGCTCTGGTCTGATGTATGGACGAAGGTGCTCTGCTCTGATGAGACTGAAATTGAACTTTTTGGCAATCAAAGAAAACGCTATGTCTGGTGCAAACCCAACACATCACATCGTCCAAAGAACACCACCCCCACTGTGAAACATGGTGGTGGCAGCATCATGCTGTGGGGATGTTTTTCCTCAGTCGGGACTGGGAAACTGGTCAGAGTTGAGGGAAAGATGGATGGTGCTATATACAGGGATATTCTTGAGCAAAACCTGTAGCACTCTGTGTGTGATTTGAGGCTAGGACGGAGGTTCACCTTCCAGCAGGACAATGACTCCAAACACACTGCTAAAGCAACACTTGAGTGGTTTAAGGGGAAACATGTAAATGTGTTGGAATGGCCTAGTCAAAGCCCAGACCTCAATCCAATAGAAAATCTGTGGTCAGACTTAAAGATTTCTGTTCACAAGCGCAAACCATCCAACTTCAAGGAGCTGGAGCAGTTTTGCAAGGAGGAATAGGCAAAAATCCCAGTGGTATGATGTGGCAAGCTCATAGAGACATATCCAAAGAGACTTGGAGCTGTGATAGCCGCAAAAGGTACTGACTTTAGGGGGGTGAATAGTTATTCACATTGACTTTTTCTGTTATTTTGTGCTATTTGTTGCTATTTGTGCTATTTTTATTGTTTCACAATAAAAAAAAATCTTCAAAGTTGCGGGCATGTTCTGTAAATTAAATGATGTAAATCATCAAACAATCCATGTTAATTCCAGGTTGTGAGGCAACAAAGCATGAACAATTCCAAGTGGGGGTGAATACTTTTGCAAGGCACTGTGCAATTTGGAGATGCGCCCTTCTTCTCTGCCGCAAGATGTCCTCAGTCTTTTTGGCTGAATGACACCCAGCCTCACTCAGCTTGGAAGATGGAGGACATACAGTGAGTCAGGGGCGTAACTATAGGGGGTGCAGCAGTCGCGACCGCAAACCGGGCCCTGTGATGCAGGGGGCCCATGCAGCCCCCTCTACATATGGCCGGCAGCAGCATAGGCAGCTAGGGGTACCAGTGCACCATGCACACAGGTGGCTGGAGGTGGAGGGTGACTAGCAGAGCTCCATGCTCGACTATCGCACTGGCTGCTCTTTAGTTGTGCATTCCCCACATGACCTGTGTCCTCAGCAGGCTCCTCAGAGTACCCCTCTCCTGCTCCATGCAAGCACACAGATGCAGTGCAGCCCTATGAGAGCTGGCTCCCTGGAGGACACTGCAGGCTTGTCTGCCAGCCCCCCTCTTCCCCAGTCATACATAGATGATGAAAGGTCTTTCTGGGAGATATGTTGATCACCCGTCCAGCACACTGGATGAAGCCCAGGCCAACATGGATGAGTGCGCGGCCTACAGCTTGGTCATGTTGAGTGAGAGGACCCCATCCCCCACACACCATTACATACCCCCTCCATCTCCCCCTGGGGACAGGGACCCCTTCTCACATGGGGACAGGGACCCCCACCTCCCCTGGGGACAGGGCCCCCTTCTCATCTGGGTCAGTAACTTCATCTGCCCTGGAGAAAAGGACCTCATCTCTTCTGGGGACGGGGACCCCATCCTGCTAGGGACAGTCCCCCAATGGGGCACCTAAAAATAAAAAATAAAATAATAAAAAAAACTACTGATACCAGTGGTGGAACTACAGGGCTCACAAAGGTCATACCTGTGACCACGCCCTGGAGTTCCACCGCCAGACTCGGAGGGAAGGGCCCTGGCTGGGGTTCAGGGGGGCCCTTCATGGTTTCTTGCATCGGGGGCCCTGAAGGTTCTAGTTATGCCACTGCAGTGAGTGAAGGGTGTCCTGAGACCAAACACTGCCCTCGATCAAGTGCTTTGCATTCGCCGCTTTCATCACAAAGGCTTTATTTTATATTTTAACAGGACTGTACCTTTAAGCCTTTACACCCCAAATACCGATATTCATTTTAAGGTAAGATTTGCTTATTCGTTCTGCCTTTTTTTTTTTTTGTTTTATTATTTTATCAATTGTAGGAAGGTTGCAGCATAAAATATAATAATACATTTTACAGGATTCGGAAAATTGCTTGCAGCCAGAGAGGGAGGGGAATCGGGGATTTATATGTGTTCCATCTTTCATTTAACAGACTGATACTTTGTCTGGTGACTACAGAATTTCCCCTCTCCTCTCTCTCTCTCTCTGTTATTTTTCTTTCTCCTTTTTTTCTTTTTTTTTTTTTCTCCTCAATGATCTTTTGATCTCTTCCAAATTGAGCCTGCCAGCTTCTATTCTGTCTCTGGAAACCTCCAGCACCCTACGGCCGCAAATCACACGCTGCTACCGTCACGGGTCAGCGACCCGCTAAATGTTAAATGCTAATAGCTTTGGGGAAAAAATGGCAGCCTTGTTGTCAGTCGGTGTAACACCTTATCCGCAAAGTTTTCTGCAAATTACTTTCAAGACTTTCTCTGGCTAAGTCGCTTTCGCCGATGGAAAATATGGATGTTAAAATTAAATTCTACCTTTTATGGCGGATGCGCGGTGCGGAAGGGCTTCGGGAATTTATGCTGCAAATATTTACAAGGTATCTAATCGGGGACGGAGCTTGTTTTACTGCATTTTTGCAAAAATAAGCAGATCATTTCTCTTTTTTGTCGTTTTTTTTTTTTTTTTCATTCTCGCAAATGGCAAAAAAACAGACATAGCGTTGAAATGCGTTGCTTAATATATGCAGGAGCTTTATAAGGGCAAAGAGTATCGATGCGGCCAAAACTTTTTTTTATTAGTTTTGGCTACAGCAGAGAAGGGCTAGGAACCCTTTTGGGTTTTTATTGCTATTCAGAGCTCCATGGGAGAAATTTACAGCCACTTCCTGTCCTAAAAATGTGGGGTGTGGCTAACGATGAGCTTGGGTTTGGCTTGGGCTCGGATCTGTCAGGGCTAGGCTCAGCCCTTCCTTCTCAGAGCTGGCCGCTCAGCTGTCGGCTAATTGCCAACTCCTATCTCTCCACAGTGACTCAGCTGTTGATGATATCCTGCTCGTCAGTCCTGCCTACTTAAGCTGTCCAGTCCAGAGGATCTCTGCCTTCACCTTGGTCAACATCACAGAAACTATCTCCTGCGTTCCTGTTCAAGACTTGCTTTGCTGACATCCCTTCTGGCTCCAGATCCTGCTTGCTTTTCCACTACATTGATCCCTGACTTCTGGCTTGGCTGACTATATGTTCCGGTTACTGAACTTTGGCTATGTTTTGACTACGTTTGTTCTTTTTACTCTTATTATTAAACAAGTGTGATTTAACTGTACTTCTGTCTCGCCCTGATTTCATGGATCTAAACCTGCAAGGAAGTTTTTAGTGCCCAGCCAATCAGTTTCAGGCCAGGGATTCCACACCATGCGGCTGCTCGTACACAAAGGGGGCGGGATGCTTGTTACATCTAAACAACCTCCAGAATGCATATGACTTTAAAAATGCCGCCTGGCAATATCCAATACTCAGGATCATCAAAAAGATACTGTTCAAATATTATACTTTTTATTATTTAAAAAACAATTTTCCCCAGTATATTCACCTTTGGTGGATAACTATTGATGTCACTACTTTAAGACCCCTTTCACACCAGGGCGTTTTGCAGGCGCTATAGCGTTAGAAATATCACCTGCAATCCGCCCTAAAGAAGCTGCACCATTGTATGTAGTGTGAAAGCCCCGAGGGCTTTCACACTACAGCGGTGCGCTGGCCGGACATCAGAAAAAAGTCCTGCCAGCAGCTTCTTTGGAGCGGTGAAGGAGCGGTGTGTTTACCGCTCCTCCACCGCTGCTCCCCATTGAAATCAATGGGGCAGCGCTGTAATACCGCCGGCATATTGCGGCGTATTGCCAGCGGTTTTAACCCTTTCACGGGCGCTAGCGGGGGTAGCGCCCGAAATGCGCCGCAAATTCGGTGGTAAAACGGCGCTAAAAATAGCGGCGTTTTACCGCCGTTGCGGTGTGGTGTGAAAGGGGTCTAACGGATCCCTACCGAATTGGTCTATATTGGAAGTCATGGTTGCTGTACCTTTCCTTGGTTGTGTTACACCAAAAGCTTGGTTGACCCATCAGGCATACGCCTAGCTGGGTTCAACCTGTCTGGTAAACCTCTTTCGTTACGGTGGTGGATTATCTACAGACAACCAGTTCACCCGGACTCACAGTCACATTATTCTTTCCATATTATATGGACTATATGCACTTTATATGCACTAACAATGTTGGTTTGCTTACATTTTTCATTATTGTTGGGCAATCTTAATTTGTTGAGTATTTATCTGCACATTTATATAATGTATCAATTTGTATTGGAAATAATCTCATTGTTTATTTGATCTTTCATCAGTGCTGCAATATATTACTTTATTCCTGGTACATTGATGAAAGATAATGATCCAACTCACTCAACGAGAGAGGAGGATTTCTTATTCGAATCCTATTCTGTTAACTATTTATATTTTTCAGTGTTGTTGTTTTGTTGTATGAACATGCCAGCCTGATTTAAATTTAAAAACATGTAAAAAAGGTGTAAAAGTACCTAGATGCTTGGTTGTGTTGTCTCCCCCCGTGGCACAGTTTGGTCCCAGTTGGGGTGCCTGCGGATGTTTGACAATGTGCCATACTTTACGTTTAGCATCTGAATTTGCTCACATTGATTATATATGTTGGTTATTTTTGCATTGTTATTCATAGCAAAACTTTTTACCAGGTCCTACTGCATACCTAATAAAGTTCATTTTATTACTGTAATCTCTGAAAAGCTTCAATAAAAATATTAAACAAGTTAAAAAAATGTAAAAAAGAAAAATAGACATGTAAAGTCTAATTAAGTCTACATGTTTCGCTGTGTTTCTGCTTTTTCAGGACTTAAGCTTTAGCTTCCTTGTACATATTGATGTAAGATAAAGATCCATCTCACTCACTAAAAGTAAACGTATAACACAAACATAGATGGTATGAAGGCAGGCCTCTCATCGTCCCATCACCTCTCCCTGGCCTGTGGGGGGACACAAGGGGCTCAAGAAAACCGGGGGGGGGGGCTTCTTACTCGAATTCCATTCTTTAAACTGTTTATACTTTTCATTGTTCTTTTCTCTTATATCTGTATGAACATTCTAGCCTGATTTAAATAATGAATAATAAAAAAAGCAAAAGAAAGCTAGACATGTAAATCCTAATTGAGTCTACGCGTTTCACAGTGTTTCTGCTTCTTTAAGACTCAAACATTAGCTTCCTGGTACATATTGATGAAAGATACCGTAAATATCCATTTCACTCACTAAAACCAAACTGATACCCCAAACACAGGTGGGAATGAAGGCAGGCCTCCCATCACCTCGCCCTGGCCTGTGGGGGCGGGGGGGGGGGCACACGAGGCTCAAGAAAACAGGGGGGAGGATATCTTATTCAAATCCCATTCCCAGTTCAGAGATTCTAAATCCAAAGGGGCAATACCAATTCCCAAAATGGGAAGCCCATGTTTATCAAAGGATAATGTATCCTCCAAGGGTATTGCCATAAAGCACTCCCAAGTTACCAGTAGGCCTTCTCTCTCAGAAGTAACCTTTACAGATTCACAGCCACCATCAAAAGAACTCCCATGCATACTGAAGGTTGTTTAGATTAGTATTATTTGGGATGACCCCCCCCCCCCCCAGGGATATATTTACATCTCATTCTTGTCATTGGCTCTACATAGCTGCATTTGTTAATGCTTGATACATCATTGACCTAATATGGCTACATGGGAAAAGCCTTTATGGGTTTAAGTGATCAGGCACTCAATCACTTTTATGGGGCTCTGTCAGTCTGCCCTCACCGGTGCCACCTGTGGTGGTTCCTAGGCTCTCCCGTTCCTACAGGGGAGCCCAGACTGTGGAAAACTGCTCCAACCGTTAGAGAATGAGGTGATCGGGAAACGTTCCTTCCCTGATCCCCCGGGCGAACCTGAAAGCAATGTGTATTAAAGGGGTTGTAAACCCTTGTGTTTTTTCACCTTAATGCATAGGATGCAAAAAAAAACACCTGGCAGTGACCGCCCCCTAGCCCCCCCCCCCCGTTTTACTTACCCAAGCCCTGGATTTTCCCGCGATGGGAACGCGCCGTCCCTCTGCCTGAGGTTCTCAGCTCTTGATTGGATAAATTGATAGCAGCACAGCCATTGGCTCCAGCAGCTGTCAATCAAAATGCCGAGGGGCAGGGACAGAGTTCAACATTCGGCGGCCATGGATGTCGAATGATGGACTCGGGAGCGCACCTGCAAGGTAACCCCCCCGGGAGAGTGTTTCTCCTCGGGCAGTGATGGTGAACCTTGGCACCCCAGATGTTTTAGAACTACATTTCCCATGATGCTCAGCTACAATGCAGAGTGCATGATCATCATGGGAAATGTAGTTCCAAAACATCTGGGGTGCCAAGGTTCACCATCACTGTCCTAGGGGGTTATCTAATGCGGGGAGGAGCCACGAGAGCCGACAAGGGACCCCAGAAGTGATTGTAAAGGGATTGTAAAGCTTTTTTGCAGTATTATTCATAGCAAAACTTTTTACTAGGTCCTACTTTTTGCAAAACAAACTGCACAGTGGAGTTAAGTATGACATATTTTTTTTTGTTTTTTTAAATAATCAAAGCTTTACAATCCCTTTAAGTGACTTCCGGGTTCACAGCTGTCATTCCTTATCTACTGTAGCGGAGGATGTAGCTAATCAAGTACGATCTGCGCTTTATTAGCTGCAGTGGAGGGCAGGAAAGGCATTGGAGATCTAATAGAGGTATCGTCGCAAACGTCAGAATAAAAGCAATCATTTTAGGGCCATAATTAATGGTTAACTATAAACTGATAACCTGTAATGGCTTTCAAAGAGGAGAATATTTGTTATCATTTTTTTTGGGGGGGGGGGGGTTCAGGGGTGTCCGCCATTTTAAGATTTGACATGTTTGTCATCTATTTACTCAACGCGACCCCATTTTTTATCTTTTATCAAAAATTGGTTCATATATTATTCTCCGGGGGTTTTTGCTTTCAAAAAATATTTATTTTTTGGTGGGGGGGTTAAGGTCATTGCTAGCAAAAAAAAAATGCAAAAATTTACAAAAAAAATTCAACAATTGCCACCAGGAAACAAAGTGGTTAATATTTGTACATATTACGTCTATAGAAGGTCGGGAAAGTTTTTAGCCCCTCAAAAAAAAAAAAAAACACTATGCAGATGGTGACCCCCCCCCCCCCTTTTTTTTTTTCGCGGATCGCTTTCCAATTTTTTCGAGTTGTGTAACTATTTTTCCCTTATTGCGGAGAAATGGGAAATACAGAACATTGGTGCTTTATGGGTACTTGTTAATCATAATATGAAATGCTGACTGGTTTATACCTGTACAAAGCTTTCATTAACTGCAGGTTTAATGAACAAGATGCTATTTGCAGAATTACACTGCATATACGGAGGAAGGTGGAGGGTCGGGGGGGGGGGGACGCTTTTGCTTGCATTGTATGCTTCTAAGCAATATAGGAGCGCGATACGTATATTGGGTCATTAAACATTCAAACGAAAAATAATTATATAACGCCCTGGGCACCCATGAAATCATATTGTGGGGGACTCCGGAGGCAAATATGGGCATTTCAACCTCCACCTTGGATTATTCAAATTCTGTCAAGCTGCAATTTGCAAAAATACTTCTGTCTGATAATTAGATGTGATAATTAACCGGACTAGGGAAAAACATAAAGCCGAGTTGCCTATGCCTTCTCAGCCTTTTGTTCTGTAGCGGCCAACCTCACCTATCTGCAAAGGTGAAATCACTGACTCTGTAAATAGTAGACATGTGCACTGCTGAAAAATTTGTTACTTTTCGTTTGCGTTTTATTTGGGGGGGGGGGGGGGGGTTTTGTTTTTGTTTTTTTTCGTTGTTCGGGTCATTCGTTATGATCGCAATTTGTAAATTTGTAAATTCGTAAATTCAAAAATTCGTAAATTCATAAATTCTAAAAACGTCGAACATTCGAAGGAATAATTAACTAATTATAGGTATCAGAATTTCCTTTCAAATTTGGCTGTTAGTGAAAGCAACGAATACGAATTTATCCGAAGTTACAAATTATCTGAAATAACGGATGCCGCTTCTAAACAAATGGACCAGAAGGAATTCATCATTTGTTATAATCGCAACTCATACATTTTATAATTCGGAAAATACATAAATTCGAAAATAAGAAAGAAAATCTGAATATTCGAAAGAATAACTAACTAATGATAACTATTAAATTGTAGGTATCGGAATTTTCTTTCAAATTTGGCTGTTAGTGAACGTAACGAATACGTAATTTATCCAAAGTTACAAATTATCCGAAATAACGGATGCCGCATTTAAACAAATGGAACAGAACGAATTTATCATTCGTTATGATCGCAATTTTTGTAAATTCGATCATTCGTAAAATTCCTGAATTCGAAAATAAGAAAGAAAATCCGAACGTTCGAAAGAATAACTAACTAATAACTAACTATTAAATTCTAGGTATCGGAGTTTCCTTTCAAATTTGTCTGTTAGTGAACGTAACGAATACGAATTTATCCGAAGTTACAAATTATCCGAAATAACGGATGCTGCATCTAAACAAATGGAACAGAACGAATTTATCATTCGTTATGATCGCAATTCGTAAATTCAATCATTTGTAAAATTCCTGAATTCGAAAATAAGAAAGAAAATCCGAACATTCAAAAAGAATAACTAACTAATAATAACGAACTATTAAATTTAAGGTATTGGAATTTCCTTTTCAAATTTGGCTGTTAGTGAACGTAACGAATACGAATTTATCCGAAGTTACAATTTATCCGAAATAACGGATGCTGTATCTAAACAAATGGAACAGAACGAATTTATCATTCGTTATGATCGCAATTCGTAAATTCAATCATTTGTAAAAGTCCTCAATTCGAAAATAAGAAAGAAAATCCGAACATTCAAAAAGAATAACTAACTAATAATAACTAACTATTAAATTTAAGGTATTGGAATTTCCTTTCCAACTTGGCTGTTAGTGAACGTAACGAGTACGAATTTATAAAAAGTTACAAATTATCCAAAATAACGGATGCCGCATCTAAACAAATGGAACAGAACGAATTTGTCATTTGTTATGATTGCAATTTGTAAATTCAATCATTCGTAAAATACATAAATTCGAAAATAAGAAAGAAAATCCGAACATTCGAAAAGAATAACTAACTAATAATAACTAACTATTAAATTTAAGGTATCAGAATTTCCTTTCAAATTTGGCTGTTAGTGAACGTAACGAATACGAATTTATCCGAAGTTACAAATTATATCTGAATAACGGATGCCGCCTCTAAACAAATGGAACAGAACAAATTTGTCATTCGTTATGATCGCAATTCGTAAATTCGATCATGCGTAAAATTAATGAATTCGAAAATAAGAAAGAAAATCCGAACATTCGAAAGAACAACTAACTAATACTGCGTTTCCCCCGAAAATAAGACCTACCCCGAAAATAAGACCTAGCGTTATTTTCCAGCAGGGCTGGAATATAAGACCCACCCTGAAAATAAGCCCTAGTTTAAAATGCTTGTAAAATCCACTCTATTACAGTAGAATATAAAGTACAATGTGTGTGTTTCTGTAATATAATTGCAGGGAAGAGAGCTCCGGCAGGTCACAGAAGGTCTTATATGGTAAGACCCACCCCGAAAATAAGCCCTACTGTGTCTCTTATTGACAAAATTTATATAAGACCCGGCCTTATTTTCGGGGGAAACACATAAATAACTATTAAATGATAGGTATTGGAATTTCCTTTCAAATTTGGCTTTTAGTGAACCTAACGAATATATGAATTTATCCGAAGTTACAAATTATCCAAAATAACGAATGCTGCATCTAAGCGAATGGAACAGAACGAATCAATAATAAATAATAATAATAATAATAATAAAATGTTTTTATTATTATTATTTATTATTATTATTATTTATTTCCGAATTAACGAAAAAACGTTTAACAAATTTTTCCGAATATTTGTTAATTTGAATATTTGAAAATTCGTTAATTCAAAAATTAGCAAATTCGAAAATACAAAAACCCGAAAATTCGAAAATCTGAAATAATAACAAACTAACAAATAACCTAACTAATACTAACTATTAAATTATAGGTATCGGAATTTCCTTTCAAATTTGGCTGTTACTGAATGTAACGAATACTAATTTATCAGAACTAAAGAATTATCCGAAATAACGAATGCCGTATCTAAGCGAATGGAGCGTAACAAATTAATAATAATAAATAACAATAATAATAATAAAAAGGTCTTATTATTATTATTTATTATTAATTAGCGCTGACGAATTCATTCTGTTCCATTCGTTTAGATATGGGAATCATTATTTCGGATAATTCGTAACTTCTGATAAATTAGTATTCGTTACGTTCACTAACAGCCAAATTTGAAAGGAATCCCGATACCTATAATTTAATAGTCAAAGTTAGTATTAGTTAGGTTATTATTAGTTATTTATTATTTCATATTTTCGAATTTTCAAGTTTTCATATTTTTGAATTACAAATTTCCAAATTTATGAACTTTCGAATATTGAAATTAACGAATATTCAGAAAAATTTGTTAAATGGTTTTTCGTTAATTCAGATATTTCAGAATTAACACATTTGTCGAAATTCATAAAAAATTATAATAATTCGTAACGAAACGAATTGCACATGTCTAGTAAATAGTATTTTTCAGTTTCTTTATTCAATAAATGGTCACTGTAGGTAACTGTAGACCAGTGGTTGTAGGCATAGGCGTAAGCACAGGGTGTGCCAGGTATGCCTGGGCACACCCTATTCTCCCCATGTGGTGCCCATTTCCCCTGCTTCCTGTCTCCCCCCTGCAGTGCTGCCAGCTTCCCTCCTCTCCTCAGCTGGTGAATATTTAATTAAACGACCTCCCTTTTCTGAATTAACACAGTGAGTGATCTGTACCGATCGCTCCTGTCTACATTCTTTTTTTTTTTTCACATTCAATATATTCTTAACTGAAGCATAGTGGAGTACATGACTGACTGACTCCTATGTCTTTATATTAAAAGTCCGTGTTTGGTTAATTTTGTAGCATCAAAACAAGCATAGCTGGAAAACAATAAAGTACAAATGTGTTTTCTTTCTTGGAAATACAGTTGATTAAACAATCATAGTACAGTAGAACCTTGGATTACGAGCATAATCTGTTTCAGGAGAATGCTTGTAATCCAAAGCACTCGCATATCAAAGCGAGTTTCCCCATAGAAGTCAATGGAAACGAAGATAATTTGTTCCACATTGACTTCTATTGCATGTGCATGTGGCCAGAGGAGGGGGGGGGGGGGCGCCGGAGACACTCGGAAATACTCAGAGACCACTCAGCTGCACTCGGAAACCCTCGGAAAGGGAGCATTTTCGAGTGTTTCCGAGTATTTCCGAACGGCTCGGAGTGTCACCGGCGCCCGCCGCACCTCTGGCCAAATGTGGTACTGCACACCGCAGAGGCTTGAATCCTGCTCGTTTCACGCGACAACACTCGCAAACCGAGTCAGGATTTTTTTTTTATAATTGCTCGTATTGCAAAAACGCTCGTCAACCACGTTACGCGCAATCCGAGGTTCCACTGTATTTTTTTTCCATCTTAGTTATGTTGTTTTGGTGCGTGCGACGCCTACGAATGGGAAAAGATAAGGACAGCAATGTTTTGCCATGCAAATTTATTATCCGATACGACGTTAACGTATTGCGCGCTGTCATTGAAAGATACACTTCGTCTGCTGTGTTTATATTGATGTAGCACAAGGAAAAGTTATGTATTCTCTTTTCTGCATATCTGAGTTTCAAGCCGGTCTTTAGCGCGATGATCGGCTGAAGACTGATGGGGACGCTTATCTGCCAGCTCAGCAAGGAAAAACGGTAAGCGCGGCCTTGATCCAATCTCATCAGCCGTATGTTAAAAGCACAGCTGCACCATTTGCGTCATTGTAATCTTTATTTCTTTTCTTTTTTTTTGTGACATTTACATGTTATTAACAAAGAGGAAAACAGCTTTAAAACAAACCATCACTGACCTCTCTAGCTGCTTGTACTGTGAAATAACTCATCATCAACTAAGACTCCAAAGTTGATTCTCTGCCTCTTTTCCAAGGGCCTATTCACACTACCGCAACATTTTTACCATGGCATGTAACTTCGCTGCCTCTGCAGCTTAGGGGGGTGCGGAGGTAGAGCGCGGCTCAACCGCGTATTTTTACAGCCTCCCCAACCGTAAATCTATACTAGCCCTAATTGTGGCACACTGAAGCGCTTCTGGAAATTCATGTAGTTAAGGTATGAATGAGGACTAACACGTCAAAACACTTGCTGTGTGTTTGTATTAGAGGGCTCCATAAAGTAAAAAAAAAAAAGGAGGAGAAAGGAGCTGTGACTTTAGTGCTTCTGTTGTGAACTTCTCCACAATGCCTATAGCTACAGAGGTGAGTGTGGGCTTATGTTTAAGTGCTTTTACTAGGAGAGCCAATGCTTCCCAACACCTGCTGTGTGATTGCAATAGAGAGCTCCATAAAATAATTAAACAAGGGCGGGAAAGGAGCTATGATTTTAGTGCTTCTGTTGTGAACTTTGAAGATTAAATTCTCCATAATGCCTATAGCTACAGAGGTGAGTGAGGGCTTGTGTTAAAGTGCTTTTACTATGAGAGGCAATGTTTCCCAACAAATGCTGTGTGATTGCAATAGAGAGCTTTATAAAATAATAAAAGAAGGGGGGAGGAGCTATGACTTTAGTGCTTCTGTTGTGAACTTCGAAGATGAATTTCTCCACAATACCTATAGCTACAGAGGTGAGTGAGGGCTTGTGTTAAAGTGCTTTTACTATGAGAGTCAATGCTTCCCAACACTTGCTGTGGGATTGTAATAGAGAGCTCCATAAAATAATTAAAAAAAGGGGGAGGAGGAGGAGCTATGACTTTAGTGCTTCTGTTGTGAACTTTGAAGATTAACTTCTCCACAATGCCTATAGCTACAGAGGTGAATGAGGGCTTGTGTTAAAGTGATTTTACTATGAGTGCCAATGCTTCCCAACACCTGCTGTGTGATTGCAATAGAGAGCTCCATAAAATAATAAAAAAAAGGGGAGGAAAGGATGGCTTTTGATAAAGTTCTTATACTACCATACCTCACAACTTTCTGAGATGGAAACACCTATTAGCAAAAGTATGTAGGCATAGGACACGCCCCCTTAAAGGAGAATTGTACAAAAAAACAAAAAAATGATTGGTTAAAGTGCTTTTTTTTACCACTACTTTTGCTTTCGTAATTTACAAATGCAGCAATTTAGACATTGGGTGAAAGGTTTAGCACTGGGAAAGAATATTTGATAGATAAGTAGTGCATTTTATTTACAACTATATAGCTCAGACCTACGCGAGGGACAAATGAGGAGAGACAAGAGGGACTTTGCTCCAAATGAGGGGCGGTCGCTCGAAATCAGGGACAGTTGGGAGCTATGTACTTCTTGTTCAGAATAGGTTACTATAGATACCCTGGGCACAGGTTCACTTTAAAGCGAAGCACACGGTAAAAAAAAAAAAAAAAAGACAAAGGAAAGAAAAGAGTATTTTAATGTGGGTATAAAATCGAAAATATATATAAATAAATAAATAAATAAAAAATGCCATTCTCTCTTTTTGTGTTGTTGTAAGGAGATAAGTGGGACGTAATGACCTTACATGTTATTCCTAACTTCATTATTTGAGCTGACACAACTAGAGGGAGCTGTGATGACTCTTTTTGGCAGGGAGCATGTAAATCTCTCCCTCGGAGGGGAAGACTTCTCCAGGCAGCGTGCTGCGGTATTCATCGCAACTCTCACAATGCCTGATTGTTACACATAATAAATATGGAAGAGCGTTTGATACTTATCTTGTGCCCATCACTCGCAAAACAGAAATGCAAAGTAGCAAGCCACACACACATATATGCGTACCGCTGCAGAATAGTTATATTTGGCGCTCTGATTGCGGCTCTGGGTTCTTTATTATAATTTATCATTATAATAGAAGGAGACTGTATAATTAATATAAAAAAGTCATATCGCCACCTCCTCACCCCCCCTCTCCTAATCAAAATAGTATATTAAAGTGGACCTAGCATCTGATATATTTCTTCATGTTAACTCAGAACTTCCCTCTCTCAACCAACTTTGACTATTTTTAATCGTTATGCTGCTAACATTAGTACATAGATAGGAAAGTATATTGTATTTACTTGTTTTAACCTTTTTTTTTTTTTTTTTACATTTCTTCAGTTACTTCCTGGTTTCTTGCCTAGGCAAATGATGTCATACATCCCAGGTGTCTTCAGGAAGGAGGAGCCCTGAGTCTGCATATGATGGGCATAGTTGGCTGAATATGATGGGCACAGGTGGCTGCTTTTGCTGGGCACAGAGTCTGCATATGATGGGCACAGTTGGCTGCATATAATGGGCACCGTTTCCCGTTTTTTCCTGGGCACAGAGTCTGCATATGATGGGCACAGTGGCTGCATAAGATGGGCAGAGCGGCTGCTTTTGCTGGGCACAGAGTCTGCATATGATGGGCACAGTTGGCTGCATATAATGGGCACCGTTTCCCGTTTTTTCCTGGGCACAGAGTCTGCATATGATGGGCACAGTGGCTGCATAAGATGGGCAGAGCGGCTGCATATGATGGGCACAGTGGCTGCATATGATGGGCAGAGTGGCTGCATATGATGGGCACAGTTGGCTGCATATGATGGGCACAGTGGCTGCATACGATGGGCAGAGTGACTGCATATGATGGGCACAGTTGGCTGCATATGATGGGCACAGTGGCTGCATATGATGGGTACAGTTGACTGCATATGATGGGCACAGTGGCTGCATATGATGGGCACAGTGGCTATATATGATGGGCACATTTGGCTGCATATGATGGGCACAGGTGGCTATTTTTGTGGGGCACAGAGTCTGCATATGATGGGCACATTGGCTGCATATGATGGGCACAGTGGCTGCATATGATGAGCACAGTGGCTGCATATGTTGGGCAGAGTGGCTGCATATGATGGGCACAGTTGGCTGCATATGATGGGCACAGTGGCTGCATATGATGGGCAGAGTAGCTGCATATGATGGGCACAGTTGGCTGCATATGATGGGCACAGGGGCTGTATTTGATGGGTAGAGTGACTGCATATGATGGGCACAGTTGGCTGCATATGATGGGCACAGTGGCTGCATATGATGGGTACAGTTGACTGCATATGATGGGCACAGTGGCTGCATATGATGGGCACAGTGGCTATATATGACGGGCACAGTTGGCTGTATATGATGGGCACAGGTGGCTATTTTTATGGGGCACAGAGTCTGCATATGATGGGCACATTGGCTGCATATGATGGGCACAGTGGCTGCATATGATGAGCACAGTGGCTGCATATGATGGGCAGAGTGGCTGCATATGATGGGCACAGTTGGCTGCATATGATGGGCACAGTTGGCTGTATATGATGGGCAGAGTAGCTGCATATGATGGGCACCGTTGGCTGCATATGATGGGCACAGGGGCTGTATTTGATGGGTAGAGTGGTTGCATATGATGGACCAGGGGCTGCATATGATGGGCAGAGTGGCTGCATATGATGGACAGAGTGGCTGCATATGATGGGCATAGGTGGCTGCTTTTTCTGGGCACAGAGTCTACATATGATGGGGCACAGTGGCTGCAATTGATGTTTTTGTTTCAGTATTTTTCATAATTTTTCATTTCGAACACCAGCCGCCGCTGCCGTGTATGGTAAATTCTAAAAAATATACACAGACCCATGTGCACTCTTTATATGTATATACCTGTATATATATTCAGGCTCCTTAGGGTGAGTGACGTGCGTCTTTAAACTTACTTTGATACGAGGGAAAGTATTATTAATTTGTCCCAAAGGCTTGTCACGCTCCTCCACCTAGCAAATCTAATTGGACTCAGCCTTAGATAGCATTAAAATCCTCGCCGACTTTGTCCTGTCTTTTAGTTTATCTCCCTAAGGAAACGATCCTTCAACCTTATATTAAAGTTTTACTATTGACATAATTAACTGATAAATGTATTTAAATGAGACAATAAAGTCTTTCTAGGCCATCTTTCATGATGTCATTTACTCCTCTTCGGCAAATTGCTCCCTATTGGCGGCAGTTCAGAGCTGAAGAGGTAGGATCTGGTCATAAAATCACGGCGAGAAGCTTTGTATACAACCTGGAAGCCGAGGAATGAGATCCGCAAAAAAAAGGAATAGTTGTTACATTGATTATTGCTACTATGTTGTCCTTGTTTGCTGTGGTTATCATTGTTGCTTGCGCTGTTGTTGTAGAGAAAATGCCCTTTGCGCTATTATTAATATTAAATGGCTGAACATACAAGGTCTGTTTATGTAGCAGCAGCCCCAACCTGCAGATTTAAAAAAAACTAGAATAATGTAAATAATAATAATAAAAAAATATATATAAAATAGAAAATTGTAGAAAAAAAATACAAATGATTTACTGCCGGTGGTGGGTTGAGATGGTGGAGTACAGGGCTGGGACAAGGGGTGGGCAGAAGGGACGGCAGCCCTGCGCACTGTGGTATCATGTGAGGTGGAGGGGGGGGGGGCACTACGTTGGGATGGGAGGGGGGATTTGTTTTGAGAGAGGGGGAAATTGGAGGGAGGCAGAGGATAAGAATTACTCTAGCAGGGGAAATTAGGAGGGGTGCTAGAAATGGTGATGGGGGGGTTTGTGTTGGGAGGGGGAATGGGGGAAGAGGATTTGTGCTAGGAGGGGGGATTTGGGAGGGTTTGTGCTAGAAGTGGGGGTATGGTAGAGGAGGGAGGCAATTTGTGCTGCGAGGGGGGTGGAATTTATATTAGTAGAGATGATTGGGGATGATTTGTGTTCAGAGGGGAAATTTGGGGGGGGGATTGGTGCTAGGAGGGGGGAATGGGAGTGGGGAAAGAGGATTTGTGCTAGGAGGAGGGATTTGGGAGGGTTTGTGCTAGAAGTGGGGATATGGTAGAGGGGAGTGGGAATTTGTGTTGGGGGGGCTTTTTTAGGGGTGGAATTTATATTAGTAGAGATGATTGGGGATGATTTGTGTTTAGAGGGGAAATTTGGAGGGAAGATAGGTACTAGGAGGGGGGACTGGGAGTGGGGGAAGAGGATTTGTATTCAGAGGGTAAATTTGAGGGGTAGAGGATTTGCGTTAGGAGGGGTAATTTTTTTTTGAGGGGGGATTTAGTGAGAGAGAGGATTTGAGCTGGGAGGGGGGTGAGGGGGCAAAGATTTGTGCTGGTGGTGGGGGCATATTTGTACTGGGAGGAGGGGGAATTTATGCTTAGGTGGTAAGCATGCAGATTAGTGCTTATTTTTATTTTTTTGCGGGGGCAGATTATTGCTGACCCATAATGATCATACATCTTGGGGGGGGGGGGTGCAGTTTGGTATGTTTGTCCTTGGCTCTAGGTGACTTTGTCCTGGCACTGGTGGAGTACCAGGCACTAGGCTAGGTACGGTAAGTATTCCAATCCAGTAAAATATTACAACACCTAGGCAGGTTTCTAGTGCCCAAGGAGCCTTGATGGGGCCCTTGGGATGACATCCTTAGTTGCAGAAAATGAAAAAGAAGGTAGATGCCAATCTAGGTGCAAATTTTGTGCACGGAGGTTGCATGTTCTCCCTGTGCCTGCGTGGGTTTCCTGTAAAACCACCTACAGCCGTTCAAAGTCCAGAATTTATAAAGCTTGTCTAAGCTTTCAGAAAACAGGGGCGGAGAGCTGACTAATATATATTAATTAATGGTTAATAATTTAATTATAATGGAAAATACGAAAAATGAAATCATCCGAATGCTTTAGGTTCTTTTTCGGATTTTTACATTTTCCGATTTTCGTTCTTATTTTCGGTTTTCCGGATTGGTTAATAATTTAATTATAATAGAAATTACGAAAAACTAAATTATCCGAATGCTTTTTCGTTCTTTCAGATTTTTGAATTTAAGGATTTTCGTTCTTATTTTTGGATTTCCGGATTGGTTAATAATTTAATTATAATAGAAAGAAAATAAAATAAAATAAAATAAATTATCCGAATCGTTCTTTCGGATTTTTGAATTTACGGATTTTCGTTCTTATTTTTGGTTTTTCGGATTGGTTAATAATTTAATTATAATAGAAAAAAATAAAAATAATTATCCAAATGTTTTTTCCTTCTTTTGAAAAACGAAATTATCCGAATGTCTTTTTGTTCTTTCGGATTTTCAGGTTTTTCAGATTTTCGTTCCTTATTTTCAGATTTTCGTGCCTTCAGATTTACGCTCTTACTTTCGGATTTTTGTTCTTTCTGAATTTCGAATTTTCGTTCTTTTAGAAAATTTTGTTTTTCGAATAAAAAAATTAGTCAAATAGTCTTTCGTTCATTCAGATGCATCCGAATAAATGAATATGCCCAATTTTTTGACAGAAAAACGAATTTGGAACGAAACCAATTGCGTATGTCTACACATGAGCGCGTCTATGCTGCTGCAAGAAAGCATTGATGTATATCAGAGTACAGCCGCATTGTACGCTCCATTTGTGGGCCCCTGGGTATGCAGAAATGTTGGGATTTTGCTTCAAAGCAGCAATGTGCATGAGGTCTGAAAACTGCCACATGCATGGGAGCTTTGAATATCATAGAGCTGTATAGAGAGAAGTAAAAAAAGACAAGAGCCCTAATGTAGACTGTTCAGGTGATAATAATGAATGGAGATCCTCCCAGTTGGTAGTCATTTTGATTTGTGCAATTTTTAATTTTTTTTTATTTTTTTTATTTTAATAAACAAAACTTGTGTGTACCATCACTTGCACATCCTGTGTAGTTTTACTGGCCCTTTAAATTCCCCCCATACCTCTGAGAAATATTTTCTAACAATGTTACCTTTAATTCCATTCCTATCATCATTCCCCCCCCCCCCCCCCCCAACACAGACATTTTCTTTTTCTTTTAAAAGCCTGGGATTGCCAGGTCACACCCCGGGGGTGACCTTGTTGAGACTCTTTTGATTGAAGTCCACAAGCCATTAACTTCCTAATACAATATCCTCCTACATAACCTAGTTTTACTTTTTACAAGCCCCAATTTTTCCTTCCTGCTGCATCCGGCACTCGTACGTTAAGTGTTACTGAAGCGTGGCGCAATGACAATATATTCAGGGGTTCGCTGGTGCATAGAGGAGGAATTTGATCAGTGCCTGGAGATTATAAATCGCCAATGCATTCCACATGATAAATATCACCAAGTGGCTTCCTTCTCAGAAAAAACGGTTTTCTGCACAAATTCGGAATTCCAATTAGGGGGCGTGCTTTATTATACAAAATACGAGTTTGCTTTATGGAAGAGATTTTTTTTTATTTTTTTATTTTATTTTTTTAAGGGATACTACAATGGTTTGGGTCAATTTTATTATTTAATTTATAATTATTTATAATTTATAATAATTTATTTATAATTATAATAATTTATTTATAATTATAATTTATAATTTATAATAGTTTATTTATATATAATAATTTATATATATTTTTTCCATAACAAGAAATAATAATTTTTAAATAATAATTTTTATTATTATAAAATATTATAATATTATTTTTTTCCCCTGGCTTATAGATTTTTAAACCCCTTTTTTTTTCACTATGTGAATAAAATCTTTGTCTTCTATGAGCAGGGCCCTCCTAACCAGGGCTTTATTTTTCTCAGAGTATAGGTGCAGGAACTCCCCCTTTCAGAGTCACCCCTTGTCTCTGCCTCCCTACCCACCTTCGAGCACCAACCCTTGGTTCCTACCCCTACCCACCTCCCTGTGCCGCCCCTTTTAGGGGCTACAAAACCAAGGAGCATTTGTTTTGCTAATTATGGAATTTATTAATGAAAACAAGGAAAACAGTAAAATAGATCCCCTGCAGCCAGCAACAATAGACCCCTCCCCCCTATCGACAACAGATCCCCCAAGCAACAATGGACCGCTTCCAAAAATATACCAGCCAGCAACAATACACCCCCCAATCAACAACAGATCTGTCAAGGAACAGTGGACCACTTCCAACAATATACCCCCCAGCAACAATAGACCCCCCCATCAACAACAGATCTCCCAAGCAACAGTGAACTGCTTCCAACAATATACCTCCCCAGCAACAATAGACCCCCCCCCATCAACAACAGATCTCCCAAGCAACAGTGGACCACTTCCAACAATATACCCCCCCAGCAACAATAGACTGCTTCCAACAAACTCCTCTCCCCCAGCAACAATAGACCCCTGGCAGCAACAATAAATTTCCCTGAAGCCAGAATCAATAGACTCACCAGCTGCCAGCAACAATAGACCCCTCCTAGCAACAACTGACCCCCCCAGCAATATAAGAACCCACCCCCCAACAACAATAGATCCCCCACCAGCAAAAATAGACCCCCCCCCCCCCATTGATTTGGACTCATCATTTGGTCTGGTGCTCCTTCCATTGGTGCATGTTTATTTATGGTAAATACATGGACACTATGGGGGTTATTTACTAAAGGAAAATCCACTTTGCGCTGCAAGTGCACTTGGTAGTGAAGTCGCTGTAGAACCGAGGGGGACATGCAAGGAAAATAAAAAACAGCATTTTAGCTTGCACGTGATTGGATGATAAAATCAGCACAGCTTCCACCCATTTCAAGTCTACCCCTTAGATTTAGAGCGACTGCACTTCTAAGTGCACTTGCAGTGCAAAGTGGATTTGCCTTTCATATATAACCCCCTATATGTCTATAGTGACTATACGATTAACTAATAACAAAGGATTCCCAGACCCCTATGAGAGTTCTAAGAAGACAGCACTGCTTAATCTGCATTCCTTTGGGTATCCTTTGATTAAAGCCTAGGATGGGGCTGTCCAGTAAGGTATAAATAAAACTCTTGACTGGGTACATTGCAGCTTGAGCTATTGAGCTACATAAACAACAGGCGTTTTACAGCATGTGATAAGGAGAGAGAAAAAGGAAGATGTGGAAAAGGAGGTGGATGGCAGACTATGAAAACAGCACATGGAATATTTAATGTTTACCTTAAAATAAAAGAATTTATGTAAAAACAGATTTTACGTTTTCCAGAAGGAAAGTAATGTAAAAAATGTAAAAGAAAATCTCGGCATTTCCTTTAGCAATGGTTGAGCTGGTGAAAAAAAAAAAATTTCTCTCCAGTTCTCCTCACCTTTAGCAGCCACCTTCCCCTTGAGGGTTTACGTGGTTCCCAGTACTCAGATGTCTTTAGGTGTTATGAACTGGATTATTATCCGTGATAAATAAACACCTCCGCTTACCGGGATCAATCGCTTTGAGGCTATAACGTTCTCAAAATAGTAAAGCTTCCTCTAGGGTCATTTGCTGTGTGATTGCACCAAAGAGCACCTTTTTGATACTGAATCAATGCGGCTGAAGTCTGAGGTTATTAAAGGGTCAGTCCACCCAATACTAATATTTCAGTGTTTGGTAGCTGCTGGAGAGTTAAACTACAAGACAGTCTCTTGCATCCCTCTGGGACTTTGCTAGTGAGATATCTGTACTGGGTTCCCGGGTCTGCACACCTTCTGTGCCCATTATGAGATGCTCCCACCTTCCTGGCTAAATGTTACATGTATTTTGTATTATGGACAATGTAACTGGAGGATCTGGAACACTCAAAGGTGGGTGGGAACATCCAAAATTCCAAGGTGGACAGGAACAGTCAAGATCTTGCTGTTGGAGTATTCGAGACCTATAGGAAGCCCTGCTGAGCTAAATTTCCACTTTTGGCCAGACAGACACTTTAAACACTTTTGGCTCGTATGGGTTTAAGTTTGAAGAAGTTGGTAGCAATTGGGTAAATGTGGATTCTGATTTTTCAGCATTCAGGAATATACTTGTTAGCGCCAAAAGGGGCTACTGGAAAAATACTGTGTCCCCTTACCTGTCCAGAGGCTGCCTAGGTTGACCCAGTACCAAAAGTACACCAATAAACTCACAGGCTCAGTCTACGGGTGTCTTTTGAAGATTTATTGTGGATCTTGAACAAATGCAGGGAGGAGGGTTTGAGGTTGTAGGATACTCAAGGCACAAAATCTTGGAAGACGGCTTCTCTGAAAAATCCTGGTCCAGTAGTATTTGGCCCTTCAATAACACCCTCAAAATAATGCTGATAGAGGAGGGGACAGCCTAAGCAGCAACCTCTGGCGTCCTCAGAAAGTTGTTCTGTACATGGAGTTTCAGGGGAAAGGCCCCCACCTCTCCAGCCAAGTTTCCACAGACAAGTTTCAGTGAGCAGTCCTATATCTGGGGCTTCAGGCAAAAGGTGCCCACCTGCACAGTAACATCTTTGAAACACACACATGCTCCCCTTCCCGGGGGGTTGGCCCAGGAGAAGAGAGAGTTCTGAACAAGTCCTGCATAATATTTATCTTCTCCCCAGCCACACCTTCTGGGTCAGCCTCCCAGGGATTGGCTAGGGTCACATAACTATTCAAAACCAGTTCCAGTATCAGGCATGAGCAATCAACCACCAGGTTTAGGGATGATCCTGATCAGACCTAAAATGTTAATTGCAGCTCAGCTGGTAACAGCAAAGCCATGCACTAAATTTAGCCAGCTCACAGCAGGGGGCACTACATCCTGATGAATCGTTGTGAAGAAGGATGAGCATGGGTCAGGTGTGGATGTGAGCATAGGGCACTAGGAGCATGAGTCAGGTGTGGAGCTTCACATGGAGCTTGAAGAACATAGATTAGGTGTGGAATGAAGCATAGGCATGAGGCTTGGGTTAGGTGTAGAGATGAATATGAGGGAAAAAAACATGGATCAGGAGTGGCAGTGCGCATTAACCAGGAGGAGCATAGGTTAGGTGTAAAGATGAACATGGAGCAAGAAGAGCATGAGTCAGGTGTAGAGATTAGCATGAACCAGGAAGAGCATGTGTCAGATGTGAAGGTGATTATGGACCTGGAGAATCATGAGTCAGGTGTGGAGGTGAGTCAGGACCAGAAGTAGTATGGGTCAGGTGTTGATGTGAGCATGGACCAGGAGGAGCATGGGTTAGCTGTGACGGTGAGTATGGACCAGGAGGAGCATGAGTCAGGGGTGGAGGTGAGCATGGACTAGAAGTAGTATGGGTCAGGTGTTGATGTGAGCATGGACCAGGAGGAGCATGGGTTTGATGCAAATGTAATCATGGACCAGGAGGAGCATGAGTCAGGTGTGGAGGTGAGCATGTACAAGAATGAGTGTGGGTCAGGTGTGGAGAACAGCATGGACTAACAGGAGCATGGGTCAGGTGTAGAGGTGAGCATGGATCCAGAGGAGCATTGGTTAGATATGAAGATGAGCATGGAGCAGATGGAGCATGAGTCAGGTGTGGAGATGAGCATGGACCAGGAGGAGCATGTGTCAGATGTGAAAGTGATTATGGACCTGGAGAAGCATGAGTCAGGTGTGGAGGTGAGTCAGGACCAGAAGTAGTATGGGTCAGGTGTTGATGTGGCCATGGACCAGGAGGAGCATGGGTTCGATGTGAAGGTAAGCATGGACCAGGAGGAGCATGAGTCAGGTGTGGAGGTGAGCATGTACCACAGAGTGTGGGTCAGGTGTGGAGAACAGCATGGACCAACAGGAGCATGGGTCAGGTGTGGAGGTGAGCATTGATCAGGAGCATGAGTGAGATGTGGAGGTGAGTCAGATGTGGAGGTGAGCATTGATCAGGAGCATGAGTGAGATGTGGAGGTGAGTTAGGTGTGGAGGTGAGCATTGATCAGGAGCATGAGTGAGATGTGGAGGTGAGTCAGGTGTGGAGGTGAGCATTGATCAGGAGCATGAGTGAGATGTGGAGGTGAGTCAGGTGTGGAGGTGAGCATTGATCAGGAGCATGAGTGAGATGTGGAGGTGAGTCAGGTGTGGAGGTGAGCATTGATCAGGAGCATGAGTGAGATGTGGAGGTGAGTCAGTTGTGGAGGTGAGCATTTACCAGAAGGTTTGTGGGTCAGTTGTGGAGCTGAGCATGGACCAGAAGAAGCATGGTTCAGGTGTGGAAAAAGGCATGGCCTAGGAGATCTGCACCAAAAGAGCCTGTTATTTACCCCAGTATGCCAAAATACTAATTCAGTAGAGCCACAAGCTATGACAATTACATCCTCTGTGATTCAGCTTCTATTACTTGCAAGTCTGGATGGAACTCATGTGGAGATAGGCCTGCAGCATGTGTCTTCCTCTTTGGTAAAGCAGGAATTCTATTCATCTATTCAGTTCCTCATCAACGTTTGATTTTCTTTTATAGCTAACAAGCACCCGGTAGATCTTTAGCTTCAGAAGTCCTATCCACACCTTAACATTCAAAGTGTGGCTAAGCCAGGCATCTGGCAAGGGATGATGGGAATTGCAGTTCCGCAGCAGCTGGGAGCCTACAGGTCGCCCTTCACCACTCTACACTAATAATGGACTTTGTTTTGTTCCTTGGATGTCAGACTGTTAATTTGCCTCATGCGGTGCCATAAGAATAAGAATTTCAAAGAGAATTGATTATGGTTAATGTTATGAAACAGTGCTTGCATTATCACAATCTCCTGCATGTTGCCAGTGTCTGCCTTCCACAACGGTTAATGAGCGGGGTCACAGAAGGATTATGAATGCAATCTTTAAAATACATTTCAGATGATGCCCTAATTTTGTATTCTTAAATGTTTCCCAATTAGAAATAATTTCCGGAGTTAAAATTGCATATCATTAGCATTAACGATGCCATTAACTATTGCGGAATTTTCTGAGTTGAAAAATAAAACAAAAGGATTAGCTTCAATCAGACTTTATGATGGAATGTAATAAGGCAGTCTATCATTTCCTACGATCTCTTCATCTGCCTACCTGTGCGCACGTCTCTGCCTCTCTATCACTGCCTATGGCAACTCATTTTATCCACTGAATTCTCTCAAGCCCAACACACCACACATGGTAAAAATATGCCAGATTGTTGCACTCTGCCCGCTGTGCTATATGTCTGACCACTGCGCTCTGTGCTGTGCGTTAAATACCTCTGACCACTGCGCTCTGTGCTGTGCGTTAAATACCTCTGACCACTGCACTCTGTGCTTTGCGTTAAATACCTCTGACCGCTGCGCTCTGTGCTGTGCGTTAAATACCTCTGACCACTGCGCTCTGTGCTGTGCGTTAAATACCCCTGACCACTTGACTCTGTACATTACATACAACGTACGTCTAGCCACTGCACTTTTTTTGCTGTGCTGAATGTTACATATGCCTTACTGTAGCACTCTGTATCCTGTGCTCCACAATGCATATGTCTGACCACTGCATTCTGTGCACTGTGGTGTATGTTACATACTCTTGACCACTGCACTCTGTATGCTCTATATGCTCTGCTTCACAATACACACTTCTGAGCGCTGCACTCTGTATGCTGTGGTGCACATTACATACTGCTGACCTTTGCACACTGTATGCTCTGCTCCATGGTACATACTCCTGACCCCTACACTCCGTATGTTGTGGTGTATATTACATACCCTAGACCAGGGATCTTCAAACTTCGGCCCTCCAGCTTTTGCGGAACTACACGTCCCATGATGCATTTTAAAACTCTGACATTCACGGACATGACTAGGCATGATGGGAATTGTAGTTTCTAAACAACTGGAGGGCCATAGTTTGGAGACCCCTGCCCTAGACTATTGTACTCTATATGCTCTGGTCCACATACTTCTGACCCCTACACTCTGTATGTCGTGGTGTATATTACATACCCTATACAAGGGATCTTCAAACTTCGGCCCTTCAGCTGTTGCAGAACTACACGTCCCATGATGCATTGTAAACCTCTGACATTCACGAACATGACTAGGCATGATGGGAATTGTAGTTTTTAAACAACTGGAGGGCCATAGTTTGGAGACCCCTGCTCTAGACCATTACACTCTATATGCTCTGGTCCACATACTCCTGACACCTACACTCTGTATGTTGTGGTGTATATTACATACCCTAGACCATTGCACTCTATATGTTCTGGTCCACATACTCCTGACCCCTACACTCTGTATGTTGTGGTGTGTATTACATACCCTAAACCATTGCACTCTATATGCTCTGGTCCACATACTCCTGACCCCTACACTCTGTATGTTGTGGTGTGTATTACATACCCTAAACCATTGCACTCTATATGCTCTTGTCCACATACTCCTGACCCCTACACTCTGTATGTTGTGGTGTATATTACATACCCTAGACCATTGCACTCTATATGTTCTGGTCCACATACACCTGACCCCTACACTCTGTATGTTGTGGTGTGTATTGCATACCTTAGACCAGTGATGGCGAACCTTGGCACTCCAGATGTTTTGGAACTACATTTCCCATGATGTTCTGGTACCTTGCATTGTAGTGGAGCATCATGGGAAATGTAGTTCCAAAACATCTGGGGTGCCAAGGTTCGCCATCACTGCCCTAGACTATTGCACTCTATATGTTCTGGTCCACATTAGATACTCCTGACCACTACACCATCAGCTCTGGGTGCAGGCGCCCTCAACTTTACTAAGGAAAACAGGAAGTGAAGTCTTGCGGCTTCACAGCCTGTTTCCTACTGCGCATGCTGCACTTTCTGAATGGTCCTGCTGTCTTCTGGGACCTGTGTGTCTCCCAGAAGGCAGCGGGGGGGGGGGGGAGAGGGGCTGGAAATGTTGTAGATCCCCACGATCCTTGTGCAGAGATCTTACCCGGAAATGGGAGCGGGTACCTGGTTTTGACAGGTATCCGCTCCCCCCCCCTCCCCCACAAAAAAATGTGGCAGTGGTGGGGGGGTGAGGGTGCGGAGCTTCCCCTTTTGGGAGGAGCTACACTTTAAGCTTTGACAATAATATCTGGAAGCTGATTGGTTACTTTGAAGAGCTGCACAGGATTTTGCACTCTCCGGTTTTGGTAAACAACAACAATATACAAGCCATTGCTATAAGAATAAAGGCAAATGTTCTTTAGCTAATATATTGTACAAACGATGCAGCTAAAACAAGAATAATTAAAATAACTATATATTATCAAATAGATATTAAAGCCGAGGTCCACCCTGAAGTGGACCTTCCACTCATCGGAACCCTCCCCCCCCTCCGGCGCCACAATTGGCACCTTTCAGGGGGGAGGGGGGTGCAGGTACCTGTACAGTACAGGTATCTGCACCCACTTCCATGATAGCTCTCTGCGGAAAGGGGCGTAGGTTACGCCCCTTTCCGAAGGTCCCCCGCTGCCTGCTGGGAAACACACAGATCCCAGAGGCAGCGGGTCCATCCTTATTGCGCAGCGCGACTCGCGCATGCGCAGTAGGGAACCGGGAAATGAATCCGAAAGGCTCCACTTCCTGATTCCCATACCCAAGATGGCGGCGGCAGCACCCGAGAGACGATCGAGAGATCGGCTTCGGGTGCCGACATCGCAGGCGCGCTGGACAGGTAAGTGTCATTATTTTAAAAGTCAGCAGCTGCAGTATTTGTAGCTGCTGCCTTTTAAAAAAAAAAAAAAAACGCGGACTCCCGGCGGACTCCCGCTTTAAGATTAAAAAAAAAAAACAGGAAGAAAAAAAGAAACAAAATCCCCTACAGTGCCCAATCAAATCACATGACAGAAAATGGGCAACAATACCAAATCCAACATGTGTACCAATATTTTAGAACAATTATCAAAACAGCTTAAATAAGTATAATAAATCTTGTGCATCTATATAATTATAAAATGTGATAAAATAATTCATTAGTTTAAAAAAATATATAGATACTCTGGCTTATCTATCTATCTATCTATCTATCTATCTATCTATCTATCTATCTATCTATCTATCTATCTATCTATCTATAGATAGATAGATAGATAGATATAGAGATAGATAGATAGATAGATAGATAGATAGATAGATAGATAGATAGATAGATAGATAGATAGATAGATAGATAGATAGATAGATAGATAGATACAGGAAAAAATGAAAAAGAACATTATACCCCTACAGGGACCAACATCAAATTAAAGTTAACAGTTATAATAGCAAAAGCAAAATCCAACATGTGTTCTAATATTTTGAAAACAATTATTATCAAAAAAGAATGATAATACATTTTGTACATAAAAAAAAAAAAAATTATTATATATTAGATATATAAAGCATACACATATATAAAATATAGTATATACACATATAAGAATATAGTATACGTATACTATATATATAAATTATTTCACACACACACACACATATATATATATATATATATATATATATATATATTCAGCATATATATCTAATATAGAGTGTACACATATACTATACTATACTACATATACTATATGTGTGAAAATATAATACACCGTAAATATATACAGTATATTTGCAACAGATATATAGAGATATAGAATATAGAGTGTACATATATACTATATGTGTGAAATTATTTATACATTTTATATATAGTATATACTAATATATATACATATTATATATAGATCTATATACATATATATATATATATATATATATATATATATATATACACATACACACACACACACACACACACACACATATATATATATAGAGAGAGAGAGAGAGAGAGAGAGAGAGAGAGAGAGAGAGAGAGAGAGATAGATATTATATTCAGTATATAATGTATAAATAATTTCACACATATAGTATATATGTACACTCTATATTAGACATATGTACAGTATATACACACAATGTAATGTAATTTAATCCATAGATATGTTTGGTGACGCACTGATAATATAGCGCGTCTCTTCTTTTTATTTCCTCCTCTGATACAGATGTACTAATAATATCTATATATTCTTTCTTCCTTCCCTCTCTGTGATACAGATGTACTGTAACTCTCTCTGACACTATTATTAACATTCTCCTGTCATTTTGTTGAGGCTGATATGAGAACAAATCAATACATTTTATTGAACAGTTTAAAATTAGAATATGAAATGTTTTTAACGCTAACAGAAACGGTACAAAGCCATAAAGTGCGGCTCCCTGTCGCCCTATGGAAATCTTAACCTCTTCCTGTCTCCTGGCTGACACCCAATGAGAATCTTAGGTTAGGCCTCAGACCCACCAAAACGACGTTGTATGTAATACGAGTGCAAACCTAAATAATTAATTCTATATATATTAGGCAGGCCCTTACACGACATCATTGATGGAGATTGGACTATCAGATTGTATGGTGCATGGTCAGTTTAGATGGGTCATGGTACACCTGAACATTTGGCAGTACTACCGTAGTACAATATTTGCACAATCAACTTTAGATTTACCATAACCAGGACTTTTTTTTCAGCAGGAACGGGGGAAGGCAGTTCTGGCACCTCCAGCATTGAATGTGCTGGGGTGTGCTGGAGGGCCTATTGATACTGTCTGCTGGGGGATCTGTTTTTGCTGGAGGGAATCTATTTTTGCAGAGGGGTCTGTGGGGGGGTCTATTGTTGCTGGGGGAGAGGGAGATATTGCTGGAAGGGATCTACTGTTGAGGGAGAGGTCTATTGTTGCTGGAAGGTCTATTCATGCTGGCTGTTGGGAGTCTATTGTTGCGGGGGGGTTCTATCGGGGGGGTGGTAGTTTATTGTTGCTGGCTACAGGGTATCTATTCTACTGCTTTACTTGTTATCATTACAGATTCCATACAAAATACTTAGCACCATGAAATGATACCTTGGCTCTGTATTCTGGAAAAGGAGCAGTACTGGGAGGTGGGTAGGGGGCGGATCCAAGGAACGGTGCTCAGAGGTGGGTAGGGGGCGGAGAGAAGGAACAGTGCTCAGAGGTGGGTAGGGGGCGGAGAGAAGGAATGGTGCTCAGAGGTGGGTATGGGCGGATCCAAGGAACAGTGCTCAGAGGTGAATAGGGGGGGGGGAGAAGGAACGGTACTCAGAGCTGGGTAGGGGGGGAGACAAGGGACAGTGCTCAGAGGTGGGTAGGGGGCAGAGAGAAGGAATGGTGCTCAGAGGTAGGTAGAGGGCGGAGACAAGGAACGGTGCTCAGAGGTGGGTAGAGGGCGGAGACAAGAAACGGTGCTCAGAGGTGGGTAGAGAGCGGAGACAAGGAACGGTGCTCAGAGGTGGGTAGAGGGCGGAGACAAGGAACGGTGCTCAGAGGTGGGTAGAGGGCGGAGACAAGGAACAGTACTCAGAGGTGGGTAGGGGGGAGACAAGGAACGGTGCTCAGAGGTGGGTAGGGGGAGACAAGGAACGGTGCTCAGAGGTGGGTAGGGGGGAGACAAAGAACGGTGCTCAGAGGTGGGTAGGGGGGATAGACAAGGAACGGTGCTCAGAGGTGGGTAGGGGGAGACAAGAAACGGTGCTCAGAGGTGGGTAGGGGGTAGACAAGGAACGGTGCTCAGAGGTAGGTAGAGGGAGGAGACAAGGAACGGTGCTCAGAGGTGGGTAGAGGGCGGAGACAAGGAACAGTACTCAGAGGTGGGTAGGGGGGAGACAAGGAACGGTGCTCAGAGGTGGGTAGGGGGAGACAAGGAACGGTGCTCAGAGGTGGGTAGGGGGGAGACAAGGAACGGTGCTCAGAGGTGGGTAGGGGGGGAGACAAGGAACGGTGCTCAGAGGTGGGTAGGGGGAGACAAGAAACGGTGCTCAGAGGTGGGTAGGGGGTAGACAAAGAACGGTGCTCAGAGGTAGGTAGAGGGAGGAGACAAGGAACGGTGCTCAGAGGTGGGTAGGGGGCGGAGACAAGCAACGGTGCTCAGAGCTGGGTAGGGGGAGACAAGGAACGATTCTCAGAGGTGGGTAAGGGGCGGAGACAAGGAACAGTGCTCAGAGGTGGGTAGGGGCGGAGACAAGGGGTAATAGGAAATGGATGAGTTCCTGCACCTATTCTCTGAGAAAAAAAGCCCTGGCCATAACAATGCAATATGAAGACCTACCTAATATATCCCATCAATCCGTGCTCGGTCAGGCAGGCCTTTCTTTGCTGTTGGTACATCTAAAGGAGGTTATGCGATTGGATTGTAACGTGCGTGGTGAGCTTTACTACTTGCCTATGTAGGCAAGTTTTTATTTTTCACATATATATATATATATATATATATATGAAAAGCAGAATTATTTTTGCTAGAAAGGACTTTAAATCCTTCAAAAAATTATATATTTTCTGAAAGAAGAGGCCCTGGAGAATAAAATGGCATACATTTTTTTTTTTTATAATTGCCCAGCTATTTATCAATTCCATATTTTCAGGAAAAAATGTTCTAAGATGAATTTTAGTGCAAACAAACCCAATATTATACCCAATTTATTGGCACAATAATAAAAGAACTGTGCTGTGTCAAGTAAATGGATACCAAACAAACATGTCAAGCCTTCAAATTGTGTTTGCATGTGAAATCACGAAAAAAATAAATAAATACGGTACCCACAATTTTCTGTAGATGCCACTTTAAAAGTCTTATCAGTTTACAGTGAATTGTGGCCCTAGAAGTATTGCTCTCATTCCTACGGTCGCAGCGATACCTCACATGTATGGTGCAATTTATGTTTTCATACATGTGCAGGGCCTAGGCTGTGCATTGGCATTGGGAAAACAGGTGGTGCTTTTAATTTTTTTTACACTTAACTTTATTGCTATCACAGGGGGGGGGGTAACAAGCCCCCTATATTAAAGCATTGTGCTGGTACTATTTATGGAGACATCAGGGGTCTATTAGACCCCCAGTGTGTCCTCCCCCCTACCCCACTACAGTAGCCAGGGAATGATAGCCAGGGCTGCTGATAAGGCAGTACAGCCGGCTCTCGTGTACTGGGCCTGGGCCTCATCAGTTCAAAAGGGGGGGATTGGTTCTAGCACATGCATCCCTTCCATCTGCTGTCTGGGCCCCCCTGTGTGACCCTTTCCCCCACAGCGCAGCACTGACAAAGGGCAGTAAACCCATTCTACAGCATGCATTAATAGTAGGGGAGGGGGCGCAATTCCACATTTTTGCCCAGGGTGCTAGACTTGTCCCGGCACTGTTTCCAAAAATAATGTAAGAGCGGATATTTACGTATATCCTTGCGTTACCCCTGCCAGAGCCCCGGCGGGAAATGTGCAACATTTGATCGTTACTGTAGCTCAGAAATGATTGCGTTTTTCTTTTTTCTCCTGGCAAGGTAACCAATCTAGGCAATCAGAGCAATCTAGGCCGGCGTGGGATCGGTCGGTCGGTACGCCGAGGCGTTTATCTTCTAGTTAAAAGTGCTTAACTCAATGGCCTGCAGTAACAGATCGGTAATATGACTTTGGCTCATTAAGCCTTTAACATCACTTTGCTGTTTGCGCACGTCAATCAATAATTAAACAGAACGATATTTGGCAGTCCTATTTAACCACACCGTAATGTCGCCCATTTTTCCTGTTACAGTCCTAGAGCCATTACTGGAAGTAGATCAGGAATTATTGACCCTCCGGAGATGGGCGCACTTCAATCTTTGGCGTGGAGATAGCAAGAAACCTTAAAGCGGCCCGGCGTGTCTTCGGTCAGATCAGGAGATGACGTTTATGGGGGTAGCTCCCCAGGAGAAAATTTGATTGGAGGGGGTCGGTAAATCTTGCTTGATCGCTTTTTTTTTTTTTTTTGTTCGTCCGGAAGCACTGCGCCCATCCCACGCTCCTCCCCCCTCTTCATTCACATAAATAAGTTGGGCTGGCAGAGCTGGATGTATGCAGCTCTTCAAAGATATATTACCCCAAGTGTGGTTACTCATCAGATCGCCCCCTTGTGTCTATGGGGAGGTAATGGGGGACTGCTGCCTGAGACCCAGAACATCAAATCTATATCCACTTATATAACACTATTAGTTTTATCTATCTATCTATCTATCTATCTATCTATCTATCTATCTATCTATCTATCTATCTATCTATCTATCTATCTATCTATCCAGGGCTGTCTTTAAGGCAGGGCAAAGGGGGCAGCTGCTCCAGGCCCAGTCATTGTCCAAAGCAGCTGCCCCCTGAGTCCACTCTGCCTGAAAATAACTGACAAGTAGATTTGGGAGGGACCAAGAGAATGCTCGGGTCCAATCAATATTAAAGACGGCCCTGTATCTATCTATTGATTATCTAGAGTATATATTAACCTGTTCCAGCCCACTTCACACATGTGCAGCGGCAAAAGGGTGGGAGTCCATGCCCACATATGCATTGCCGGGCAAGCCAATGTTTCTGCACTGAGAGCGCGCTCACTTTGCACCCCCAGCACAGAGACTGAGCTGTTGAAAACAGCTCTCGGTCCAGACTGACAATGTTACCATGGTGAGAGCCAATCACGGTGATCCTTCCCGCCCCTTCCTCCCAGCGTTCAAATGTTTTTAAAGGGACGCCAGGGCAGGAGGGAAGGTCTCATGGTCAAGTGATCACTGATTCTTCCTGTGTTTCCGTCAGAATCGGCTGGGTGTACCAAAATGGCCTCTGCCACCTTCCTACTGCTGGGTGTACCAACATGGCCTCCGCCAACGTCCTTCTTTCAATATGTAACATTCAAACAGCATCAGAGATGTCAACATACTATATTTATTTATATACACTCACTTTATTGCTAAAATTACTGTGAAATTCAAGATGTAGCTGGGTGTAGTAAGATGCCCGCTGCCACCTTCTTCTGACTGCAGGTGTTGTGTCAGAGTAGAAAACCTGGTAGCAGGGGAACGCATGCGCAGCTGACGGAATGTCACTTCCGTTACCTAATCTGATGGGTCCCAGATTCTGACGGAACATCGGCCCCTGGGCATTTAGAACTTTTTAATGGGACACCAGGGCAGGTGGGAAGGTCACATGGTCATATGCTCATTAATCCTTCCTGCCCCCCTGGGCATTCATAACTTTTTAAAGGGACACCGGGGAAGGCGGGAAGGTCACATGGTCACAGGACCACTGATTCTTCCTGCCCTTCCACCTAGCTTCCAGAACTTTTTAAACGGATGTCAGGGCAGGAGACAATGTCACATGGTCACATAATGACTGATCTTTCCTGCCCCCCACTGGGCATTCAGAACACTTTTCAAAGGGACACCAGGACAGGAGAGAAGGTCACATGATCACTGATCCTTGGGCATTCAGAACTTTATAAAGGGATGCCAGGGCAGGCAGGAAGGTCACATGATCACTGATCGTTCCCGCCCACTGGGCATTCAGAACTGTTTAAAGGGACACTATGGCAGATAGGAAGGTCACACGGTCACAGGATCTCTGATCCTTCCTACCCCCTAGACATGCACAACTTTTTAAAGGGATACCATGACAGGCGAGAAAGTCACATGGTCACATGATCACTGATCATTCCTGCCCCCCCTGGGCATTCAGAACTTTTTAAAGAGGCCAGAACAGGCAGGAAGGTCACATGATCGCTAATCGGTCCCGCCCCACTGCCCACATGGTCACATGACCGCTGATCCTTCCTGCCCTCAAGGCGTTCTGAACTTTTTAAACGGCCACCAGGGCAGGCAGTAAGGTCACATGGTCACACGATCGCTGATCCTTCCTGCCCCCAAGGGTTAAGACTATTGACTCACCACACCACAAATAAAAAAGCACTGGAAAATTCCATGTTTTTTTTTTTCTTGGCGTTCCCTTTTCACGGCTCCCAAACCCTAACCCCTTCTGGAAGCCATTAAAATCCTGGCGTACTCTGGTTAGGGTAGATTAAACTCCGTCGCTGGTGCGCAGGCATAAAACGCGGCGTCCGTATTATAAATCTGCTGGTAAGGAAGGCCTTTTTCCTCATTTGTTAGTCAGCGATGTGTGAAAATGTTAATGAAAGCAGCTATAATCTATGAGAATTTCACCATTAAAATTTCGTCCACGTCGCCCGGCTCATGCTTACGCACACACTATTGTACATCAATCCTTCTACCGCGCGGCTAATAATAGAGCTGATTGCTTCACTCTGTCTAGCCAGCCTTACCCCCTGATTTGTCGGATTCCCTTATTGCTGAAATTATATTCATTCTATTACCTTCATGCTTTATTACAGGGATTCTGTGGAGAAAACATCGCCAGGAACAGCCAAGGTACATAGACGCAAAGCTACAAAAGACTAGTTTTTTTATTCATTGTACCTTTTTTTTTTTTTTCAAAAGGGACAATTTGATGTAAATGCATAAAACCGTGCGATAATGGAGCAACCTGCTGGACGTATTCAAATGATTAAATTACGCAGCATAGCATAACTAACTGATATAAAAAGATTGATTTTTTTTTTTTTTTGCAACATTGTCAGCTTCAGCAACAATGTATCTGCTAAAGGAAGCGGGTTTCCTTAGTTTAGTTATCAGTCCAAATACTGCTCAGCTGCATAAAAAAATTACTGCATTTCCCTTACAAGTCCACCCCTCCCCCCTCCCCCAATTCCAGCCCCCCTCCCTTCCTAAAAAGTCTTCAGGCTGATCATGTGATTCACAGGGTTCCCTTTACCTTTGCCCTTTTTTTTGGCACAGAATCATCCTAAATGTTGCACAAAACTTTCACTGATGCGTCGCTCTCTGCATCAATATACTGTGAGTGTAGGGTGATGTTGTGCCCTTTTCACACAGTTGGCAGGTCCCCCATACCTGCCACTTCAGTTAGTGGCTCAAATTGTGTTGGGAGTCATTTAGGGATGAGCTTGATGTTCAGGTGGAACATTAGTTTCGACTCGAACATCGGGTGTTCAGCCGTTGCCCTGAAGAGCAAACATTATGGGGCATTCGTGGAAAATGTGAGCGCTGCAAAATGCCCCATAATGTACTGCGAGATCACAGTGCATTGCTGTATGATGATTGGCTAAAGCATGCACCTGACCTGCATGCTTTGGCCAATCCCAGCGCCCTCTGCTAAGAGAGCCATAATTGGCCAAAGGCATAATTGGCCAAAGGCCAACAAGCGTTGGGCATACAGGGCATACAGTGTTGTGGCACCACCACTACCAAAGGCCCAATTTTTCCTCCTCTCTTTAACAGGGGCATGTAATTACAATTTTTGATATCATATTTCACAGCAGGGCCCATTCCTGAACTCACCAAGAGTAACTGTGAGGGCTTACAGTGTTCTGGTACCACCAACACCTAAGGCCCACTTTTCTGCAGAGTATATAGGACAGGCAGTATAGTGTATATATACTGCTGTTCAGAGTATATAGTGCCTGGGGGACCCCTGTAACATTTTTTTTTATTTGGGTGCAGGGTTTCCCTTAATATCCATACCAGACCCAAAGGGCCTGGTAATGGACTGGGGGGGGGGGGGGGCATGCCATTTTTTTCAATGATTTCATCTATATTGCCAGGACCCGACAATACATTACAACCGCGAGCAGTTTTGAATGACTTTTTTTCCTTTAGAAATGTCATTTTGCTGTGGTATTGTTCTAAACACGGGAAAACGATGCCACTTTACAGGTATACCTATAGACACCCCCAGGCACGATATTTAAAGGAATATTTCATTTATACTTTCACATTCAGCATTATTTAATTATTATTATTATTTAAAAACTTTTTTTTGCATTGATACATATCCCCTGGGGCAGGACCCCGGGTCCCCAAACATTTTTTATGGCAATAAACTGCATATAAGCCTTTAAAATTAGCACTTTTGATTTTTCACGTTTGTGTCCCATAGACGTTGTGCGTGTGTTCGAACACATTTTTTGCCTGTTCATAGGTTCTGCTGCGAATTGAACCCGGGGGTGTTCGGCTCATCCCTAAAGTCATTCAACTCCAAAGAGGACCGGAGGTAGATAGATCACAAAGGGGGGCCACTGGGAGTCAGTCAACCCTAAAGAAGACTAGAGATGGATCACAGAGTTGCAAGTCTGTGGGGGCTACTGGGAGTCAGTGGACCCTAAAGAGGAATGGAGATGGATCACATGGTGTTAAGCCTGCAGGGGTCACTGGGAGTCAGTCAACCCTAAAGAGGAATGGGGCTAGATCACAAAGTGGTAAGGCTGTGGAGACAACTGGGAGTTGGTAAACCAAAGAGGACTAAAGATGGATCACAAGGTGGTAAGTCTGCTGGAGCCGCCGGTAGTCAGTCAACCTGCAGGGGCCACTGGGAGTCAGTGAACCCTAAAGTGCCAATCGTTCCAGGGACCCATTGGGGAACCCAGGACATTAGAGTACCACCTCCACATCAGACAGGATCTCTTAATTACAGACTGGGGGGTTTGTATATCAAACACTGAAAGAAGAAAGATGAAGTAGAAGTGGCTGAGTGACAAATAATTTCAGTGGTGTCACACTATATCTGTTGAATACGGCTGATTGAGAAATGCCAACAGAACCAATGACTAACTCCAGGCGCTGCAGTGTAGGCAGCAGCCCCATTACCGCTTGAAAAGACCATTTTCCTTTTTTGACTGGAGTTAATATTTAAGCTATCAAACTGTTTTGAAGCACCAGCTACCATTAAACATTAAAGTCAAATAGCTTCTACCACTCCTGGACGCAATTCATTTCCGTCTGTCTATAGCTCTCCAAGTCTTTGTTTGGTTAGCCGCGCACTATACATAAGTGGCACTTTTCTCTCTCTTAAAAAAAAAAACAGGTTCAAAAAAAGGAGATAGAGACAGCTTTATGTTGAGATATAAGTCTCCAAATTATCAATTTTTTTTTTTTGTGAAAAGAGCTAACCCGTCTCTGCAACGCGGAATCTAATCCTGACCTCAGCCTTCAGTGCTGTAACCATTTACAGACAAGCTGTAGAAGCACTTGGATCGTCTCGCAAGCCCAAGACGTGCGCACAAAAGTAAAAGAAAAGGTTATTTCATTCACGGAACTGTAAAGAGTCGACAACTGTTTTGTTCGGTTAGAGACGTAAGTTGTTTCAGAAATGATTGTTCATTTACAGATCTTTATTCTGTCAGTACAGCCGGTATTAAAGAGGAACTATCACCGAAATATGAAAAATAAATAAAAAATGTACTTGTATAGCAATGCAGCCGCTTGCACATTTTTATATGACTTTGTAACCTCCTTATTGCCGTATACCAGACAAGCAAAGGTGGCCAATCCTCCCTAATCAGTTCCTGCACCCTCCAGGATAAACCATTGGAGCCCATTGAAAACACCCAACTTTTTTTGGTTGGGGGTAAACACACCGTCTCTCAAAATGCAGAGTTTATTCCCTGTTCAAAATTGAGAATTTTAACTTCCTGAAGTTTTGGTTAAAAATTGGGAGCTTTTATCAAAAAATCACCTTTTTTTGGAAAAATGCATTAGAGTCAATGGTGCAATCGGGATTAAAGCATTCTTAAACCCAAAATTGATATATATATTACAGCTAACCTGTCGTTAGATGTGGTGGTTACATTTATTTTCTTTATTAAGGTTTTTCTTCCCTTTATTCTCACATGGTGATCCTAGGAATACCACATTTCTTGTCCTAGAGTGGCTTTGCCGGACTTCAAACATGTCTTCCTTGTGGATTGATAAACTGCTATATTTTTGTACCAGGATTTAGTTATCCTTTAACAATGCCTATCACCTCCCTGATACACCAATGGAGCCCACTGAAAAAAACCAAACGTCAAGGTTTTAATAAACATACTTTTTTCCCATTAGCCTCCCAAAATGCAGAGCTAAGTCCCTGTGCAAAATTGAGAGTTATTATTTACCAGAATTTTGAATGACAACTGTGAGATTTTGGCAAAATGTTAACATTCTGTTGAATATATTGGGAAGGTGAAATTAGGGATTAATGTGTTTTCTTTTATAAAGCCATAGCGTTGCCCCACTACGGTACTATCACCAGGTTCCAACACGGTCCTAACCCCCCAAATTACAGCCACAGTCCCTATTCATGGTAAGCATCTTTATTCCAGTCCATATACAAACTATAATTTTGAGTTTTCATTCCTCAAGCAAACATAACAGTACCTTCATATTCCGCTCCACCACTTTCTTTTCCCAAATTGTGCACCCTAAGCTGACTACACAGTGCTGTGCTTAATTTGCAAATTTTGACTTTTTTGTCTAAAGTCAACAGCAATCTCCTTCTCTAGCCGCCCCCGTTGGCTTGGAATTGGGTGGGTGAAACAAAGATTTAATGTGTTTTTTTTTATCTTTATAGGGCCACAGCGTCACTCTACTATGGTCCTAACACCAGGTTCCAACATGGTCATAGTTTCAAACCTCCCCCCCACAAAATACATCCACAATCTCTATTCTGTATATGGCAAGCACCTTTATTCTAGTCCATATACGGACCATAATTTTGAATATAAACTCTATGAGCTGTTTCAAGCCCTATTATACTTTCCCCAGATTGTGCACCCTTGGTTGACTACACTGCTGTGCTGTGCCTGATATTAAAATTTTTACTTTTTGTCAAAGGTCAACATCGAAAATCAATTGTAAACTCCTTCTCTAGCCACTCCCCCAGGCCTCCAGCAGAAATATATGATTGTCATAGGCAGTGCCAGAATAAACCCTGTAGAGGCCTCTAGGCAGTGGAAATCTTGGGCCTCCCTTGCAGGTTTCTGGAGGTTTCTCATGCATGCGCTCTATTGGGATAAAATTGAACTAAGTTGTGTGCACACTGACCATCACTGCTGTACATTACACGTACATATGTTTTTTTTCAACTAACAGCTGAAAGAAGATGAGTTTTTAACAGATAAACTGTAATGTGAACCAGATGTCTCTGGTTTATGTACTTTAAGTTGTTATTGGGTAGATTACATTAATACAGGATTTTCTCTATAGTCTTTAATGTCAGGTTTTAATTCCTTTGAGTTGATTCATGTTTCTGTCTTTTGTAAACAATTTCAGAAAGCTTCGTTTTCATTTTCTTCCAAATCAATATTAATTTGATCCGCGTCGTGGGGTCCTTAAACGGTGTGGGGCCAATAGGCTACTCTGCCTGTTTGGTAATCTGGCACTGGTCACAGAAAGGTCAGAGTTGTCATCTGTGATTTGGGGCCCTTTCACACCAGCGGACTGATCGATTCCACCTGTTAGTTTTTCCGGTGGACCCAATCAGACCACCCATTGTTCTCTATGGGGAGGAGGATGTAAACAGACATGTGCCTGTTTATACCCACCTGCATCCGATCCGGGCCGCCAACAACAGACAGATGGAGATCCATTCCCCTTCCATCTAGTGGATTGGATCGGATGGCAGTCGAACAAGCGGTCCTTTTTCATCTGACCATCCTATAGAGAACAGTGGGCTGTGTCCACGTTCGCTCTGCATAAGTGAAACGGACACGAACCTGTCATCCACTTGCTCAGTGGGGATCAGCCCCCCCCATGTAAAAGGGACCTAACAGCTTGGCTTCCCCTTTTATATGCTTTGGGATGGCTGCACTCAGCTGGGCGATAATTGGCTCCCTGGGGATAGACTGTAGTGTTTTCATTAAATTAGTTATTTATAACTCCCAAAACCAATACCAATGAGTTATTTATAACTCCCAATACCAATATCAATGAGTTATTTATAACTCCCAATACCAATGAGTTAGTTATAACTCCCAATACACATACCAATGAGTTATTTATAATTCCCAAAACCAATAACAATGAGTTATTTATAACTCCCAATACCAATACCAACGAGTTATTTATAATTCCCAACACCAATATAAATGAGTAATGTATAACTCCCGATACCAGTACCAGTGAGTTATTTATAACTCCCAATACCAATATCAGTGAGTTATTTATAACTCCCAATACCAATGAATTTATTATTACTACCAATATCAATGAGTTATTTATAATTCCCAACACCAATATCAATGACTTATTTATAACTCCTGATACCAATACCAGTGAGTAATTTATAACTCCTGATACCAATACCAATGAGTTATTTATAACTCCCAATACCAATACCAATGAGTTATTTATAACTCCCAATACCAATATCAATGAGTTATTTATAACTCCCAATACCAATACCAATGAGTTTATTATTACTCCCAATACCAATATCAATGAGTTACTTATAATTCCCAACACTAATATCAATGAGTTATTTATAACTCCCGATATCAATACCAATGAGTTATTTATAACTCCCGATACCAATACCAATGAGTTATTTATAACTCCCGATACCAATACCAATGAGTTATTTATAACTCCCAATACCAATATCAATGAGTTATTTATAATTCCCAAAACCAATATCAATATCCATGAGTTATTTATAACTCACAATGCCAAAGAGTTATTTATAACTCCCGATACCAATACCAATGAGTTATTTATAAGCCATACAGTTAACATTTTGCCAGTGTTTTTTGCTTTAATAACTACACCTTGAAGTTAATACTTCCTAAACAAGTCCCGCTCTCCTAAATTCAATCCTGCTGTTAAAAAGTTCTCCAAGCAGAAGGCTAAACAACAGATTAATAGGTAGGTAGATTATATTTACAGCCAGACGATAAACTGTTGTAAAGATTAACAACAGGCCCCATTTATTTATTAATTCTCATTTCCCTGCTTCCATTATTTTAATATGATCCAATGAAAACACAATGGCCCATTCAAAAACGCGCATTCGGTTTAATCAAGTGTAGATTTCCTCCATAGATTCAGAAGGCTTTGTGAGTTATACTCCAACATTAAGATGGATACATTTAACTATTTTTCATCTATCTTAGAAATGCTGCAGTTATCCTGACAGCCAATGGCTCACTGTGGGGAAAAAAAAAAAAAGTTATGAATTTCTATACATTAAATTGTTACCCTCATTTTGGAAAGGACAGCTCAACAGAAGAGGAAAAGAAAATTTATCATTATTTTTTAATGTTTTTAAAGGGGGAAGGTGGGTGAGTTCGAAAATCAACACTACCCCTTCAGCTTTGTCATTTTGTATTTTAATTTCAAAACAGCACAAGAGATAAATAACAAAGAGAAGAAAAAAAAAAATCTTCGGGAGGTTTTTTTGGAAGACGGTAATAGCCCTGTAGCAAAATAACTCATCCAGCAATATAATTTTAGTGCCACCATCGGAATGAAATAATAACATTTTACTAGAGAACACCTTTCAAATGACCTTCATTTGAATACGAATCGTAGATGCCAAATAAAAAAAAAATAAAAGAAAAAAATAAAGATACTTTGTTTTTTCCAAGCTGAAAAAAAAAAAAAAAAGAAAACAGTTTGTTTTTCTAAAATTTGCAGGAGCAATTCTCATCCATCTTGCCGGGGACGTTTTTTTGACTAGTTTGAGTTTATGAAGAGCACTTTGTCTTAAGTTTCATTATTAAGGGGCGTTAAGTGATACGACTCTGGCAGAGATTAGGGCGAGCAGGAGAGCCGACTTCATGCAATATTCTCCGGTTTAGAGTTGAGCTCCCATCGCCGTGCTCTAATAAGGGGGCGAGTATTTTTTTTTTCCTTGCTAGGCAAGAACGCGAGGCAGATAGGGAGATTTCAGAAGCCGAACATATTTGTAATTTAGTTTACTATTGCAGAGTATCTGGAAGTGAATTTTTATACTGACAAAATTAAGCGCTAATGATTAAGGTTACGGAGAGGACAGGAAGAGAAAGAAAATCAAAATTGCTTTGTTTAATGCCGAGAGAGTTTGTCTCAGATATTTCATATTAAAAAAAACGCAAGAAGGGATAAGAGGAAAATGACACTTACATGGAAAAATAAATAAAAAATCTTCAGAATAATCATTGTGTTATGCTGGTTGTGCAGAATGAACACACTTTATTACTGCCAAACACAAGGCCCTGTAAACACTGTATATAGAGGATTGAGGAAGAAAGGAATGAATAAAAAAAATTACACTAATACAGTAATTAGTACTAAAAATATGCACTATCATTGTACTAATGACACTGGCTGGGAAGGTGTTACCATCGGGCCGATCAAAGGGTTAAATGTGTGCGTAGCCAGTGTTTTCTAACAGTGTGGTAGGTGCTTTTACTAGGGGAAGGCATTTATCTAGGTCCCTGCTTTGCAGGAACTCAGGATCAATACTTTCCCTACTGACAGAACGGCGATCTGTCTTGTTTACATAGGCAGATCGCCGTTCTGCCTGTGTACTGAATGATCAGTGGGTTTCGGCAGACAGCAGGTACCCAGAAGTACAGGATCACGTGTATATGTGTGATCCTGCGCAACGCGGCCAGCCTGTAGCAGGAAAAGAAAGATATATATAGGGCTGTCAGCAAGTGGTTATTGTCTGTGACCCCATTAGGGAGGATTCCTCCTCTCTATTTGTCCTGTTTACCATTATCGTTAAAAGTGAAAGTAAAAGAAAATTCCACACTTTGGGTTGTCCCCAGAAAGTTAATAGAGGGAAAATCTCTTCCAATAGGGACAACAGTTCTGGTGACCTGGGGGTTCCCAAGAGATTCTCTTAATTTGCAGGGATTTCCTCTCACTTCCTGTTTGGCTATGGGACAGGAAGTGAAAGTAAATCTCCCAAATGGGACAAAGATAGCAAAAATAAACCTTACAGGGGTTATAGCTTGGAGACACCTCAACTCCACATTGAGCTCCAAGGTGCCTATCCAAATCTCATTCCCTCTTCAAATCTCTGAGGCCATGATCCCCTCACTATCTGTTAAACCCCTGCAGAGGTATAGAATCATGGATGCCAATGCTCAACTTAAAGAGGAAGTAAACCCTGATGGGTTTACTTCCTCTTTCATTCCCTGCAAAGGTAAAGCATAATGGACTACTATGCAACGCATAGTAGTCCATTATGTGTCACTTACCTGACACAGGAGCCAGCGAAGTCACCGCTGTCCCCTGTAGTCCGGCGCATCCATCTTCTCGGTGGGTCTCGCCGCTCCGCCGCTGTCATTCGGCGAAGCCACGATGACATCACTCCCGCGCATTCGCACAGGAGCCGCCACTCGCGGCATATCACCATTGACCGCGGTGCGCTCAGTGAGACCCCGTATACATCGGTGCCTGTCTTTTGGCAAATATCTCCTAAACCGTGTAGGTTTAGGAGATATTTCTTGGACCTACAGGTAAGCCTTAATCTAGGCTTACCTGTAGGTCAAAGTTGGTTGTAAGGGTTTACAACCACTTTAAAGGCAACAGCCCTTACTCCTTATGCCCCATATACACGGTTGGACATTCCAACCACAAAATCCATCTGATTTTTTCCAATGGATTTTGGCCGAAACTTGTGTTGCATACACACGGTCGCACAAAGTTGTCGGAAAATCTGATAGTTCGGAACGAGGTGACGTACAAAACTTACGACGGGACTATGTAGAGGCCAGTAGCCAATAGCTTTCGTCTCCAAATTTTTTCTGAGCATGCGTGGCACCTTGTGCGTCGGAATTCTCTACACACGATCATAAAAAGTAAGATCTGATTTTGTTGTCGGAAAATTTTAGATCCAGCTCTCAAACTTTTTCCGTCAGAAATTCCAACGGAAAAAGTATAATAGAGCCCACACACAATCGGGTTTTCCGACAACATAATCCGATCTGACTTTTTCCGTCTGAATTTCCGACTGTGTGTATGGGGCATTAGAAGACCTAGTAAAGAAATACCACATTCCCTCACAACACCAGTTCACCTGGGACTTCTTCATCCAATATGAGCTTAAAATATGAGGGATTTCCCTTTTCTACAACATCTTCCAGGACAAACATATCTTTTGTAAGTCTAGCCCTATGCCAAAATGGGAATGTGACCTCCATACCTCCTTCTCCCAGCACAATGGCGAGCTGCCTTCAGCTCAATTGCTAAGGCATCCCATTGCACAGTTGCGACCCTTCCATTAGGGTTGCAGAGGCGCCGCCCCCCCATCCATGCATCCGGCCCCCTGATCTACATGCAGGGTGCCGGACACATGGATTCCAATCAGGGTTTTTCTTTTTTTGAAGAACATGATTAGAGCCAGGCTCTTATAGGCTTCAAAAAAGGGTGGACTCGTGGCGCAGAGCACTGGGCCCGAAGCCCACCCAGTTGTGTGACAATAGCGAATTAATATTTGCTATTGTAACACTTATTCTCCTCCCAGCCAATCAGGAAGCAGGTCCTGAGACCCATCACCTGATTGGCCAGAAGAAGATCCAATCGGATTGGCCGCCAGGGGTAGAAGGAAAGAGACACAAGGGAAGTGAGGAAGTACAGTAACCACCCGCATCCCGGAGTGAAGCCGCCCGGAGAGCTGCCTGCGAGATGGGGTAAGTGCAGGGTCTCGACTACTGACTGACTGATCCGGAAGGGGGGTTCCGCCCATGACCCCTGTGACCTGGCCAGCCGACTGACCAGGGGGATGGGTGGCAACAGATGAATTGTTTGCCGCCCCCCCCAAAGAAAAAGAACACCAGCCGCGCCGCCACTGCCATTGCACCTGTCACCATGAAGTGGTGATTAAAATTACCAATAGATGGTATTACACGCCATTCAGACTAGCCAAAATCTTCGCACCGCCCCCCCGTGCTGGTGAGAATGCTGTCAGGTAGGGAATCTCCAGCATACTCTTTGGGGTTGCCCTACGCTTACTAGCTTCTGGACTTGAGTATTTAAACTAATATCCACCTGCACCGGTATGTTAGTTAAACCACAACCTGCCATGGTCTTGCTTAATATTGGAATTGATCATTGCCCCACTTCACAGCAGTCCGTTGTCACCCACACCTTATTGGCAGCACAGCTAACTATTCTTAAGAACTGGAAATCAAACATATCACCCAATCTCACAGAGGTGGTGAACATGGTTAACTCTAACTACATCTTCGAACGCCTCTTGGCACTCAAAGCCTTGAAATACATTGAATTCTCCCACTCATGGAGCATATGGGTAAATAGGCACCCTCTTCGCTCTTTATAACTACTGGTCGCAAACCATTTATTTAACCAATGTATGTACCTTTGCTTTCCTGTATGCTCCTGGAATTCTGTACCTTATGCTTTCGAGTCATGTGTCTTGTACTTTATACTGTGTCATTCATTGTTTGTTTCGATGTTTCCTTTTTTTTTTTTTTTTTTCTTTTTTTTTTTACTGAATAGAAAGTATTGATTCAAAATAACCTTACAGGGGTTATAAAAAGTTTTGTCTATAGTTCTACTTCTTCTAATTTATCTCAATCTATTATTATTTGAATCCTTCCTATTACATTGTAGCCTTGAAGGGGGCAATGTGTGGCCCCCAAAATACAATGAACTTTTTAATTACATAATAGTTTGAATAAAAACTGACTTTGGGTTCAAACATTTTGGTGCGGTGATTTCGATTTTTGGATTCAATGTTTTTACTACTTTCTATGTCCCTTCTGAGTAGTTTCACCCTCTCTGTTCTGCATGGTGACCCCTGACCATGTGATGGGAAATCCCAAATGGTACCCTTGTCACCAGAGCAATGGATGATTGAAATCCTTTTTTTTGGGGGACACCTATTTGGAAGACAGCTGTCTAAAAGGGGAAATTCTCTATTATAGAGATATTTCATGGAATATTCTTGGCATAAACATAGATCTATACTAAAAACTAAAAAATGTTACAAAAAAGTTAAAAGGAAAAAAAAAAAAAAAAACGTAGATCATATATTTATAAAAAATGGGGCAGGCTTGATGGACCATTTAGTCTTTTTTTCTGCTATAACTCTTCTATGTTTCTATCTCCATAATAGGAGATTGGCATATGGCCCAAAAGAGAGGAGCTTGGAGTTCTTTTATTATTTTTTAAATAGTTTGGCAATTTAGTTTTTTTTTTCTTTTTGCTGTGGTGGACTTGGGCGTTAGGAACATGTAAAAAGCTATTTCCTATCTATCTGACGTCTCTTCTGTTTTCTATTCCCTTTCATACTCCAATTCAATATATTTTCATTATTAGTAAATGACTTAGTATATATTATTTAATTGCGAGTTAAGGTCTATCTAAATCCTATTTCGGATATAATATCCCATCCAACAAACCTATACAAAATTGAAACTGTTTATTATGGAAATCGATGCTTAAATTACAATATTTCAGTAATGGATAGATGGAGACTGTTTATTTATTCACGCGCCCCTTAGAGAAGTTAATTTGTTGATTGATGTTACTATAAAATATTCTTATTGACTTATTTTGTTAAAAAGTATATATCTCCCTCACTTCTCTGAGAGCATTTTTATTATGCAATTCCCTACTAAAACAGGTTGTTGTACAGATATGAACAGTAGTAAACAGAGCTACAAATAATAACTACAGCGTTTTTCTCTCCAGGGGAGAGTTTCTCAAAGCGGTCAATATTAACCCCTAAGGGGTGATAAAATGTTCAATTCATTTTTTGCGGTCTCTGTAGAGCTCCTCACCAGTCCCTAGTCCTAAAGGTAAGGTGGAAAGACAGTGTTACCTAGGGTTGAATGGTCAGCCACCAGCAAGGTTTGAGTTTCTCTATCAGCTGTGTGTTCACATTTTCCTTCTTTACCAGCGTAGTTTGTCTTGTGTGTGTCTCTCCACCCTCTTCTTCCAAGAAGGATATACCGTACGTACATGTTAATTTCCTATACTAAGCATACTCCCCCACTTTAAACTCTGTTGAATAACCAGTAAGCCACCCACCTCAAAATCTGTTGGAGAACCAATGTGTGTATACCCACCTCAAACTCTGCTGGAGAGCTAGTGAGTACACCCACCCAAACGTTGTTGAAAGGCCAATGAGTGCACCCAACTCTTTTGGAGAACAAGTGAGACCACCCATATCAAACTCTGTTGGAGAGCCAGTGAGTACACCCACCTTCAAACTCTGTTGAAAGGCTGGCAAGTGCACCCACCTCTTTTGGAGAACAAGTGAGACCACTCACCTCAATCTCTGCTGGGGGTCAGTGAGTACACCCACCCAAACTCTGTTAGAGAGCCAGTGAATACACCCACCTCAAACTCTGTTCAAAGGCCAGTGAGTGCACCCACCTCAAACTCTGTTGAAAGGCTGGTAAGCACATCCACCTCTTTTGGAGAACAAGGGAGACTACCTACCTCAATCTCTGCTGGAGAGACAGTGAGTACACCCACCGCAAACCTTACGATATATATATATATATATATATATATATATATATATATATATATATATATATATATATATATACACATTATATTTGCAACAGATACAAAATATCAGTTTAAAACCATCTAAACGTAAAAAAAAATCAAAATCAACACAAAATCTTTATAGTTTCCCAATAAAGCCCCGTAGTTCAGAGAAATGCAGACAACAACGACATGGCTTGGTTATTTGACATCACTATGTACTCTCAATAGAGAGGAGGCAGTATGTGACATCAGACAGCAGCTGTCAAACTTTAAATGATCTTTAGCCTCAGGCTAAAATGCCAGAATAAGACAAAATACAGCTAGACCAAAGGACAATTCCAAAGGAGGTCTGAATAGTTCAAATAATTCTACAAAAAATATCCAAATTCTTTCAAAAGCCAAACCGTGACTTGTTTCTGATACCAGTGGGAGGTTGCAGGTTCTTTGATGACATTGTGCTCACCGCAGGCTTCCAGCACAGTGACTGACCTGTCACAGATAGCGCCTGGTCTCCTGAAAGGATCATGTGATCACTGTGGCAACCAATCAAAATGGTCACTTGACTTTGCGACCCCTGGGCGTAGGGGGGAATTCTGGGGCTGGGTGGGAGGGGATTAATTAAGGATATCGGCACTTCTTTTGTCAAGACATGAATCATCTGCTGGTGACACTGTGGTTCCCTGCACGCAGCGCATTAATTCCAGTGTCCACCAGCAGGTGTCTCCCAACAGCCAGCATATCCCAGTAAGCAGTTTCCACCTGATGCTAGCTGCTAGAAGGGTATTTAGGTCCTCCCCAACTAAATGCCTCTCGCTCCAGTGTTTTGCTTGCTGTCGGATACTGCTAGCCGTTATCCTGTTCCTGCTCCTGTCTTGTTCACTGTGCCCTGTATCCTGCTGCCTTGTACTTGCTCGCCCTTGTTCTTGATCGGCACTTTTTTTGTCAAGACATGAATCACCTGCTGGTTACACTTTGGTTCCCTGCGCGGAGGGCTTTAACTCCAGTGTCCACCATCAGGTGTCTCCCAACAGCCAGCAGATCACAGTAATCAGTTTTCACCTGATGCTGGCTGCTGGGAGGTTATTTAGGTCTTTCTCTACTAAGTGCCTCTCGCTCCAGTGTTTTGCTTGCTGCCAGATACTGCTAACCATTATCTTGTTCCTGCTCCTGTCCTGTTCACTGTGCCCTGTATCCTGCTGCCTTGTACCTGCTCCCCCTTGTTCCTGATCTCAGTTTTGTTTCTCCTTTCCTATGTGCTGCCTGCACCTCCAGTTTTCCCCTGCTTTTCGGTGTTCCCCATTTTGTATATATTGTATATAGTTAGTTGTTAGTTAGGATTCTGTTTGTTAGTTATGAGACGGGTATTCTGTCACTGGTCTTTTTGGTGCACTGTAAATCAATCTTACTCAAAGCATACACAGTGGCATCAATATGGGGTACCGGGGGGAGAACCACACCCAGGTGACACCTACCAGAGGGGTGACACCATCATTTACAGGGGCTGGTTTTGGGCCCCTGCTGGCCTGATATTAGCCTGCCTGGTGCTAGACAGAAGAGAGCCCAAAGGGAAGGGGTGGGTGTGGTGTTGGATAGACAGGAGAGAGCACAATGGGAGTTGTGGTGTTGGGTAGACAGGATTGAGCCTGAAAGGGGGGGTGGTTGTGGGAGTGACACCACATTTTACCACACCAGGTGACACCAACCCTAGTGATGCCACTGAGCATACACAGTCTGGTCCCAGTTTCCTGAGTGTAGCCACCCAGATCTGGTCATCTACTGCTGATTCCTGACATCTTTACTCTACAAGATCTTGTAACCTTTTCATTTTAGGCATGCCGGTTCCTTTAAAAATTTAAGCAAATGTACTTTCCGCGTACCGATCTTAACATGTAAACAAGAGAATGCAACAAACACTCAGTACTACAACATTTCTTAAATACGGATATCTGACAGATGGATAGTTGATAAAACTTCATCAGCTACATCCCTCCCGTGATGCCTCATTCCTCCACCATAAATACACTCCAGCATCTTAGCGCCATAGAGATCCGTTCGAAAGCTTCGGCGACCAGCTGTCAGTAACAAAATCTGTGCTAACCGTCGGCACGCGGGGGACTCGTTCCGCGTTCTTTAAAAATTGAGGTCCTTAAAGTTTTAAAAACATGTTCAAGTGGCTCGGGTGACATCTCGCAAGTTTATTGTGCATTCAGAGAGGCCCGTTATGCAAGAACATTTTGCCATTTGATATGCAGAGAATAATTAAGCAAGGAGCAGCTAATTTCAAATGCTTTGCCGGGATTTTTTTTTTTTTTTTTTTAATGTGTAAAAATATTTTATCTGTTTAATCAGTGGAATAGAAGTGTATGTTGTACATGCAGCCCTTAATTGGATGGCGAAGGCCTGCATGGGTCACTTGGGAAAGGAGCAATTACTAAGTCAAGCATTGTCCTTACAGCTTCGGCAGAAACCGCTTCTCCAGACCGCCAGAGTGTGCAAACAATTCTCCGACGCTGGTGCCTTGCTAGGATCACCGTGGGTTCTGTATGTCTGGGCTCCAAGTTGTAGCTAATTATTACCCATACAAGTATCCTTTTCATTGCACCTAAATGCTGTTCTGCAGCACCTGATTATCTCTGCCCTTCTTTTCTCCACAAATATCCCACTTGACCCCTTCCCGTGTCCCTTTAACATGGTTGGGTGAGTGAGAATGGGTGATGCAATAACCATTATTAGCTGTGATATTGGTCACATGATTGGAGGCCACTGGCTCCAAATCCTTACTAGAGACCGGGAGCCACGTATGACAGCTTGGTCTCTGTACTAGGAGCGTGCAGTGAACATGCTCCCATCACAGAAACCTTGGCCACAGAAACCTTGGCCACCCATGAACGCATAAGCATTAAAGCCGGCCCTCTTTGCCACCGCACAGATGTGCTACATGGCTATGGTAGAAAGTAATTAGATTTCTCGGGAGCTACACATCAAGTCAAGACCTGCTGTATTATAGTGAATGACAGTCTCAGCCTGCAACCCCTGCCAGGCCATGTTCCCAGCGCATTTCACTCTGCCCACCAGAGCTTACTCATGCGGATCCCCACCCAGGTTGAGAATGCCATTCACTATCATACAGCCGGCCTTGACTCGATGTGCAGCTCCCGGAAAATCGCATCACTCTCTACCATTGCCTGGAGCATAGATGAGCTCCCTTCCTGGCCAGCACTCATAGCGGTGGGCACAGGACTTCATTCCCATATAGTCTGAGTGGCTCACACACGTATCCTTCATTAGCAGTGATCCACTTAAATGCACCATCATGTCACAAAGCTCAAATCATCTACTCATGACAATGAGGTCACTGTACTCCAATGGCCTCGAAACTCACCACATCTCATCCAATAGAGCACCTTTGGGATGAGGTGGAATGAGAGAGTGGCATCTGGATGTGCAGCCAACAAATCTGCAGCAACTGTGTGATGCTATCATGTCACTATGGACCAAAATCTCAGAGGAATGTTTCCAACACCTTGTTGAATCTATGCCACGAAGAATGAGGGCAGTTCTGGAGGTAAAGGCATGGCTTAAATAGGAAATTCTTGAGAGGAGCAAAGGGTTCAAGGTTCACCAGAAACCAGGTACAAGTCAAAATTGTCTATGGCAGGGGTCTGCAAACTTTCTAAACAAAGGGAATGTTTCCAACACCTTGTTGTATCTATGCCACGAAGAATGAGGGCAGTTCTGGAGGTAAAGGCATGGCTTAAAAAGAAAGTTCTTGAGGGGAGCAAAGGGTTCAAGGTTCACCAGAAACCAGGTACAAGATAAAATAGTCTAAGGCAGTGATGGCGAACCTTGGCACCCCAGATGTTTTGGAACCACATTTCCCATGATGCGCCACTACACTGCAGAGTGCCAGAGCGTCATGAGAAATGTAGTTCCAAAACATCTGGGGTGCCAAGGTTCGCCATCACTGGTCTAAGGCATCGGTCTCCAAATTTTCTAAACAAAGGGAATGTGTTTCCAACACCTTGTTGTATCTATGCCATGAAGAATGAAGGTAGTTCTGAAGGCAAAAGGGGTTTCCGACCCGGTACCAGCAAGGTGCATCTAATAAAGTGGTCGTGAGTATATATCTGATTCAAAGGAAAGGAAGTCAATTGGTCAGCCGCCACAACCACATTTGCCAAGACCGTTCTTCTCCCCCCCCCCCCCCCCCCAACAGTAGCCGCTGTAAAATACCGGTAATAATATGCCGAAATGGCTAGAAATAAGATGCGGAAATTCAGCCTAATCAGGAGAATGTCAGTAGTACACGGGGGAGCTCCAATCTTGTCTATATTTATTTAATAAACATTTAATGGGCAGCTTGTAAACAGATTAATTCTCAATGTCTCCTCTCCTTCTTTCCCTCTGGTAGAAGAGGATCTTATTGATTTTAATTTATTACGGGTCATTATATGTTATTATTTCGTTAGAGGATATACAATATAGATGACTAAATTCACCTTTATAATTAATACAAACAGCGGCAGGAAGAAGAAGAATCAAAGTGGAAGCTCAGTGTGTAAATCATCATTTGTGGAGCCGGAATACTCGCGGGAAGAATGGAAGTAGGAAATCGGCAGCTTATATAAGGCTCTGCACTGCGTACGGACGCGCCGGGGAGTTGCGTGGTGGTGGTGGGGGGGAGGTTCTGCGTAGTACAGGAGAGGGTTAAAGGAAGCCTGCAAGCTGCTGTTTGTAAAAACACTAATTGCCTGGCTTTCATAATGTTCCAGGGATCACTTGGAAGAGGTTTATGGAACCTCATCTTAAGATATCGCCCAAACCGCCCATTCCGCAGCTCCCAAGACATCTTGCTTTCTAGTAGGGATGGGCTCAGGTGTGTTGGAGTCGTAGTCCCCAATCCACCTGAGCAAGATGCAGCCCTTTGTTAGGTTTTACCCGGCCCTTGGGGCACTATTTCTCCCAGTCACATCAACAGTGGGGTAATATTCCTCCCACTGATACTAATGATGGGGCACTATTCTTCCCACTGATACCAATGATGAGGCACTATACCTCCCACTGATACTAATGATGGGACACTATTCATCCCACTGATACCAATGATGGGTTGCTATTCTTCCCAATTATAACAATGATGGGGCACTATTCCTCTCACTGATACTAATGATGAGGCACTATTCCTCCCACTGACACTAATGATGGGACACTATTCCTTCCACTGACACTAATGATGGGACACTATTCTTCCCACGGATAACAATGATGGGGCATTATACCTCCCACTGATACTAATAATGGGACACTATTCATCCCACTGATACCAATGATGGGATGCTATTCTTCCCAATGATACCAATGATGGTGTAGTATTCCTCCCACTGATACCAATGATGGGGCACTATTCCTCCCACTGACACCAATGATGGGACACTATTCCACCCACTGACACCAATGATGGGACACTATTCCACCCACTGACACCAATGATGGGGCACTATTCCTCCCACTGATGCTAATGATGGGGCACTATTTCTCCTCCTACTGACCACCAACCCTAAGACCTTGTTTATTCTCACTGATGTTGGGCCTGGGACATTTCTACCCTCACTGACCACAGTTTGGCCCCTTAAAGCCTGAAAGACAGTAAACTGGCCCTTTGTTTGAAAAGTTTGGAGACACCTGCTCTATAGCATAGTCGAGAGTGTTATGTAGTCCACAGGGAGAGCTGAGTACAATATGAATTGATAACAGCCAGCAAGGGCAGAAAGCACAGAAAGTTACCTTTCTCACTGGATTTCTGGTAGGATCAACAGCTTTTTTTTTTGCACTTACAAACACTTTTAAGCTGAAGTAAATATTGTCTAAAGCCATTCATCATGTGTATTATTATTGCATCTTGGTGAGCTTTGCCTATTTCTTCCAGATCTGTGCAGTAATCCAGTGTAATAAAGACCGCTCACTGCTGCTCTCTATCATGTGCAGGGAGCTCTATTATGTGCAGGGAGACTGCTCTTGTCTCCGCCCCTTCCTGTAGGTTTTTGCAGGCAGCCTGTAGTGGGTGGAGCCTGCCGGGTCCCTCCCACAACTCTGCTCTCTCTCCTTGTGCAGGGTGACTGGTCTTGTCTCCGCCCCTTCCTGTAGTTTTCTGCAGGAAGCCTGTAGTGGGTGGAGCCTGCTGGGTCCCCCCCACAACTCTGCTCTCTCTCCTTGTGCAGGATGACTGGTCTTGTCTCCGCCCCTTCCTGTCGTTTTCTGCAGGCAGCCTGTAGTGGGGGGATCCTTCCGGGTCCCTCCCACAACTCTGCTCTCTCTCCTTGTGCAGGATGACTGGCCTTGTCTCCGCCCCTTCCTGTCGTTTTCTGCAGGCAGCCTGTAGTGGGTGGAGCCTGCTGGGTCCCTCCCACAACTCTGCTCTCTCTCTCCTTGTGCAGGGCGGCTGGTCTTGTCTCCGCCCCCCTCTTATAGTTTTCTGCAGGTAGCCTGTAGTGGGTGGAGTTGCCGGGCCCCTCCCACAGCTCTGCTCTCTGTCCAGGCTATTTACAGCACAGTGATGATGTCACTGCTACTTTTATAAAGTAATATCGGGTTTGCAAAAGGCGTTCGGTACACACAAAGTGGTTTTATATCCTTTGTGGCCATTCAGGAGTATATTTCAATTAAAGTTTTGTGCCCGGAGTTCAGCTTTAAATAATCTCTGTAACAAAATATCCTTTTTAAGTATATAGATGCCTTTTTTTTTCCAGGATAACACCTTGTATAATTAAATTTGTCTCTTTCGGAAGAGCTGCAAATAAAAACTGATAATCCCATTACACCCCCTGGTGGCTAATTAGCCATTCTGCTCACGTCAGTGCGTGCCGTTCATAAGATACATAAAAACCGTGATGCATTATGTATTGCAATTTCTTTCTTTTTTTTTTTTCGGGGCTGATAGGAAGGCATAGCCCTAACACCAGCCCAAGCTAATTTACAACAACTGTCATCCTCCGGCTTCCCTTACAGGAGCCTATCTCTTCCAGCGGAGACGGCGCCGTGCCTCTCCGCGCACCTACAATCTCCATGAAATATGCAAATCGCCGCGCTTGTCACAACTGGCACAATATCTAACAACTCCCAAGGTGAAAATGTACCCATAAAACAGCAATAAAAGGATTCTTACTTTATGGTTTCCAAAGTTTTTTTTTTTTTTTTTGTCCCTTCCTCGATTTTCCTTTTATCAGCATTTCCAGACCAATGCCGGTTAGAGTCATTTTTTTTTTTTTTTTTAAACGTTTAAAGAATTATTCCGCATTTTTACAAAAAATAGCATTCTGTGAAGGTGAGTTGGTCAAGGGTCGTTAACCTGTGCTTGTCTGTGTATCCAGTTTTGGATGGAGTCAGGATGTTGTATGGTCAGTGGGAGCACAAGGTTGACCTTCTGTTTTTGCCTTTAGGCTGGCCACATACCTTCATGTCATAGATCTACCGATAGCTATACGATGCCTGGTTGCATGGACCAGCATTTCTCAATCATGGTAAAAGTATAGAAAATGTTGAGTCACCCCAGTCCAAAATGTAAAAATGTTACTTATCAATGGGAAACCTGAGCCTAGGATGATGCACACAAAAATAACTTCACATCAGAAGATCCCTTCACATCAGAGGTCATCCCATCACATCAGTGGGCCCTCCATCATATCAAAGCCCACCGCATCACATCAGAGGTCCTCCCATTACATAAGAGGTCCACCCATCATATCAGAGCCCCCCCATCTCATTAGAGGTCCTCCAATTATATCAAAGCCCACCGCATCACATCAGAGGTCCTCCCATCACATAAGAGGTCCACCCATCATATCAGAGCCCCCCCCCATCTCATTAGAGGTCCTCCAATTATATCAGAGCCCCCACATCACATCAGAGGTCCCCTTATCACATCAGAGGTCCACCCATCATATCAGAGCCCCCGCATCACATCAGAGGTCCCCCTATTAGAGATGGCCTTGCGGTTCGCCCGGTGGTCGGTTCGCGGCGAATTTTGCTCATTCGCGATTCGTCAAACCGGCGGACTTCTGGCATATGCTTTTACATTGTGAAGAACTTTGACCCATGACACATCCATCATGGGGTACAGGACAGCCAATTGAGACATCTCAGCACATGGACATACCCCCTACCTTATAAATAGACCTGATCTGGTGGCCATTTTACATTCTGTTTTTTGTCATTGTAGGGACAGGACGCTGTGTGGAGCAGGGACAGTCAGTTTAATCACTAGCTATTACTATTAGGTCCACAAAAGTCCTTTTAAGGACTGGTATAGGTGTACAGTATATAGGGTTGTAATACACTTATAATATACTTTCTTACAAGTATATTATGGTGCACTGCTGTGCTGCTTGCTGACCGATTCTGCAGCTGTCTTTTATCAGTGTAGGGACTGAGGGACAGTTTGGTGTTTCGAGCAGGGACAGTCTGCAAATCACTAGCTACTAGGTTCACAAAGGTCCTTTTAAGGACTGGTATAGGTGTACAGTATATAGGGTTATACACATATAATATACTTTCTTTCAAAGATACAAAGTATATTCTGTATACTCTCTATCACGGTGCTGGTGTGGTGTCAGTGCTCTCTATCTCGGTGCTGGTGTGGTGTCAGTGCTCTCTATCACAGTGCTGGTGTAAGTGCTCTCACTCTATCTCGGTGCTGGTGTGGTGTCAGTGCTCTCTATCTCGGTGCTGGTGTCAGTGCTCTCTATCATGGTGCTGGTGCTGGTGTCAGTGCTCTCTATCTCAGTGCTGGTGTCAGTGCTCTGTATCACGGTGCTGGTGTCAGTGCTCTCTATCACGGTGCTGGTGTGGTGTCAGTGCTCTCTATCTCAGTGCTGGTGTCAGTGCTCTCTATCTCGGTGCTGGTGTCAGTGCTCTCTATCTCGGTGCTGGTCTCAGTGCTCTCTATCACGGTGCTGGTGTCAGTGCTCTCTATCTTGGTGCTGGTGTCAGTGCTCTCTATCTCGGTGCTGGTCTCAGTGCTCTCTATTCACTTAATACTTTTGTTATGTCCGTGTCCATGTTGTGGGACTATGTGTGCACAGCTAGTAAGTATTTTGTGGCTGAAAATATGACCTGGAGGTATATAAGGTTCGCCTGCCAGTAAAGTCAATGGGGTCCGCCGCAAACTTTGCGGTTCGCGAACTTTTGGCTGCGTTCGCGGTTCGCGAAACGTCCCATCCGAAGTTCGTCCATCACTACTCCCTATAACATCAGAGGTCCATCCATCATATCAGAGCCCCCGCATCACATCAAAGGTCCCCCTATCACATCAGAGGACTAACCATCATATCAGAGCCCCCGCATCACATCAAAGGTCCCCCTATCACATCAGAGGTCTATCCATCATATCAGAGCCCCCTCATCACATCAAAGGTCCCCCTATCACATCAGAGGTCCACCCATCATATCAGAGCCCGAGCTTCACATCAGAGGTCCCCCATCACATCAGAGGTACTACCAACACATCAGAGGTCCTACCAACACATTAAAGGTCCCCATCACACCAGCGATCCCCATCACATCAGAGGTCATCCCATTACATCATAGGTACCCATCACATTATATACATAGTTAGTCAGGTTATAAAAAGACACAAGTCCATCTGGTTCAACCACAAAAAAAAAAAATACAATCCCATATACACAATCCTTCACCCACAGTTGATGCAGAGGAAGGCGAAAAACTCCATTAGAGGACCTCCCATCACATTAGAGGTCCTCCCCTCAGTACATCAGAGGTGCCCATAACATTAGAGGTCCTCCCATCACATCAAAGGTTCTCCATCACATCAAAGGTCCTCCATCACATCAAAGGTCCCCCATTAAAAAACAGAGGACCCGCATTACATCAGAAGTCCCCATCATATCAGAGGTCCTCCCATCACATCAGAGGACCTCAAATCACATCAGAGGTCCCCAATCACATCTGAGGACCTCACATCACATCAGAGGTACCCAATCACATCAGATGACCTCACATCAGAGGACCTGCATCACATCATAAGTCCTCCCATTACACCAGAGGTCCTCCATTACCTCAAAGGTCCCCCATCACATCAGAGAACACGGATCACATCAGGGGTCCCAATCACATTAGAGGACCTGCATCACATCATAAGTCCTCCCATCACATGAGAGTTTATCCCATCACATCAGAGGACCTCCCATCACATCAGAAGTCATCCCTTCACATCAGAGGTCCACATTGCATCATAGGTCCTCCCATCACATCAGAGGCCTCTATCATTTAAAAGGTCCCCTCTTCACATCAGAGGCCCCCTTAAAGAGGAACTGCAGTCTGTTCACATCATTTGTAATAAAAAAACATCTTTCCCATTCTGAAGCTTCCCTCCAACCACTTTGCATATTAGTTCATATATACTGTGATTCTGTACTTGCCAAATATGCTGCAGAAATCTCCCTCCACTGAGTCTGGCTGCATCCATTTTAACTGTGGGCAGCCGAAGCTGCTGCCTGTTCACTTCCTGGATTTACACAGACACACCTCCAGCTCTGCAGCTCTCATTTGCCCTCTTATGACTCATCCCTCTTCCCTTCCTGGCAAACTCTCACAAGAGTGAGAGAGAGAGCTGTGCATGATGTCATAAGCCTAGGTTTTTTACCAGACAAGAACAGGAAGTGGGCTGTATAAGGGATTTACTGGCGAAATAAAAGTTTTACTATCCAAAGTTAAAACAACAACAAGAGCAGAAGATTTAATAGATGGAAAGATGAAAAATGACTGAAGAGCTGTTTTAATGCTAAAGGTCCCCCCATCACATCAGAGGTTCCTCATCACATTAGAATCATGGCATAGTCAGCAACCTAGAAAATGTAGAAGCCAGTGTGAGCCAGGCAGTCAGCATTTTTAGAAAGAAGTCAGCAACGCCCACTAACGTGTTTCTCTCAGTGCGAGTTTCCTTTAAAGACTGTCCAAAAGCGTCTACCAGGAACAAGGCCGGGGCTTCTTTTTCTGTATCGGAAATTCAATCTTTTTACGGGAAATACATTAAGCAATTAAAGTACCGATCCTCTCCATGCAGACGGGGAGAAGCCACGAGTTGTGAAAATAGAAACATGTTTCACATAGTTGTGACAGATTCTGTGACGGGCCAGAAATATCCGCTTAACACCTATCTGCTTCCAGAAACAGAATAATCTATCAGGCAACATCTAAACAGCTCACGCATGCCGGGAGCGTGAGCGTTCATACGTCTATGGAAAACACGAGTCCACACTCCCTTCCAACATCCCAGGGAGGAAGATGAATGCTGTGAAATCACTATCTGTATGCCGAGAACTACGAATGCTGCTCTAAAGAGGGCAGGAGGTGCTCACTGCTCCTTCGGAAAATGCATGTCGCTTGGCTGTCCTGCTCACCAACTGGCTTTATCATTTTCTTAATTATTGACTTTTTCTGTACCGGTGAACAAGTCACAGATACAGAAAAAGTCAGAGAAAGGTCGTAAATAAGTCCTTAATACATTCTTGTTCCTGGTCAGTGACTCAAAGTATTGAAGTAAGGTCAACTTGACAGCCAGACAACTGAAATGTTCAGAAGAGCAGTTAGATCTAAACTGTTAGATTTTACGGGGGTTAATAATGGGGATGAGCCTGAACCCAAAAGCCTGCTGTCATTTCTGGGCCAATGAGCTGCAGGCAGGTGGTTACGACATCCTTGATGACCACATGGTTGTACTGGGTCAATGACATCCGTCTAAAGTGGTAATGCGCCCATATTGGGTCAATGATGACATGAGCATTCTCACACCTTTGCATACGTGTGGCTGTGTGTTGGTTGGCTTAGGGGTTAGGTTAAGGGTAAGGACTGGAAAGTCAACTGTCATTGCTGGGCCAATAAGCTGCAGGCAGGAGGTTATGACATCATTGATGGCCACATGGTTGTACTGGTTCAGTGACATCCGTCTAAAGTGGTAATGCGCCCATATTGGGTCAATGATGACATGAGCATTCCCACACCTTTGCATATGTGTGGCTGTGTGTTGGTTGGCTTAGGGGTTAGGTTAAGGGTAAGGACCGGAAAGTCAACTGTCATTGCTGGACCAATGAGCTGCAGGCAGTAGGTTACGACATCATTGATGGCCACATGGTTGTACTGGTTCAATGACATCCATCTAAAGAGGTCATGTGCCCATATTGGGTCAATGATGTCATGAGCATTCCCACACCTTTGCATATGTGTGGCTTTATGTTGGTTGGCTTAGGGGTTAGGTTAAGGGTAAGGACCGGAAAGTCAACTGTCATTGCTGGGCCAATGAGCTGCAGGCAGGAGGTTATGACATCATTGATGGCCACATGGTTGTACTGGTTCAGTGACATCCATCTAAAGTGGTCATGTGCCCATATTGGGTCAATGATGTCATGAGCATTCCCACACCTTTGCATACGTGTGGCTGTGTGTTGGTTGACTTAGGATTTAGGTTAAGGGTTAAGGTAATTGTTGGATTATGGCTAAAAGGTAATTTATGATAAAGGACTTGTCTGGCCATACATAGCTCATATTTTGGGCGATTTCTGTGAGTCATCCAAAATTTAAGCTATGGGTGTCCCTGCCAACACCAACTGGCTCACCAAACTTCAATTGAGAAACTGAAGGAGCCAGGTAGAAAGAAAGTTGGCCTAATAATGACCACAGCCAATATACTTTAGCATTAATGGAAATCAATGGATTCCAGTTGGGTGAACTAGAGAATTCTTCATGTGTTTAAGCAGGTTCAGTATAATGTTATTTTTAGAGTTAAGTAGGTAGTTTAGGGTAGAATGAAGGTCGGGGGTATTGTGTTTAAGGGGAAGGGGGGAAGAGAGAGAGGGGAATAAGAAAGAAATAAAGATAGGAACCATAAAAGAGACAGATGGGGAGAGAGATAGACTGAGAAAAACTAGTGAGTGGAGAGAGAAAAAGAAAAGAGAGAAAGAATGAAAGAGAATGAGAGAAGGAAAAGAGAGTGAAAGAGGAGAGAGAGAGAGAGAGAGAGAGAGAGACAGGAGGAGGAAGAAAGAGGAGGATGAGCAATAGAGAAAGAAAAGGAGAGGAGGAATAGAGAAGAGGAAGGGACAGAGAGAGAAAGGTGAGAAGGAGGAAGAGAGAGAGAGTGAGAGAAAAAGGGAGAAGAAAAAAAGAGAAGGAGTGGGAGAGAGAGAGAGAGAGAGAGAGAGAGAGGAGGAGGAAGAAACAGAGAGAGAAGAAGAACGAAGAGTGAGGAGGATGAAGATAGAGGAGGAAGAGTGGGAGAGAGGATTATAAGAGTGAGGAGGAAATAAGAGAAGAGAGAGAGAGAGAGAGAGAGAGAGAGGAGGATAAATAGAGAGGAGGATGAGAGGGAGAGGAGGAGGAGGAGGAGGAAGAAAGAGACAGAAAAGAGGAGGAAGCCAGATTAAGAAGAGAGGGAAAGTGAGAGAGAAAGGGAAGGAAGAAAGAGAGAGAGAGGAGAATAAAGATTGTGGAGGAAAAAGAGTGGAGGAATAGAGAGGAGGATGAAGAGAGAGTAGGTAGAAAGAGAAGAGGATGAAGAGAGAGGAGGTAGAAAGAGAGGAGGATGAAGAGAGGGGAGGAATAGAGAGGAGGATGAAGAGAGAGTAGGTAGAAAGAGAAGAGGATGAAGAGAGAGGAGGTAGAAAGAGAGGAGGATGAAGAGAGGGGAGGAATAGAGAGGAGGATGAAGAGAGAGGAGGTGGAAAGAGAGGAGGATGAAGAGAGAGGAGGAATAGAGAGGAGGTAGAAAGAGAGGAGGATGGAGAGAAAGGATGTAGAAAGAGAGGAGGATAGAAAGATAGGCGATAGAAAGAGAGGAGGAAGAAGAAAGAGGATGTAGAAAGAGATGAGGATAAAGAGAGAGGAGATAGAAAGAGAGGAGAATGAAGGGAATGGAGGTAGAAAAAGAGGAGGATGAAGAGAGAGAAGGTAGAAAGAGAGGAGGATGAAGAGGGGGAGGAATAGAGAGGAGGATGAAGAGAGAGGAGGTAGAAAGAGAGGAGGATGAAGAGAGAGGATGTAGAAAGAGAGGAGGATAGAGAGACAGGAGATAGAAAGAGAGGAGGAAGAAGAAAGAGAATGTAGAAAGAGAGGAGGATGCAGAGAGAGGTTGTAGAAAGAGAGGAGGATGAAGAGATTGAAGAAATAGAAAGGAGGATGAGGAGAGAGGAGGAAGAGAGACAGAGAGTGAAAGTAGGAGGAAAAAAGAAGAGGAAGAGAGGGAGACAAAGAAAGGTGGGAGAGAGGCTAGAAAGAGAGAAGGTGAATGAAAGAGAGGAGGAGGAAGAAAGAGAGAAAACATAAGAAAAGAGAGAGATGGAAGAGGAAGAGGAGATATAAAATAAGATTATATATATATATATATGCAAAAACAATTTGAGTTAAATTGATTCCTATTAGCAACTGTGATTTCCTTACTGCATTAAAACTGTTAATTATATTAGGATTTTTCAGCGACTAATAAACTGTTTACCTCCTGGGATGTGTGCTGAAGGCACTTATCACTTTAGAATTAATTTTAATTGTATATGACTCTGATGTGACAGAATGTTTAAACATGATTCTCAGCACTAATAGAGGAGAGGGGGAGACAGAGGAGAGGATAAATCCCCGGGACTTCCTATGGGCAATGTCCGGAGGGAAGGGGGGTCCCGTTTCGGCTGTCTTGGCACAGGAGAAGGAGAAGGTTACATTCGATGTAGAGAGTAAGCCATGGTAATATGCAATGTGCAAATTATTGATAGCAACCAAACGGAACGTACCTTTTTCAGTCTTGTGAATTATTATTGCACAGTCTATGTCATCTTCTGTGCAATCAAAATGCTTTTATTGCCCACCTAAGCAACCCCATTGGACAAGGAAAAACAACGGTGCTGTTGGTTGCTATGAGTTTTTGTACTTCATTCTTTGCCTTTTGCATTGTTGATGGAATAAGGATGTAAACTTCCCTGGTTGCGGGTGCCTTATTTATTTATTTTGTGGGGCCCTTAATATTCAGTTTAAATCAGTTGAATACATTCCCTGGTCCATCAAAACAAAAGGTGTGTAAAGTTTTAACGATTGTTTTTTATTTTTAGAAAGCAGTCACATCCTTAGTAAAAAAAGCCAGTCCCCCTGCCAGCCCACTGGCTCTTTTGTGTGGAAGCAGTGGTCTCTCTGCAGAGGTCTGACAGGGCTATAACTACAAAACTCTGCAAAATAAAAATTCCCAGTTCAACTTACCAGCCAGCCTGCAACAAACCAAATTGTCCTGTCTAGCAGTTCACGTTAAAAACAGGGGTTTAGTTTGCACACATCTGCAAATACATGCGTAAGCAGCCGAGGCCACGGGTTGCAGGGCAGGTTGGACCTCTGCAGAGAGACCACTGCTTCCAGAAGGAGTGCAAGGGTCCTTCTCTGCAGAATACTGGCAGAGGCCAGACTTTTAACTCTGAGTCAGATCTATAGTTTTGCAATCAGCAAACCTCATGCAAACCTCATGCTCCCTGATGATTGGAGGGCTCCATGTCTGACTCAACGGGGGGGAGGGGGGGGAGATTGGGGCATGTCTGGCCTCTGCAGAGAGACCACTGATTTAAGAAAAAATTGTAGTTACCTTTTAAACCCACTACAAACTTTCCAGGTGTATCAAAACAAATGGTGTGCAAAGTCTCATGCCCCATACACACTGTTGGATTTTCCGACGGAAAATGTTCGATGGGAGCCTTTTGTTGGAAATTCTGACCCTGTGTGTCGGCTCCATCGGACATTTTACATCGGAATTTCTGACACACAAAATTTGAGATCTGGATCTCAAATTTTCCGACAACAAAATCCGTTGTCGGAAATTCCGATCGTGTGTACACAATTCAGAAGAACAAAGTTCTATGCATTGCTCGGAATCAAGCAGAAAAACCACACTGGCTATTGAACTTCAATTTTTCTCGGCTCATCGTGCGTCTTGTACGTCACCGCGTTCTTGACGTTTCGGAATCTCCGACAACATTGTGCGACCGTGTGTATGCAGGACAAATTTGAGCCAACATCCGTCGGAAAAAATCCCATGGATTTTGTTGTCGGAATGTCCGATCGTGTGTACAGGGCATTATAGTTCGTTTTCTTTAGCAAACACCCAGAGAGTAGGACTCTTGCTTTCTGCCTGGAAGTAGTGGTCCCTCTGCAGAGGTCTGATGAGTCCCCTCTTGAGTCAGAGCTAAAACTCTGCAACCTGCATATCTCATGCTCTGCTGCTTGGAGAGGCTTTGATGCAGAAGGGGCAGGCTGGACCTCTGCAGAGAGATCGCTGCTTCCACACAGAGAGAAGGGCCCTTTTCTGCAGAATACCGGCCAGAATAGAGGACGGGTTTTTCTACTCAGGCTGTGGCTGCTTTCCAATGGAAGAAAACTGTCTTTTTTTTTTTGATGATCCTGCAATGTATTAAACTGATTTAAACTGGAAGTTTAGTTCAGCTTGTCCCCAAGTTTCCTATGTGGGTCATACGTATATAAATTATTTCCACGGCATACTTTTTCCTTCCTCAACTTCCGACACACAAAGCCCGATAAGTAAGGTGTTTTTTTTTTTCTGCTGAGCCTTACCTGAAGGACTTCAGGCTGAACGCGAGACCTCAAGTGACAAACACGGCGATGCGGCGGTTTAATAGAGGCAGGTGGTCCTGGCTTCAATTACCAGCTCTGCCTCTCAGGAAGGAGAAGGGGAAGCATCAAAGGGGGATCCTCGGGGTGCTCCAGGCGCAAAGCACCGGCGGACCCGTTACCGTCGTTAACACTCTCTAAGCAGATGTGAACGCAGAGGCTCGGCGCTGTGCGGGGAGATTATCAAATGCCGTCTAGTGTGTCACAAGCCACATCCAGCTGCCGCTCGCCGTTTTATTAAGATGACAGGACCGCAAATAGCATGCACGCCGAAAAAGAGTTTCCTGCAGAATGCTGACAAAAACAGAATGAGGATCTGCATATTTTTTGGAATGTTTAAATCACGAGGTCACCTTTTTTATTTTTTTTTTTTGTTTTACAATTTCCATCCTCGACATTTTTTTTTCACTTACTATGTTATATTGTTAGATTTTTTTCCCCATTGTTTCCCAATTCTTCGCTTTATGGCCACGCCCCCTTGATCGACTGACCCTTACGCAGTGCAGTTCACAGCAACCTGTCTCATATGTTTCATTCTATTTTAACCACAGACTATAGATTTTTCAAAATAATATCATCAAGGGGCTCAAATGTCCCAATAAGCAGTCCCAAGGTACGGTGTGGCATGGGATCCTCCAAACCCGAAAAACAGGCAATTGGCCTTGACCTATGCTGAGTTTAGGCATAGGCTGACTTTAGAACTTTGGCACACCCCCCCCCCGGTCCTTTCACTGTCCAATGGAGCGCCTGCAATCTGACATCAGACTCCACATAGGCCTCCGAAGAAAGGAAGGAGCCAACAAGAGTGGGGGGGGGGGGGGCTGAAAATTCTTGTAAATACCACTACACACTACTGCCTGCCTTGGTTGCTAGGTAGAAAATGTAATTTCTTTGGTAGTTTTGAAAAATCTTGAAATGAAAAAATAAATATATTGAAATGTATTGTGAATAAATATATATGTGAAATGTAAAAAATGGTTTGCTCCTTAATTATATTTTTTATGCTGTAATACTTTTAATGTAAATCCAGTATTCTTTTAAATAGGAGGGGGGGGGGGGGTATATTTAAAGTGTAATGCTGCGTACACACAATCGGAATTCTCGTCAGAAAAAGCTCTGATGGTTTTCCCATCGGAATTCCGACGGAATTTCACTCAAACTGTCTTGCCTACACACGGTCACACCAAATTCCGACGGTCAATAACACCGCGACATACAACACGTTCGATGGCACTATAAAAAGGAAGTTTAATGCTTCAGAGGAATTGCATACACACGATCGAAGAATCAGATAGAAAGTTTTCCGCCGGAAAAGTTAAGAACAGGCTCTCAATCTAAAGACCGTCGGAAATGCCGACAGAAAAAGACTGATGGGCATACACATGGTCGGAAAATCAGATGAAAAGCTCCCATCGGACTGTTTCCATTGGAAATCCCGGTCGTGTGTACATAACTGTCTCTAACATTGTTAGTTACAATGAATGAAGCTGCTCCTAAGGCTAGGTTGAGATCTTTGTGTGTCATGAATGCGAGCAAAATTGTGCTAACGCACGGTGGTGCCATTGATTGGTAATGACAACCCCATACATCTGCAAACACATTCACGTTTCCCCAAACCGCATGAGTCAGAGTGGTGCGTTTCTGGAAAAGAGTCAGGGACTTCTTTTTCCACGTTCCTCATGCGTAGGGCAGCCCATTTGTCTCGGTCAGGAGTCAGGCTTTCAGAGACCAGTAGCTATAGCAGTAGAGAGGCTCTCACCAAACCGAGGTGTGGGGTATAAACACTAACTGGTGTTCACCAGAGCTCCTGATAGTGGAGATGGTTTTTGCTGCATGTTAGTACCAGGTTGCGGTCCTCAGGATCGCCCCACCAGGAGGTGAGCAGGCCAGGATGCAGTAGAATATATAACAGATACAGATCTAGCAGAAGCATATTCAAGTCAAAGGTTGGTAATGAGTGGTTGCAGGTTGGGATCAAGCAGAAGCATATACGATGAACAAGTCAAAGGTCGGTAATGAGTGATTGTAGGTTGTGATCAAGTGGAAGCATATACGAGGAACAAGTCAAGGGTCAGTAATGAGTGGTTGTAAGTTGGGATCAAGCGGAAGCATATACGAGGAACAAGTAAAAGGTCGTTAATGAGTGGTTGTAGGTTGGGATCAAGCGGAAGCATATATGAGGAACAAGTAAAAGGTCGATAATGAGTGGTTGTAGGTTGGGATCAAGCAGAAGCATATACGAGGAACAAGTAAAAGGTCGATAATGAGTGGTTGTAGGTTGGGATCAAGCAGAAGCATATACGAGGAACAAGTCAAAAATCAGTAATGAGTGGTTGTAGGTTGGGATCAAGCAGAAGCATATACGAGGAACAAGTCAAAGGTCGGTAATCAGTGGTTGTAGGTTGGGATCAAGCAGAAGCATATACGAGGAACAAGTCAAAGGTCGGTAATCAGTGGTTGTAGGTTGGGATCAAGCAGAAGCATATACGAGGAACAAGTCAAAGGTCGGTAATGAGTGGTTGTAGGTTGGGATCAAGCGGAAGCATATACGAGGAACAAGTCAAAGGTCGGTAATGAGTGGTTGCAGGTTGGGATCAAGCAGAAGCATATTCGAGGAACAAGTCAAAGGTCGGTAATCATTGGCTGCAGGTTGGGCTCAAGCAAAAGTGTAGTCTAAGAACAAGCCAAATGTCTGTAACGAAGATATGGACAGCAGCAAGAGTGTCAACAAGAGTGAGATATTGGTTGGAGTGAGCACAATTATCTGACAAACAGGAAGTGCAAATACATGGCTTAAACAGGAAGCTCATGGGAGGAACATAGGGTTCAAAAGAAGTAAGACACAAGGCAAGGTTGTCTAAGGAATCAGACAGGGAGCTGTCCAGCATCTTAGGTGGCTCAGCAAGAAGAGATACTGCCAGACACAGCAGAGGTTGCAGGTTCAGATGTGGGTCCTGACTCCATTGAAATTTTAAGGACCCTGCATGGCCCTGAAATGTGGTCTATGCCGGGCCATTCGCTTTCTAAAAGAAAATAACTTTTCCACACATAATGGTTCACTGTTGTCACCATCAAGAACCCTGCAGCCATTGTTGAGTGCATGTAGACAGGGAATGACTATAAGAGATTAGCAGCACTGAGATGAAAAAAAAAAAAGGAAAATTCTATTTATTTTTATAAAAAAAAACAGGTTACCCAGCGATTTTACAAACTAAATATCATGAAGTTAGGCTTTGTATTTTCCTTACTCTGAATGTGTGAAACAAGGACAAACCTCCCACCATTCTATACCGCCATCCTTATTATTTTTTTTTTCTCTCCCTGCCCTCCGGTGCTTAGAGAGGAAGTAACGGACGGTAACCTCCCCCGAGGAAACAATTTAATGAATATTAACACACACTTTGCTTGCTCTTGAAGTAAACTCTCAGGAAAAGTCACATAAATTAATTTTACGAACATGTTTCTAATTCTCTAAACTCCAGGAAGAGGTAAAGATACGGGATTTGTACAAATCTAGCCGCATACACCAGAGAAAAGCTTTTAATGAATATTGACATGGCTGCTACTTATTTTTAATGTAAACCCTATAGGAAACTGCAGTCTAATTAATTATGACTTACACCCGAAAACCTGCAATCGAGCAGAGAGTTCACTTCATGTAACCAAGCTCGGATCATTTAAGGAAAAAAAAAAAAAAAAACAAGAAAACACGGGGCGCAACTGGGGGAGCTGGCGAGAAAAACCAATTAACAGGCGCTGACTGATGAAATGGAAACACCTGATTGGTGGAGAGGAGAGATTTTTTTTTTTTTTTTGCTTCGTGCATGTTTGACATTAACACAAAATTGGTTACAGTAGTCAACGGAAATCCTTTGATGGATACCACCACTACCAACTGTCAGAGTGTTTAAACCACCGCTATTAACTGCCGATTGTTAGCCAATCGGCAGTTGGCTGCCATTTCTAAGTAACTGCCATTGTACAAATTTCATGGAGTTAAACTTGTGGAGCCGTATGTTCTCTTAGGTGGATCAAATGCCCCGAATGTAAATGTAGTCTGATCAAGAAGTTGGTTGATATGTTGCTCTCCCACATTCCCAGACCATGGTTGGACTACTGCGACTAAGGTATGTGAAATTAGAAGAAGAAGGGCGTAAGACTAATAAATGGTTCAGAAAGAGTTTAAGGTCTGTAGTGTCTGTTTAATATCCAACACATTTCGGGAGTTCTTTGGCCCCTTCATCAGGGCTGGAGAAAAATAGATCATTTACGTGTTACATATTTTAATGTTCAGATTTAAAAATTATATATACATATTTAAATACAGTTAACATTTAAATAATGCTTAAAACAGTTTTATTTCAGTGTGTGTGTTTTTAATACTCATTTTAATAGTTAACCACTTCAGCTCTGGAAGATTTACCTCCCTTCATGACCAGGCCATATTTTGCAATACGGCACACCGTTACTTTAACTGACAATTATGCGGTCGTGTGACGCTGTACCCAAAATAAAATTGATGTTCTTTTTTTTCCCCACAAATAAAGCTTCATTTGGGTGGTATTAGATCACTTATGCGTTTTTTATTTTTTGCGCTATAAACCAAAAAAGCCTGACAATTTTGAAAAAAAAAAAAAACAATATTTTTTACTTTCTGCTATAAAACATATCAAAATGTAAAAAAAAAATCGCATTTCTTGATAAATTTAGGCCAATATGTATTCTGATACATATTTTTGGTAAAAAAAAAAATTCAATAAGCGTATATTGATTGGTTTGCGCAAAAGTTATAACGTCTAAAAACTATGGGGTATATTTATGGCACTTTTTAAAAAATGTATAAAATTTGTTTTACTAGTAATGGTGGCGATCAGTGACTTATAGCGGGACTGCGACATTGCGGAGGACAAATCAGATACTATGACACTTTTTGGGGAACCAGTGACACTAATACAGTGATCAGTGCTAAAAATTAAATGGTATATATATATATATATATATATATATATACACATATATATATATATATACATACATATATATATATATATATATATATATATATATATATGTATATATATATATATATATATATATATATATATATATATATATATGTATATATATATATATATATATATATATATATATATATATATATATATACATATATATATATATATATATATATATATATATATATGTATATATCCAATGGATTGTAGACACTATAATGATTGTGCAAACCAATCAATATACGCTTATTTGGATTTTTTTTTTTTAACCAAAAATATGTAGCAGAATACATATTGGTCTAAATTTATGAATAAATAAAAAATTTTAAATTTTTTTTTTATTGGATATGTTTTATAGCAGAAAGTAAAAAATATTGTTTTGTTTTGTTTCAAAATTGTAATTTTTTTTTTGTTTATAGCCCAAAAAAAAAACCGCAGAGGTGATCAAATACCACCAAAAGAAATCTCTATTTGTGGGGAAAAAAAGGACATCAATTTTGTTTGGGTACAGCGCCATACGGTCGCACAATTGTCAGTTAAAATAACACACTGCCGTATCACAAAAAATGGCCTGGTCATGAAGGGGGAGGGGTAAATCTTTCGGAGCTGAAGTGGTTAAAGATGGGGGAAAAAAACAGACTTACTGGCAGGATCACCAGATGAAAGTAAAGAAAATAAGCCTACAAAAGAAAAACTTTTGTAGCCACCACATCTAAGAATCAGTGAACTGCAATTTAATACATTTTTTGTGGGGGGGGGGGGGGGGTTTAGTACCTCTTTACCATCGATTCATCTGGCTTTATTATAGAAGAGCACCCCTGATGTGGAAGTTGAACAGTTAAAATTTTACTACTTCACATTGAAAATGATAATTATGTTCTGAAAAGCATCTGTTTATCTCCTGGAATTATAATAATGATAAAACAGTAAAACTAATGCAAGTGAACTTAAAAAAAAAAAAAGAAAAAAGAAAAAGAAAAAAAAAGCTTATTATATTTTATACCCCCCAGTGAAAACTTTTAATATCCTACTGACCAGCACAGTGGTAATATATGTAAATGATGACGATAATGAGTTTTAAGATGGGAAAGAAGTATCTACAAATAATTAGTGCACTTTAGTTCTGTAATATTAAACTGAGGGGGGGGGGGGGGGGGGTAAATAAAAAAAATTAAAAAAAAAGAATCTTCTTTGCAATTCCACCACATCGCCTTTGTACTGATACACCAAAGAAATGCAAATCGTAGAAAAAAAAAAAAAAAATAGAAAAAAAAATCTGTGTAAATTAAATCTGAACTCCAGGCAGATATTAAAAACACAAATTAATGCAGCTTTGTATTCATCAATATTTGCATAAATGATTATTTATTTATTTTTATGCATGCAGTGTAAGCACCTGAATTTGTCTCTGTGTCAGCCTCTTGCAGTCCCTGTACAGCAGAGCCTTGGCTGAGTAAGGGAGAAGCAGTACAAGGAGCCAATCAGTTGTACAGCTGTGCAAGGAGCATGCTGATGATATAAGTAGAGAGTAGAGTGACAGAGAGATGAGCTCATCAGTCTGCTGCTTCTCCTTTCACCGTCCAGTCACAGGCTGGAGGAGGGGAGAAGCCCCGTAAGCGTTGCAGAGAAAGGATGTGCTAGGTGGCAGAGTTGTGTAAATCTCAGAACTGGATGGTCAGATCCCCCCCCCCCCCACACACACACACACACACACACAAAATGTCTGGGTATTTCACTAGTTTTCAGCCACAGAACCCGTGTAATTCATATGTGTTCGGTTTTAAAGGGATGAGGTGGCAACCCTAGTTGAAACAGAAAAAAAGACACATATCCATTGAGTTAAGGCAGTAAGTATTTAGAGACTTCTGAAGGCAGCCCCTTTAGAACTTGCTCAAGAAAAAAAGTAGCTTATTACAACATGTCTGCTACAAAGACCCCCATCCTCTTTAAATAAAGAATATGTCCAATTAGGCAGAGAAATCCTTTAAGCCTCAAATAGAATCTTCATTACATGACACTGTTGGATACCGGAGTCCCCACCCACACACTGTGATTCCTCCCACTAGCTACTACATCACTATAGGACACAGTGGTAGTGGTAGGGGCTAACAGAAGCAACCACAGAGCACAGTGGGGTGACCAGGGACCAGAAGTGTGTTGGATGATCAAGATTCCGCTGGAGGCCATAGAACTTAAAGACAGCAAAGCAAGGACAAGGCGCCCTCTGGAGAGGTAAGTATTACATTGTGCTATGGAGTCAGGTTGCAAAGTACACTGTCTATTTGCCTTTAGTAAATCAACCCCATAGCCTCTTTAAGTCTCTGTCCATTTAGGTGGAGACAATGTGGTTCCTCCTGCCAGCCCCTACGTCACTGAAGGACACAGTGGTGACATAGGGGCTGGCAGGAGGAACCACATTGCACAATTAGGGAGACCAGGGATCTAACACACTGTGTTTGTTGGATGGCCAAGACCTACTGGAGGACGTACAAGTTGAAGACAGCAAAGTAAGGACTTGGTATCCACTGGAGAGGTAAGTATGATATAGTTACGTAGTTAAAGTCAGGTTAAAAAAAAAAAAAGATACATGTCCATCATGTTCAACCAATAAGTATTCCGTGTCTTCTTCTGGAGGTAACCCCTTTAGAATTTCTTCAAGCAAAAGAGTCTCTTCTTAAATTTTACAGCAACATGTCTGCTACAAAAGCACTCAACCTCTTTAAGCAATGAATATGTCCAGTCAGGTAGACAAATCCTTTAAGCCTCCAACAGAATCATCATCTGGAACTGTTGGCCCTTTCCTGCATGCTGTAGTTACCTTTCAACAGCCACTACGTCACTACAGGACACAGTTGTTGTTTAGGGGCCAGCAGGAGCAACCACAGTGTGCAACTGCTGAGGTCGGGGGTTCCAACACATCTGGAAGTGTATTGGGTGGTCTAAATTTTACTGGAGGCCATAGAACTTAAAGCAGAAGTAAACCCATCCATTAAACAGTTTCATTTACGGCACGTGCCGGAAATGTAACACCCCCATTGGTTGTGCTCTCAACCAAATGGTCAAACCATCCAATGGCTGGTGTCATAAATGATCACATGTGCAACATCATGGCAGTTTTAGCTTAAACAGAGGCAAAAGATGGTAACTTCCTTGGCTGAAAACAATAGGGGGGTTTACTTACACTTTAAAGACAGAAAACCGAGGCCCATCACGGAGGTAAGTATTACATAGTTACGTTGTTGGAGTCAAGTTAAAAAAAAGACCATGGACCAAAAATGTCCATAAAGTTTAACCAATAAGTACTCAGAATCTTCTTCTAGAGGCACCTTCTTAAGAATTCGTTCACGTAAGAGAGTAACTTAAATTTTGCAGCAACATGTCTACTACAAAGATCCTCGGCCTCTTTAAACAAGAAATATGTCCAGTTAAGTGGAGAAATCCAGAGGTAAGTATTACATAGTTACGTTGTTGGAGTCAAGTTAAAAAAAAGACCATGGTCCAAAAATGTCCATCAAGTTTAACCAATAAGTACTCAGAATCTTCTTCTGGAGGCACCTTCTTAAGAATTCGTTCACGTAAGAGAGTAACTTAAATTTTGCAGCAACATGTCTATTACAAAGATCCTTGGCCTCTTTAAGCAAGAAATATGTCCAGTTAGGTGGAGAAATCCGGAGGTAAGTATTACATAGTTACGTTGTTGGAGTCAAGTTAAAAAAAAGACTATGGACCAAAAATGTCCATCAAGTTTAACCAATAAGTACTCAGAATCTTCTTCTGGAGGCACCTTCTTAAGAATTCGTTCACGTAAGAGAGTAACTTAAATTTTGCAGCAACATGTCTATTACAAAGATCCTTGGCCTCTTTAAGCAAGAAATATGTCCAGTTAGGTGGAGAAATCCTTTAAGCTTCTTAAGCCGCTAAATCTAAAGATCCTCCCTCTTCCGCCTACTACCGAACGGACACCGTGTTTTAAACCTATTATCCCTTTTATCTTCGCCACTTATATTTTCTGGACCACTGAAGTGAGAAAAACAGGTGTATAACGCTACACATGAGGTTCTTGATCCGTAAAACGCATCCTTTATATTAATTGTATCCCTTTCTGTTTGGTGAGATATTATTTTTCACTCTATAGAAAAATCCATCTCACTTATGATACGTAATCTACCCGTTCGGCTGAAAGGTTAGGGAAACGCATAAAGATAAAGAAAAAAAAAAGAAAAAAAAAGACGCACGCCTGCTATGGTCCAACTCCAGACGCTTTTATGATTCGAAGGCTGCAATTTAAATAATTCGCCATTCTAGAGTTTTAGGGCAGGTAAATTGCGTTTAAAGGTCAGGTTTATTGTTGTGCAAAGACACTGACCTCGGTCTGACACAATCTCTATTACGTCGTAATAACTTCAGACAAATTACATCTACAGATGACAAGACAATTTACATACAAAGCTTCTCTGATTTGTGGGTTTTACGACTTGAATAAAACTCAAGTAGCTTAAACAGGAGAGATTTTGTACTTTAGAATTGATAACTTTTAGTTGATAAATTAAATTCATTTTTTTGTCGGTCATAAAGCTTGCTGGAGAGAAGCAAAACCAAAATGTGTAATTTTACTTATTTAAAGGTTTAAAAAAATAAAAATAAAATAAAAGGTAGCGGTATGATCCAAAAGCACGATATAAAGTCCAACTCCACCTCCTGGACACTTTTTATATTGTAAATCAGGACATCAAAACAATCCACTTTGAAAGCCGTAATCATTGTCAAAATTGTTCCCTTGTACTTGTGCAGCTTTTTCCAATTTTCATTGTGTCCAGTGTGGAATGATTAAAGTTTGTCCATTTTCAATACTGTGGTGGAACAGTTGACTTAAAGTTGGTTTAAAGTGCATCTGAAGCTCTACTCAGTACTCTGCCTTCCCAAAAATACAAATACAAGCAACACATGTCAACAAGTACACTCAATGCTGCAAAGAACCAAATTAGTGAAGGATATATAGTGCCCTTCTCTAATTAGTGTGTAAGGTTAAAGGTAGATTTTGCCCTCACTGTAGCCAGTAGAGCTGTGATCTATTGCTTCTGTCTGGTCAGGGATTCCTAAACTGGGTGTTTGGTTTCACCGACCTGCTGAGGAAGTCACGTGACCAGTGACGCAACGCGCCGGGTGGAGCCTTGTGACGTCATTTCCGGTGGCATTTTATGGAAGTGCGGTGAGGAAGCGAGTGTGTCACTACTCCCATGGTTTTTTACTGCGGTTTCTATTCTTACTTGATGTAAGCAGTTTCTTCTACTTAATAAATGTACTTTTTATTTGGTCAATATTGCAATATGGCTGTTCTTTGTTTCCTTTGAGCGCCATTTATACAAGAAGTGCCATTCCTTGGAGTGAGCTGTTTCCTGTATATATGGAATGTGTGATGAAGATGTTTTGATACCAAGATCTGGAACGTAGCTTTCCATCTTCCTTTGGGACCTGGATGTCTTTACAAATCCATCAGCAGGACTCCTTATCTGACTATGTGATGAGCCTTGTCTGACCTTTGGGACATTGTTGGAGGTGAGCGGCCAATTCAAGAATATAACAGTCGATGTTTGGATTGATGTGTTGTCTGCTTTTTTTTCTTCTATCAAGTTATCCCTATGAAATTTTAACCTTTATATGAACTGATTACTAACACTGGGCTTTAGTTGGGCTTTTATTCACATTTATCTAGTTGTATGTTTTGGATATTCGTCATATTAATTCTTTAAGTATATTAATCCATGGCACGTTATTGAATAAGCGCACCACTCTCATTTCTTACTATTACATTTAATTACGCAGTGCTTTTTGAGTACACTACTACCGTAAGTGGTTGCAGCTAATTCACGGTCACTATACATGTACTAGATATATTTTTTCTTTTCCGATTTTTTTTTTTTTTTACTATATTCACTGTAGGTTTATGGTTTATATTTTCTAAAACATTACACATACCCTGCTTCCTCGAAAATAAGACCTAGCGTGATTGTCGGTGATGGCTGCAATATAAGCCCTACCCTCCAAATAAGCCCTAGTTAAAGTCCTTGTATGTCTTCTTTTCAGGGTAGGGCTTATTTTCGGGGAAACAGGGTAGGGCTTATTTGGGGGGTAGGGCTTATATTGCAGCCATCACCGACAATCACGCTAGGTCTTATTTTTGGGGAAACAGGGTAGTAGCGTGCAAGTTTTTTCCTTTATAACACCCAGTACTCTGCCTTCCCAAAAAATACAAATACAAGCAAAACATGTCGTCAAGTAGACTCAATGCTGCCAAAGAACGAAATTAGTGAAGGATATAGAGTGCCCTTCTCGAGGTAGTGTGTTAGGTTAAAGGTAGATTTTTGCCCTCACTGTAGCCAGTAGAGCTGTGATCTATTGCTTCAGTCTGGTCAGGGATTCCTAAACTGGGTGTTTGATTCCGCCGACCTGCTTCTGGGAGACGCTTCCAGAATATAAGGCGGGGAGAGTCACATGTCCAGTATGAATATTTAACATGTTTTGCAAGAAAAGTATGAATTGGACCAACAGTTGAAATTCTCTATAGTATTATATTACAAAATTCTATGTTTAAAAAAAATGTTTTCTTAATTTTAATATATTACTTTAACAATGCCACCTATATTGCTCCGTGATACTGTTATACAGAATATTTAACATGCCTCAGCCAATCCCTGGAAGGGGGCATCCAGAAGGTGGCCGTGGAGGTAGTAAATGCTGGGGAGGCTTTTCCAGAGTGTTATTTGCTCTGCAGGGAGAGTTCCAGTTCTCCTGGGGTTTCTGCCCCTGGGAGAGAGCAAACAAGACTAGAAACTGTAGACTGGACCTCAGCAGGTACTGGGATGAGGGCCCGGAGGAGGATTATTTGCTGGAAGGCATCATCCTGGTCTGGAGAAGAATCTTTTGCCTTTCTTCACTAAGGAACTACTGTATTTGTGGATGTTAGGTGACAGACAGCTTCTGGAACATTGTGAGCGAAGAACTTGCTGTGGACTCTGAGGAAGACTAGTGAGAAGCTGTACTCCCGTTATTTCTATGTGGAGTATTTTGTTCCCTGAAAACCTTCTCCTGTTTCAAGTTATTCAGCAATAAATTCTAAAAAGACATCCCCTAGAACAGGGGTCTCCAAACTTTCTAAACAAAGGGCCAGTTTACGGTCATCCAAACTTTAAGGGGGTTGGGCTTTGGCCATTGGGAATGGAAATTATCCTAGAGTCTGTGGGATTAAAAAGATGCATCTTTGGTATTAGGGGGAGGAATAGTGCCTTTTTGCCGGTGTCAGTGGGAGAAATAGTGCCACATTATTGGTGTCAGTGGAAGGAAGAGTACCCCAATCATTGGTGTCAGAGGGAGGAATAGTGCTCCATCATCGGTGTCAGTGGGAGGAAGAATGCCCCATTATTGGTGTCAGTGGAAGGAAGAGTGCCCAAATCATTAGTGTCAGTGGGAGGAATAGTGCTCCATCATCGGTGTCAGTGGGAGGAATAGTGCCCCATCATCGGTGTCAGTGGGAGGAAGAATGCCCCATTATTGGTGTGGGTGGGAGGAAGAATGCCCCCATTATTTGTGTCGGTGGGAGGAAGAGTGCCCCATCATTGACGACAGTGAGAGAAATAGTGTCCCATCATTGGTGACAGTGGGAGAAATAGTGTCCCATCATTGGTATCAGTGGGAGGAAGAGTGCCCCATCGTTGGTGTTAGTGGGAGGAATAGTGCCCCATAGTTTTTGTCAGTTGGGAGAATTAGTGCTCCCCCATTGGTGCCAGTGAGAATAATTGTGCCCCATCGTTGATCAGTCAGTGGAAGGAAAAGTGTCTTGTATCACTGGAAGGAAAAGTGCCCTAAGGCAAGCAAAAGGCCACATCTGGTCCCCGAGAGGGCTGCATTTTGGAGACCCCACGCCCTAGACTGAGCCTATACTTTCAATGTTCATGGAACCGAGTCTGTGGCAGGAATCCTCTGTACTAGCCAGGGAGACCTGGGTACATTCTCAGCAGTCTCTCCAGGGGTGAATGCTACAAATATATACAACACTTTTTTAGAATTGTGAAGTTTTTGTTGGTTTTTCCATACCTCATGCAAAGGGTAAAAGCACTTTAAAAATTGAATTCAATTTTGCAACATTCTTTTTTTTTTTTTGTTGATTGTAGAAGGGTGAGAACTTGTCAGATTTTTTTTTATTGATGTCTCTCGCTTCCTGTGTGGTCACCATGACCGGGAAGATGAAGGGAGGTGAAATCTCCGCAACAGGGACACTGATGGCAATAAAAATCACGAAAGGGGTTATAAACCTTCCCCTTCTAACAAAAAAAAAAATATATTTTTGGGAGTGTTGGGCATTGAATATTGCATTGGAAGTCTTCGGCCCCATTCACACTGCGCGTATCTGGAATTCGCCTTCCTGCTCGCAAATTTTGTTTTGGTCAATTCTCGCGTGATTCCGCTTGAATGGGCTTTGCCCTGTGCATGTGTTTCAGCCAAAAGAAGCTTAGCCGTCCAATGATACCTACATGGCCTTTCACAGGGTAAGGTAATGGCGCTAATGGTGGCAACAGTGGACCATTTCTGGTTATTGTGTGTTTAAATGACCACTTGTAGACTCCATCAGAACACAGGGACAGAGCATTGTTACCCTATGACAGGAAATTTTCCTGAACGAGGACCTTCATGGAAGGGTCACCGGGTATTATTTTAATGAGAGCTGCAGATTTAAAATTATTATGAAATGACTTACCATGTTAAAGCTTCTATGAGACTTTAGTAATTGGGTTTACATCTATTATACATTAGAGTGATCCATAATGGCTGACACCGTTATTTTATGTTTCTAATATACCAAAGCACAAAAAAACAAAACAAATGTAATAGGTTATTCCCTAGACCTGATACATGAAATTGAGTAATTGAAAAAAAAAAAAAAAAAGCACTGAATCCAGAACATGTGTATTGTGTTGGAACCGATACCTAATGGCACTAACTCACTTAAACAAATAACACCGGGAACAATTTAATTACAACAGGTGCAGCGACTAAACCAAATAAAATTAGTTTCATGCATTGTCATAATGACAAATAATTAAAAATGTCACATTTTCCCAATAAACTGTGAACTACACTCATAGTAGCATTTAATTACGTCTTAGATTGAGCAGGCTGTCATCCAGTGTATTTTGCCTTCTAGTCATTTAAAAAAAAAAAAAAAACAAGGAAAAAAAACAAAAAAAACAAAACAAGAGAGGCATCAAGATGGAGCTGTCATTAATAGAAAGCATTCATTCATTTAACAGTTTTATCCGCTATTAACACCCTCCAAGCTGTTGGGAAGTGAAAGATTTTTTTTCAGTTGAATCAGATAAATCAGACTTTAAAGGGAAACTATAAAATTAGGTCAAAAGTTACCAGTTATTTTATTTTTAATTTTATTTTTTTCTAATAACTGGGCACTTTTCAAGGGGTCTGTTTAGAATAGCGTAGGCGTGTCCTCCATGGGATTCATTGACAGAATGAGCGATACAATAGAGCCCAAAATTGGCTCTCACTGCTATCCTTCCATCTAACTATCCAAGGGGGTTGTGGGAAGCTAATAAAAAAACTTGTACTAACAGCATCTAAAAATACATTCTCACACTTCGCGATGCTTTATATTAAGGCCGCAATGCCCCCCCCCCCCCCCCCGCCCAAAAAAATATGCTCACTTTTTTGTAAACTATTCTATCTTTCATCTTTAAAGAGGAATTAAGGTCTTTAAAATGTAAGCACGCATCGATAGCTAAATGTATCTATATATATATATATATATATATATATATATATATATATATATATATATATATATATTTTTTTTTTTTTAATTATAGGGAAAAAATATATATATATATATTTTTGTATATTTTATACATTATATATATTATTATATATATATTATACTATATATATATTCATTTTTTTAATTATAGGGAAAAATATATATATATTTTTGTATATTTTATACATTATATATATTATTATATATACATTATACTATATATATATATATATATATATATATTTTTTTTTTAATACATATATATATATATATATATATATATATATATATATATATATTTTTTTTTTTTTTAAATACATTATATATACATCATACCATATATATATATATATTATGCATTTAACCGCTCCTGGCTTGCTCTCAAAAATTATACTTATATTATATATTATATTATATATATATATATATGAATGAATGAGATTAAAGGGGGGGATATGATGATATGATCAACATATACAAATATATAAGGAAGGGATATGCAATTAGCGGGCATGGGACTTGTTGCAGAACTACAAGTCCCATGAGGCATAGCAAGACTCTGACAGCCACAAGCATGACACCCAGAGGCAGAGGCATGATGGGACTTGTAGTTTTGCAACAGCTGGAGGTCCGCTAATTGCATATCCCTGATATAAGGGGTCCATATAGGGAACTTGGTGTTGAGTTATTTACTTTACGGTCAACACAGGGGACAAGGGGGCACTCTTTACATCTAGAGGGAAAGAGATTTCATCTCCAAATATGGAAAGGTTTCTTCACAGTAAGAGCTGTGAAAATGTGGAATAGACTCCCTCCGGAGGGGGTTCTGGCCAGCTCAGTAGATTGCTTTAAGAAAGGTCTGGATTCTTTCCTAAATGTACATAATATAATTGGGTACTGACATTTATAGATAAAGTTGATCCTGGGAAAATCCGATTGCCTCTAGGGCAATTTTCCCCTGCTGTAGAAAATTGGATTGTGCTTTGCTGGGGTCTTTTTCGCCTTCCTCTGGATCGACTGTGGGTGAAGGATTGTGTATATGGGATTGTATGATATTATTTCTTATTTATTTATTTATTTTTATGGTTGAACTAGATGGACTTGTGTCTGTAACTATGCAATATCTATCTATCTATCTATCTATCTATCTATCTATCTATCTATATATATATATATATATATATATATTTTTTTTTAATATTTATATATATATTATATATATATATATATATATATATATATATATAGAGAGAGAGAGAGAGAGAGAGAGAGAGAGAGAGAGAGAGAGATCTCTCTCTCTATATATATATGTATATATATATATATATATATATATATATATATATATATATATATATATATATATATAATGTGTTTCACTACTCCTGGCATGTTCTCAATGATAGGACTTCCTTGTAAGCAAGCTATGAGTGGTGAAACATATCAAGGAAGGATCATTCTCAGGTGGAGGCAATGGGCTTTATTTACTAAAGGCAAATCCACTTTGCACGACAAGTGCACTTGGAAGTGCAGTCACTGGTAGATCTGAGGGGGGAAATAAAAAAAAAACAGAATTTTTGTTTGTACATAATCAGCAGAGCTTCCCCTCATTTCAGATCTTCCCCTCAGATCTACAGCGACTGCACTTCCAAGTGCACTTGTAGTGCAAAGTGGATTTGCCTTTAGTAAATCAACCCCAATGCTCTATGATTGTCAACTTATTGGGGGGGCTATTTACTAAAACTGCATAGTGCAAAAATCCAGTGCAGCTCTGCGTGTAAACCAATCAGCTTCCAGGTTTTGTTGTCAAAGCTTAATTGAACAAGCTGAAGTTAGAAGCTGATTGGCTACCGTGCATGGCTGCGCCAGATTCTGAGTGCTCCAGTTTTAGGAAATCCCTCCCCCTTGCATATTAAGAAATTAGATAAGAGGAGCTAAGAGTGGAGTGCAGCTACATAATTAAATTTTTTTTTGATGGAGACGGACTGTAATGGTCAGCGCTCTGATTTTCAATGTATAAGAAGGGAGAGTCTTGAGTGGAACTGTAGAATGTGGGCGTATGCTGCCATGTTGGCGCCAGTAAAGTGTTTTTATTGCTATGTCTCTGTTGGAGAGATTTCCCTTCATTTCCTGTCCCCATGTCCCAGGACAGGAAGAAAAGGAAACCTCGCCAATGGAAACACAGATATATAGAAAGCAGGCCAGAGGGTCTATCCCTTCCATATTCTTTCCAAAAAAGGAAGACATTTTTGGTTCCACTTGTAACATGGAAGATTATAAAGCTGCCTCTAGACCCTTCAACGCTGCATTCTTTCCCACAATGCCCTGTTGAACATGGAGCTGGTGCCGCTTTATCACGGGCCTCTAAAGGATGGTGCCTTGGGTTGCCATTAACCCACCCTTGCTAAGTCCTTTTGTAATTAAAACCGTTTTTCTCTCTCTCTCCCCAGGCTCCTTCTGGTACCATATAAGTGCATTTTTTATTTTCTACTGACCATAAAAAGCCCACTTTTTAATACTACAGATATTATTACAATGTTACGGAGAATTTTCAGAAGCATAAAATTAATAATAATAATAATCTCTACCAGATGATTACAATCTATTTAGCCCTGGAGTTTAGAATTTATGTGTAAATAAATGCGTTAAAAATAACGAGCGCAAACAGGCAAAAAAAAAAAAACTTCTGAAAAAGTATAAAAATTTATGAAATGTTTAAAAGGAATTTTCCTCCTAACGGTTTTGCTCTCCTCGCCAAGCGTTTTTTTTTTTCTTCTTCTTTCTCTCTCAAGGTATCCTTACCCATCTTAAAATGGCATGTAATTATTTTTTATGTTTAAATTAACATTTTGAGGAAAAGCTATTCCTTTTGAAATGTAAGATGTGGTTTTATACGCTAACAAAGGAATCATATAAATGTCGTTATCGAGGGTTCTCTTCATCAGACAAAGTAATTGGCTGAAATGGAAAGACTAGATTACAGCAATAGGCACAAACACCACCGAGGCCATTAAAATAATGTCCAGGCCGTAAAGACAGCAAGTAATTAAAATAGAAAAAAATAAAATTACAATGCCGACGGTTTTTTGTAGTCATGTAGCACGGAACAGTTTAGAGATCAATAACGGTTTATGGCTTGCAGATTTTCACCTCGATTTACGCTTGGAGGGGTTTAGGAACATTTGTTTGATCAGAATTCCTATTTAAAAAAAAAAAAAAAAAAAAAAGGAATCTAAGGTCATACTTTTACATTTTAACAATATATTTGGTAGCAGTAGCAAAAAAGTACTTTCTTTTGTACTCTTCGGTTTCTAAAATGGTGTCAGGCTGCTTTAAACCCCTAACTGGATGACCTTGCTAAAGGACTGTGTATCCTACATTATTGCAATTTGTCTCATCCTTTTGTTGCATCTCAGTGCTGCTGATCTCCTGCAGCCTGCATTGCTCCATGGTCAGCTGCACATCATTGGTCTGGACCACCTACCTGATGGCGACAATGGTGGACCATGCCTGTGCAAGGTGTTTCAGCACAGCTGCTGGTAGTCTCCACTAGGGGGTGCATGTGACAGGAAGCACAGTTGTGAGACAGTTGTCACTCTATAACAGGAAGTCCCTGAACAAGGACCTTCATGGCAGGATTGCCAGGGGTTTTTCTAATAAAAGCTGCATTTTTATTTTTATTTTTTTATATGGAAAGTAACATTTGGAATGATGTTAACATGTTAAAGCTTATAGTATATGAGAATTTAGTGATTAGGTTTAGTGTTACTTTGTTATTGTTTTACAACCTATATGCTACTTATCTTCTCCTAGACATAGTATTGTCTATTTTTCTAAAGTGTAATCATCTTTTAATAAAATGTCTTGCATATGCTCTAATACAGGGGCTCTTCGAGCACTGTGGTCCATGGCCCACCTAATAAAATAATGATGCTACTGCACTACTACTTCTGTCTTGTTCCTCTCTGCTTCTCCTGTCCTGTTTCCTTCACTGCTCCTGTCCTGTTCCTCGCCACTGTTCTTCTCCTTGCTCTATCGTTCATATCCTGCTCTTCTCTGCCTATCTTCTCCTGTTCCTCCTTATTGCTCCTCTCCTGTTCTTGTCTTGTGCTCTTCTTCTGTTCCCCTCTGCTGCTCCTTGCTTGTTCCTCTCTACTGCCCATATCTCTACTCTCTACTGCCCATATCCTGCTCTTCTCTGCCTATCTTCTCCTGCTCTTCCTTACTGCTCCTCTCATGTTCCTGTCTTCTGCTTCTCTTCCGTTCCTCTGTTCTGCTCCATCCCCTGTTCCTCTCTGCTGCTCCTATCTTGTTCCTCTCTTCTGCGCCTCCCCTGTTCCTCTCTGCTGCCCCTATCATGTTCCTCTCTGCCAGTTTGCTCCTGCTCATCCTTACTGCTTCTCTGTTCTTCCTCTCTGCTGATCTTTTCACGTTCCTCCCTACTGTTCCTCTTCTGTTCCTCTCTGCTGCCCCTACCCTGTTCCTCTCTGCCACTTTGCTCCTGCTCATCCCTACTGCTTCCCTCTTGTTCCTCTCTGCTGATCTTTACATGTTCCTCCCTACTGCTCCTCTCCTGTTTCTCCCTACTGCTCCTCTAATTTTCCTCTATTCTGCTCCTCTCCTATTCCTCCCTACTCCTCCTTTTCTGCTCCGTCCCTGTTCCTCTCTACTGCCCCTATCCTGTTTCTTTCTTCTGCTCCTCCCCTGTTCCTCTCTGCTGCCCCCATCCTGTTCCTCTCATTTGCTCATCCCCTGTTCCTCTCTGCTGCCCCTATCCCGTTCCTTTCTTCTGCTCCTCCCCTGCTCCTCTCTGCTGCCCCTATCCTGTTCCTCTCTTTTGCTCCTCCCCTGTTCCTCTCTGCTGCCCCTATCCCGTTCCTCTCTTTTGCTCCTCCCCTGTTCCTCTCTGCTGCCCCTATCCCGTTCCTTTCTTCTGCTCCTGCCCTGTTCCTCTCTGCTGCCCCTATCATGTTTCTCTCTGCCAGTTTGCTCCTGCTCATCCCTACTGCTTCTCTGTTCTTCCTCTCTGCTTATCTTTTCATGTTTCTCCCTACTGTTCCTCTTCTTTTCCCCTCTTCTGCTCCTCTCTTGTTTCAACCTACTGCTCCTCCACTTTTCCTCTCTGCTACCCCTATCATGTTCCTCTCTGCCACTTTGCTCCTGCTCAGCCCTACTGCTTCCCTCTTGTTCCTCTCTGCTGATCTTTTCATGTTCCTCCCTACTGCTCCTCTCCTGTTTCTCCCTGCTGCTCCTCTCACGTTCCTCTCCTACTCCTCCTCTTCTGCTTCTCTCCTGTTCCACTCTCTCATGTCCCTACCTGCTGCTCTTCTCCTGTTCCTCACTGGCCCATTTGACCTGTTCTTCCCTACAGCTTCTCTCCTGTTCTTCTTTGCTTCTTTAATCCTATACCTCCCTGCTGTATTTCCTTTGTTCTTCCCTGTTGCTTCTCTTTAGACCATGCAGCTCAGACTTTCCCAACCACGCTTTAGGTCTAGCAGCCAGAGCTTGATGTCATTCTGGGCACGCTCTCAAAGGCTAGGATCCAAAAATGGGAACATACAGGCAAAATCACAGCAATATATTTATCTGAGCACCTGCCCTAAAAGTTAACACGTAAAACTGAAACATAACCCTTCATCTGACCCTGAAAATGTAAAGTGTAAAGATAGGTTAAGTTATGAGCCCATCACCTAGCCTACCTTTACACTTAACCTAACTTTTAAACTGAACTCCCTAATAGCTAAGTCTGAAATTTAAACCTTAACCCTTAGCACAAGCCTATCATATAAGACTATTCCTTCTCTTAAACTCAACACCTTTAACCCTTGAGCCTAATGCTAAATCTCACTTAACTACCCTTTAACTGGTTAACCCAAAAAAATAAAACCATCACCTCAACTATCAAGGTATTAGCCCTTGTACACACAGTCGGAGATTCCGACAACCAAATCCGTTGGATTTTGTCCGACGGATTTTGTCCGAAACTGTTGCATACACACGGTCGGACGAAGTTGTCGGAAAATCCGATCGTTCAGAACGTGATGACGTTATTTCGTTACGATGGGACTACGTTCAGGCTAGTAGCCAATAGCTTTGATGTAGGAATTTGATCTGAGCATGTGTGGCACTTTGTCCGATCGGAATTCTCTACACATGATCGGAGTATGTCCAATCGGAGCATTTTGTCGGAAAATATTTCCGGCAAGTTGGAAAATTTGGTCCGACGGATATTCCGACGGAAACAGTCCGATGCAGACCACACACAGTCGGAATATCCGACAAAACGCTCCGATCAGACACATTCCGTCGGAATCTCCGATCGTGTGTACAAGGGCTTACTGTAGCTTATCGGGCCAATGTTATGATGCCAATTGATGTCAGTCTAGGCTATAAATGTTGGCAATTAGTAGTTATTGAAAAAGTGACTCTTATAGTACGTAACCCCCGGGAAATGAGGTGGACTTTCATCCTTAAGAGATATTTATTTTGTTTTATTCTTGTATTAATGCTGACCATGCATGTCAATAAATGCATGAAAATGCATCTTCAACTCATAAGGTACATGAAAGGTAGAAAGTAAGATTTTTCATTAAATATTTTGGTGCTTTCTTTCCCATCTCACTTGGGAAGTCCCTATCAATTCAGATGCTTCTGCAGCCCATAAAATAAAAAATAAAAAATTCATAACTTGATAATATCTTATTTTATAAAGATTTGTTTATCTAGACTGGACTTCTCTTTTATGTTAATTTGAGAAATAACAAAATGAGGTCAAGAGTCATTTTAAACTCTAAAAAGCAAAAAATAATATGCCATTTGCTGGCTGATTTAATCCATTGAGCAGCCTGGCCCTCTAATTAAACTATTTTCTTTTGTGCATCCATTAGGAAAGGATAATCCAATCAATTGTAGCATCAGATAAACATTAAACTGCAGTATCACTCTATCCAGACACTCTAGACTAACAGCATGATCTGAACGGCTTATATCAGGTCTGTATTTAGAAGTTTCTCTAGATGCCCCAATGTTACAGTGGCCAAAGAATAAATAGTGGGGCTTACAGAACTACTTCCCTCTGAATTCCCACCAGGACTTCCAGGACTCCTGCTTTCGGGAACCCTACCAGGACCTCCAATAATACTTGCAGAGTCTTTTCCGTAACTTCCAATGGAGCTAGTAGAATCCCTGAAAGAATGCCCGTGGGTGGCACCTTTGACCAGTAAGTAAGTATCTAAGTTTCAACCTTTTGAATTAGCTAATGCTTTGTCTTTTCACCAGCTCTCGTTTTTGTGCAAGAGTGATATTATGCTTCCTGACTGCCTTAATTGTTGCTGACCCAGATTGACCTGACTACTCTCTAGTCTGCTGCCTGCCCACAACCTCTGCCTGGATCTGACTACTCTCTTGCCTTTCATCTGCATACAACCTCAGCCTGGAGATGACTGTTCTTCTGCCTACTGTTCCTGTGCAGTCTCCACACCATAGCTGTTCTGTTCCAGCCACTCCATTGCTGGAGGAATCCCGAGGGCCATGACCAGGTGACAGCTTGTAGAAAAGAAAACCAGGACCACTAGTGTTTCTATCTCTTCTCCACCAATAGGAGCTCCAGTGAAGACCATCTGTTATTTAGACTCTGTGCTTCGGATGAGCCTGGGTCACCTGCTATGGGATGCCATAACATCCTACTCAAGGCTGTCCATGTATGGACAAATCAAGACAGTCTAGAACTTTCTTTGGTGATGTCCAAGTCTCATCACAGTGATGGCCAAAACTAACTCATAGGGGTCGATTTACTAACAGCCACTCCATTGCTGGAGGAATCCCGAGGGCCATGGCCAGGTGACAGCTTGTAGAAAAGAAAACCAGGACCACTAGTGTTTCTTTCTCTTCTCCCCCAATAGGAGCTCCAGTGAAGAGCATCTGTTATTTAGACTCTGTGCTACTATGGGATGCCATAACATCCTACTGAAGGCTGTCCATGTATAGACAAATCAAGACAGTCTAGACCTTTCCTTGGTTGATGTCCAAGTCTCATCCCAGTGATGGCCAAAACAAATTCATAGGCGTCGATTTACTAAAGTCAAATAGACTGTGCACGTTGCAAGTGCAGTTGCACTCTAAAAATTCCAGTTGCTCCAAAGCTTAGCAAATTAACGGACACTCCGCTGACATCCATCATCCAATCGTGTGCAAGTAAAAAATGTTTTTCATGTTTCTTGCATGTGATTGGGTATTCTCTGCAAAGTGAAGCTTCGCCTCATTTACTAAGCTCTGGAGCAACTGCACTTTGAGGAGTTCAACTGCACTTGCAAAGCGCAATGTCTATTGGCCTGCAATCAATCCCAATGTGTTGGTAGGAAATGACTATTCAAGAGTTAAACATCCTAGAACAATTGTGCTACATTTAAAGAGGAAGTAAAACCCTGATGGGTTTTACTTCCTCTTTTGCTCCCTGTATAGCCTGCAAATTAAAAGCATATTGGGCTAGTATGCATCGCATACTGGCCATTATGTGACACTTACCTGCAAAAGAATGCAACGATGTCCCCTGCAGCGCCCATGTTCAAGCCCCTCCTCCTTCCGGGCCGCAGACTCCGGCTCTGTGATTTGCCGGAGCCGCGTGACGTCACAGTACGCACAGTAACGGCACACGCTAGGGAAGAAACCACACAGAGTTTCTTTCCTCCCCGCGCATGCGCCGTTCACTTTATCGGTGGAATACAAGTCAAATATCTCCTAAACGGCGCATGTTTAGGAGATATTTCCACTACCTATAGGTAAGCCTTAATCTAGGCTTACCTATAGGTAGAAGTCCCCAAAAAAGGGTTTACAACTGCTTTAAAATATCTGTGTTGTCAACTGCAGCCCGTTTGTTTTTGACATTTTCTCCACATATTGGTCATTCCACGGTTTCCTCTTCAGAAGTAAAAAAAAAATGACTGTGTTTGGCTAAAGTGTAGAGAGCACAAGTATATCATACCAGGGCTAAATGAGAATAGGCTGTAGATGAGTGTTCTTCATTTTGCCATTGCCTGTCTGGAATCAGGGCTTAGCTAGACCTATGGGGAGGCTGTTTACTTCTAGCAGTTTGTGATCTCCAGTGATTAAACAAGTGCATTGAAGCAGAGAAGTAATCATTTTTAGCTATTGGCAGTAAAGACATTTAGCTAAACAGACCCATTGGGGCTGTCCGTTGTTGAGGACATTTGCACTTTGCAAGGGGATTTACGCTTGGCTCGGTGCACTTGATTGGATGATTGAAGTCAGCAGAACTTCACCCCATTCACTAAGATAAGAAAATGTCCTTGCAAAAAGCAAACAGCCTATTTGCCTTTGGTGAATCAACCCTTTTGCTTGTTCTCAATCTTGCTCTATAGCTCCAGTGCAGGCAGCAGACAGACGGAATGTAAACAGAGCAATCTTCTTACTGGCCTAAGCAAGCAATGGCAGCTTTTCAAGCCCAGGGAAAGAAAAGGCAGAAATAGGAGCTTATACATGCAAAGTCGCTGTACATCACTAAACTGAAACAGCATGTGGATTTAAAAAAAAAAAAGAGCAGTTACCCTTTAATTAGCAATGTGTAGTAACTAACCAAATGGCTCATGTTTGATTGATCTGATTGCATTACATTGACAGATGTCTAGATATTGTGGAACACAATGCTTTATATGTCATCATTGTTCTTTGGCCTGCCATATTGAATATATACAGTTAATAAATATATCGTTATCCACAATCCTAGGCCTGTAAAAAACAATTAGCCCATTTGCTGCCATCAGCACACTGAGCTATAAATGACCCACAATGCCCCATTATTTCCTCCATTGCCACGTGTTATTTATGCATCCAGCTATAAAGTGGAAGGACCTTGGTAATTCAGCTCAGTTTTAAAACAAAACTCCGGTAAACAGAACAGATTGCCAAGCGCTAATATGATGCCCACAAGTGTTGTACGGGCTGAATATTAATCATGACCCCATGGCCTTTGTTGCCATGGTAAACTGGCAGCGCCTTGGCTTACCAAGCTAAAAAAGATTACCGGTTTGGATGAAGAACCCATTCAGTGTTTTATTAGCGGTTAGTTTGCCAATTTCATCAGTGCCCCATCAACCTGTAAGCATTTTTTTTTTCCTTTTTTTGCCGTTGGCAAACCATCCCGGTTTTGATTACTCTTCACAAAGGTGAGACAGATTGTGGGTAATACGTCCTAGGCACTGCACATGCCATTTCCTAATAATGCTTGCATGTGTAGGATAAATGTCACATATTAAAAGGAACATTCGGATATTAGAAGAGGTTAACAATATTCAGCTTTGGTCGAGGGGCTCTACCTATCCAGCAATGAAAAAATAAAATACATTTATTAGAGTAGAATTCTACGTGAGTTAACAAACCTGCGTGAATTGATTCCCGGACGTTTCACATTATACAAGTGTATACTCTAGAAAATAAAATAAAAAGTTCACCCTTTTTATCATTAAAATACCAAACCCTGAGCTCTAGTCTAATGACTTTGGCTAAGCTGAGATGATGTCATCAGTCTGCTGCAGGAAGGAGGGCATTTCCTCTTCCCATTGCTCACTCAGATTGCACCCTATAACTTTGTAACAAGTCACAAGGGGCTGATCTGTGTCTGTTTATGAACAAAGTCATTTTTGATTGGTCTCTATCGACTACAGGAATTCCAGTTTCGGAATCCACCAATGGTACAATTGTGAATATGTATGAAATTATACTTTAACAATACAAGCAACTGTTTCTTGAACTCCATTGAGGGACACAGGACTGTAGTAAAAGTCTTGGACATGTGGGTTATACTGCCCCCTCTAGGTAGCAGTTTAACCCACATGTCAAAGACGTACTACAGTCTTGTGTCCCTCAATGGACAATAAAGGAATTATATCATCTCCAGCAGCAAATCAAAATACTTGACAGCAATTGGAAAAACATAAGAAGCTGATTTCGGGTTAAAAAAAAAGACACAAGTCCATCTAGTTCAACCAATAGGGAAAACAAACAAACAAAAAGAAAACCTCCATATACACAATCCTATACGTGCAGTTGATCTAGAGCAGTGGTCTCCAAACTGTGGCCCCGGGGGGGCTGAATGCAGCCCTTTGCTTGCCTTTTTCTGGCCCTTGGGGGACTATTGCTACCTTCATATTAGGAACTATTTCTTCCACTTACACCAACAATGAGGCACCATTCCTTCAACTGACACCAACAGTGGGGCATAAATCCTCCCACTGGCACCAAGGGTGGGACACTATTTCTCCCACTGACACCAATGACGAGGGACCATTCCTTCTACTCCTCCACTGGCACCAACAATGAGACACTATTTCTCCCATTAATGGCAAAGATGGAGCACTTTTCCTTCCGACCACAGGTGCTATGTAATGTTTTATTCCCACTGGCCACCAAGCTTGAGACATTAGTTACTCCCACTGATGCTGGGGCATTACCAACTTCCATTGGGCAAAGTCTGCCCCCCCCCAAGTCAAAAGCACAGTAAATCTGCCCTTCATTTGGAAAGTTTGGAGACCCTTGATCTAGAGGAAGACAAAAAAACACACACTTACACGTGGACTCCAATACTCCATTGGGATCCATTTACAAAGACTTGTGTAGCACCCTCCTAGTGTAAGATGCTAGGTAATTTTAGTTGTTTGCTCCTTTTGTAATCTAGGGAGCAGAAAATGTTTATTCTGGTCTGCTCAGGGTTTTACAGGTTGGGAGTTTGATTGCTTTCCCCTGCATCTGGAAGGAGCTTCCAGAGCTTAAGGTGGGAGATTCAATACAACCAGTCTGAAAATGTATCAAATTCCAGCCAGTCCTTGGAGAGGAGTGATTAGAAGGGCGTTGGGATGATGATAAATAGTTTGAAACACTGGAGGGCTGGGTTCTCTCTCCCCAGAAGGGTTCCAGAGCCAGGGGGCTGCTGTCCTCAGGCAGCCCATGAACTGTACAGCATTTCTGGAGGCTTCAGCAGTGTCAGGGTCAAGGGCCTGGATAGACTTTGCTAGAAACTGTTTATAGAACCTCATCACAAGGGACATTGACTGGACTGGAGAGGTGCTGTCTGGACCATGTCTGGATGCAGCTGGAAGGTTGCAGCTATCCTGGGAACTTGTGAGTAACGACCTTACACCAGGGGTCTCAAACTGGTGACCCTCCAGTTATTGCGAAACTGCAAGGTTGACAATTACAAGCATGACTCCCACAGGCAGAGGCATGATGCGACTTGTAGATTTGCAACAGCTGGAGGGCCCCCAGTTTGAGACCCCTGCCTTAAACGAATCCCTGTGACTGTGCAGTGTTCTGGAAACTGCACTGGGTACCAAAGGTTATGCATCAGCGTAAGGTAACCAGATGCTAAAAAGACCTCCCCCATGGTCTCCAGCTGTGAGGCCCAAAGCCACGATCCAATTGTTGGCAGGGGATTGTGTGATGACAGACTGTTGGCCTAAAATTCGACCGTTGTATGCTCCTTCAGACAAATGTTGTCCAACTTTCGGCCAACAAATGTTGGATGGCAGGCTAGTAAATTTTTGACAGAAAACGGTCTGTTGTCAGATTTTCATATCGTCTGTACACAAGTCCGTCACACAAAAGTCCAAAGTACAAACATGCATGCTTGCAATCAATGCTCACCATTAGCAGAAGGTGCCCAAAGAGATGAAATTCCATGTAGTACATCACTACATTTGTGTTTGTTGTCTGACAATTGTCTGCCATTAGTATGCAAGACTAGTTCCTGGCACATGCCCTTCGGACAAAAGTCTGACGCTCTGTTGGCCAACATTCCGATCGTGTGTACGAGGCTTTAGACTTATTATTGAAGAAGATTGTTTTCTGATCACTAAGTGCTGAGCTTTTTGAAGTATCCAATGCCCTAACCCCCCTCTCCTGTTAAAGTTCCTCAAGCAATAAACTACAAAAAAAAAACCCTGTAAGCTAATTCATTGGAGTGTATGGACTGGTGCTTTGGTGACTGGCAGCCTCTGAATTGTTAGCGGCTCCTACAGGGGCAGCGCTATACCTGGACAGTGTAAAAATATGTCTATTTGCTCTTAAAATCCAATAATTTCAGTATTTAATTGTGTCAGGTCCAATTTGCTGCTTTTGGCAACACCTCTTTTTACGGCTCCACCGAACGAACAACCCATTAGCAAACTAGGCAAAAAAAAAAAAAATTTTTTTTTATTTATCAGGAATAATCTTACCTTTTTCGAAAATGGCTTTTTGATTTCAATAGCTCCAGACCATTGCAGCTCTGGAAATTTCAAATGATATTATTCCATCAGAGGCCAGGCTGTTTTGCATAGCCCCAATTAAAGCATAAATGAAGCCTGGCGTTTTAAGTTAATCATGGAATAAAAGGCATTTTTTTAACCGCTGTTGTCCATTAATGTCGTCCCCTGTACCACAGCGGAGGGTCGGAGCCGTGTGCCCAAAGTAACAGAAGTTTTCCAAAAAACAGACCAAATTTGCTTAATCGTCGTACATTTGGCCCGTGACTTGCGTCAGCTGTGATCCAAATCCTGCAAAGCCTTCTGTTCTAGAGTGAAATTACCCTAAAAAACACAATACCTCATTTTAAAGTAAGATTATGTTGTGACCATATTGTTAGTGTTGGCTGTTGTTTTCTATTCGGATCCGAGGCAGGACAAACAAGATGTGCTAAAGGTCAGTTCTGCAGAAAACAAGGAATTCCGTAAAAATGTATCAAGTAATGAATTATTTTACTTTCTTCAGATGTGCTATTTCGACAGAAAAAAAGGACTGTAGGTGGAAATGGGGTTGGTCTCCAAAACATTTAGCGTCTCCTGCTTTTGGACTATCTAATTCTAAAATTTGCTGAGAACATAGCCATATGCCGCGTACACACGATCGGAATTCCGGCCAGCAAAAGACAGATGAAAGCTTTTCATCGGAAAATGTGGCCGTGTGTACGCTCCATCGGAATTTAGCTGTCCGAATTTCCACCAGCCAAAAATTGATAGCATGTTCTCAATTTTCCCGACGGAAAAACGTTCTATCGGTAATTCCGATCGTGTGTATGCAATTCCGACACGCCAAAAATCACGCATTCTCAGATTCAACTACGAGACAGAAGCTATTGGCTACTGGCTATTGAACTTCCTTTTTCTAGTCCCGTCGTACGTGTTGTACGTCACCGCGTTATAAATGATCGGAATTTGATGTGACCTTGTGTAGGCAAGACAGCTTGAGCCGAATTCCATCGGGAAAACCATCAGAGCTTTTTCCGACGAGAATTCCGATCGTGTGTACGCGGCAATACACTTCTGGCTCCAGATCTAAGATGATCTGGCTGGCCAATGTCACATTATTATTATTATTATTATTCAGGATTTATATGGCGCCAACAGTTTGCGCAGCGCTTTACAATATGAGGGCAGACAGTACACTTACAATACAAATCAATACAGGAGGGATCAGAGGGCCCTGCTCGTTAGAGCTTACAATCTAGAAGGTCACATTCTAGAAGAACAAGGTTTTAGAAGTTTCTTAGAATGTTTGGCCGATACTGAAATTTGAATTCCCACACCGTCAATGACCTCAATATGAAAGAAGTTATTTCCTATCCCCCTAAAGCAGTGATGGTGAACCTTGGCACCCCAGATGTTTTAGAACTACATTTCCCATGATGCTCATGCACTCTGCAGTGTAGTGGAGCATCATGGGAAATGTAGTTCCAAAACATCTGGGGTGCCAAGGTTCACCATCACTGCTCTAGGACAATTCCAAAGCAGAGCTGCATAATGTATATGTATAGGCAAAGCTTTTTTTTTTTTTGGATAGAATTCCAGGTATGAACTTTTATTACATAGTTGCTTTGGTCTAGCTTAGACCGATGTAACTATTCATATACAATGCCCGTGGGATCCATTTAGAACAAAGGGCCCAAAGGGCCAGTTTACTGCCTTTTAGGAGGCCGGGCTGCGGCAAGTGGGAGTAAACTATGCCCTATTGTTGCTGTCAGTGGGAGAAATTGTGCCCCATCATTGGTGTCAGTGGGAGGAATTGTAGGAGCTAGTATGCAGCGTTTATTTGCTCATTGTGAAATACTTACCTTAGAACGAGACGCCGGCACATGCGTGCGGGAGACTTCTTTCTGGCAAGGTTGGGCGTCTGCCAGACTTTCAGACGAGAATCCCAGGCACGCATGTGCCGCTGAAATCAGTGGCTCATTACGAGGGGAATATCTCCTAAACCGTACAGGTTTAGGAAATATTCTTTTTACCCACAGGTAAGCCTTATTATAGGCTTGCCTGTAGGTAAAAGTTAAAAAATTGACTATGCTACCGCTTTAATGTCAGTGGGAGTAATAATGCCCCATCATTGGTGTCAGTGGGAGGAATTAAGCCCCTTTGTTGGTGTCAGTGGGAGGAATTGTGACCAATTGTTGGTGTCAGTGGGAGGAATTGTGACCAATTGTTGGTGTCAGTGGGAGGAATTATGCCCCTTTGTTGGTGTCAGTGGGAGGAATTGTGACCAATTGTTGGTGTCAGCGGGAGGAATTATGCCCCATCGTTGGTAACAGTGGGATGAATTATGCTCCAACGTTGATGTCAGTGGGAGGAATTATGCTCCAACTTTGGTGTCTGTCAGTTGGGGGAATAGTGCCCCATTGTTGGTGTCAATGGCAAGAATATTGCCTCAAAGGGCGGATAAAGGCAAGCAAAGGGCCACATCCCGCCCCCAGGCCACAGTTTGAAGACTGCTTCTCTAGAAGCTGGAAACCATTGTAGTAGAGTAGGCTGTAGCAGACACCCTTACTCCAGTGATCTCCACTAACTTCCAGTTCCTGTGCAGGGCAGTGATATCACTCTCTCCACATTGTCCCATAAGAGAATGCTCTGCATTCATTGAAAAAAATATAAAAGCTTTCTCTAAATGGTGCCTGTACCAAGTGGCCGGTCTCCTGTGTTTAGAATGCAGCAGGGCAGCCGCTTGGCATGGAACTCAAAAGCTAGTAGAGATCACTGTAGTAGCGGTGTGTCTACTACATTGATTTCCAGCTTCTAGAGGGTATGGTATATGCATAGTTACATTAGTCCAAGTTGAACCAATATAACTTAACTTGTAAAAAATGCCATACTCTTCTTTAAAACCCCTGATTATTGGTTATTTACTTGCTGATAGGAGGAGAGCGCAAAGCCACAGAGAGTAGACTCATCAATCTGCTGCATCACCCTATACCAGTGATGGCGAACCTTGGCACTCCAGATGTTTTGGAACTACATTTCCCATGATGCTCAACCACACTGCAGAGTCCTTGAGCATCATGGGAAATGTAGTTCCAAAACATCAGGGGTGCCAAGGTTCGCCATCACTGCCCTATACTGTCCAATCACAGGCTGGGAGAGACACAAGACCTGTAAGTGTTACTTAACAGATATAAATCAGGTCTCCTGCTGTGCAAGGCAAACATCTCAAGATTGGATGAGCAGAAATACCAATCAAGGTAAAAGAGTTCCTTTATATGTATGTCATATGTGTGTTTAGCTTTAAATTCTTTTTATTTTCTGTACATGCTTCGCCTAGAAGGGGGCCGATCCACTCCGGGAGGAGCGAGGGGCATCTTTCAATTCCACACTAATTCGAGTGTGAAGGGGCTCTCCTAAAATCTCAATAATACAAACATTTATCAAAGTATTCTCATGCAAAGGACAAAGTACCAAAATCATTTTCAGAAGATTAGAGGTTATTGACAGTTAGAAAAAAAAAAAGGAATTTCTGTCTCGCTTTTCGCCCTTCCTAGCAATTACCAAAATCAGATAATCTATGTAATTATAGAGATTACCTGATCTAATGTACGAGCGGGGTGATTTATTGTGTGAGCTCCACATCTGACGTACCGGGGAGTCTTCAGCTCGGCACAAAAATATGATGTGACCCCAGAGGATCACGCAGTTGAAACGTGAAAAGAAAAAAAAAACACACCAAGATAAAATCCATTGCCTCTGAATACAGATGCAAAACAGCATATTGAATACTCCAAAATCAGAAAATTAAATCTAATCTCTATTGGTGTAAAATCTATTTATCATGTCAGAGTACAATTTGAACAGAATTATCAGTGTACAGCAGAGAGATACGAGATACCACAAGCTATGGGTCCTCTTATTAATCTGAGACGTCTCACCACAGCTTTTTAAAAAGATATATAGGAGCTGGGAAGCATCTGGGGCAAGGCAAGGCGGGCTCAGGCCTGAGGGGACAGAGTGGCGGGGGCAGTAGGTGTACATGCCCATTTCAATGTTGTAGCTTGTAGGCAGGTGCAGGTCCCCCTCCATTCTCTAGGTGGCACTGTGTTATTAGTACAGTCTGTTAGAATTGTACTTCTTGAGACTCTGTCAGTATCTCAGAGGAGCTAGCTGTCTGATTGGACCTTGCAACATCTCCAGCGGCCATCTTGGTGTGGGACTTTATATAATAGGGTACTCGTGTCATTCAGGTGGGAGCTCAGGGACAGAGACCCTGCTGATAAGGGAATGTGCATAACATACGGAAAGGTTCCTGGTGAGTAGGGTCATCTTAGGGAGTTGTCCCTAAGATGACTCTACTCGCCAGGAACCTTTCCATTGCGCTATGCACATTCCCTCATCAGCGGGGTCTCTGTCCCTGAGGTTTAGACCTGTCTTGAGGAAACATCCCAGGATCCAGACCAGTAACATGGGGCTTTGTCCCTCTTGGGACTTTGTCAGTATCTCAGAGGAGCTAGCTGTCTGATTGGACGTTGCAACTTCTTGAGATCGCCGGCGTGGGATCTTATATAATAGGGTACTCGTCTCATTTTGGGCGGTAGCTCAGGGACAGAGACCCTGATGATGAGGGAATGTGCATGGCAAACGGAAAGGTTCCTGGTGAGTAGGGTCATCTTAGGGAGTTGTCCTTAAGATGACACTACTCGCCAGGAACCTTTCCACTGCGCTATGCACATTCCCTCATCAGCGGGGTCTCTGTCCCTGAGGTTTTGACCTGTCTTGAGGAAACATCCCAGGATCCAGACCAGTAACATGGGGCTTTGTTCCTCTCAGAAGAGCTAACTGTATCTCAGAAGAGCTAGCTGTCTGATTGGACGTTGCAACTTCTTGAGATCGCCGGTGGCCATCTTGGCGCGGGATCTTATATAATAGGATACTCATGTCATTTGGGCGGTAGCTCAGGGTCAGAGACCCTGATTATGAGGGAATGTGCATAGCATACGGAAAGGTTCCTGGTGAGTTAAAGCTGAAGTAAACCAATCAATCTAACTGTCTGAAAAAACAGTTACATTCCCGGCATGCTGGAAATGTTAACTGTCACATTGGTTGTGCTCTCAACCAAACTGTCAAACCATCCAATGGCTGGTGTCATAACTGATCACATGTGCAGCTTCATGGCAGTTAAAGATTAAAGGGAGGCCAAGATGGCAGCTTCCTTGGCTGAAAACGATAGGAGGGTTTACTTCCACTTTAAGGTCATCTTAGGGAGTTGTCCCGAAGATCACCCAACTCGCCAGGAACCTTTCCACTGCGCTATGCACATTCCCTCATCAGCGGGGTCTCTGTCCTTGAGGTTTTGACCTGTCTTGAGGAAACATCCCAGTACCCAGGATAGCAACATGGGGCTTCTTCCAGTGACATTATAGTGCCATCCCGTTAAACTGCACACCGCCGCCACACCCCCAGTGGAAGCCATCCTCCAATAATACAGGCCCAAGCCTGGTGAAACTGTATAAATATCAACTGCTATATTGTCCTATATCTGTTACCACTAACCTGTATACAACATAAAAAAACATTACAACGTCAAGAACTGTGTGGTTGGTCTCTTCCTCACTGGGTACCCTGGGTCTAGGCCCCACCTAAAAGCTTGTCTATGGTTGGGTAAGAGAGCAAGCTGCCAAGAAACTGCAAGGGAAAACCTGTAGCATGAATTTTATAGAAGTCCCTCATTTGGCGCACAAAAGTGGTTGAAAGAGGCTTAGGCCGCGTACACACGGGCGGATTGTCTGCCCAATCCGCTCGTGTGTGGGCTTCAGCGGACTTTTTCAGCGGACAGTCTGGCGGACTAAGTCTTTCGGAATTTCCGTAATTTTGTCCGTCCAAACTTGGTTTCAGCGGACAGTCCCCTCGTGAGTAGGCAAGTTGGACGGACTAAGTATGGCGCATGCTCAGAAAGGATTTACAAGGCCGAAGGTTGCATTGCAGTGTATAGGACGTCGTATTTCTAGTCCCGTCGTACGTGCTGTACACATCATCGCGCAAGCTTTCAGCGGACTGTCTGTTCGTCGTGTGTGGTCAAGTCCGTTCATTTAAAAGTTGGACGGACTGTCTGTCGGATTGTCTGACGAACTTAGTTGGGCGGACAATCCGCCCGTGTGTACGCGGCCTTACACTAGTAGAACATTTTGCTGTGTAGGCCTAGCATAAGGACCAGATGTAATACAACAACAGGAATATGGTACAACAAGCATCTAAAAATGTATTTCAAGCATTCCCGTGCTTTGGCCATATGGGGTGAAGCAACAGGTTCACTTTTATTTCAGCTCCTAAGCAGCTTATAGTCTCCTTCCCTTTGCTGAACTGTTATTTCATTTTATCATTAGGACCAGAGGCAATGGAATGCATGTAACTCACTCACCTTCCTCTCACATGGCAGTGCTGGTGCTTGGCCCCTTGGGGTGTGGAGAAAGCCCTCAGCCCCGTGTTTTCTCTTTTTTCCTGGTAATGGCTGAATGTAATTTTGGGAGGCAGAGGGTAGGTGAGTATGTGCATCTGGTGGGGTGCCATTAAAGCCCAATTGAACAGTCTTAATATATTACAGCAATGCAGTCAGGCTACATATACAATCATATGCTTGTTTTTTTTTGTTTTTTGTTTTTAATTATTCTATCTGCCAAGTGCTTCAGTAAGGGTTAAAAATGCTGCACTGGTAACAATAGGAGAGTGAGACTGCCTTTTCACACACATCAGCAGGGCGGCCCTATGACACGCCCCTCTGAACAATTAATAGCATTGCTCAAGACGCTAAAGGAATTTTGATTAGAACCGTGTTCAGTGGAGATTGTTGAACCACAGGAGAGTAGGGCCTCCGATTGATTGTGTGTGAGCAGCACTGGAACAGGTTCAATCAGTGCCTAGGGCAGGAATAACAAATGCCCCTCACCCCCTCTGACGCTGCTAATACATGACATAGAATGGGTGAAACCACCCTGCGCCCATTCTCTGAATCCTTGTGCCCGTTGCCCATGGTTGGCATAGAGTGTGCACTGCACACACATGGCCAATCACTTGCTGGAAGGTTGCCCATGCTTGGCATAGGGTGTGCACTGCACACACATGGCCAACCGTTTTCTGGAAGGCAGCTGCGCTTGCACAGTATGCCAATTGTGGGCGGATGGAGTGAAGAGTGTGCATGTCAGAGCTGACACGAAGCCCACCACCCCTCTGATGATGCTAATACATGACACTGAATAGGTGAAACCACCCTGCGCCCATTCTCTGAAGCCTTGCACCTGTTGTCCATGGTTGGCATGGAATGTGCACTTCACACATGTGGCCAACCGCTTGCTGGAAGCTAGATGCGCTTGCACAGTATGCCAACTGAGGGCAGATGGGGTGAAGAGTGGGCATGTCAGAGCAGACATGAAGCCATGGCCCTCTGGTTGCCAGCCACTGATCTGGAGAATGAGAGTGGTGAGGACAGCACCCATCTCTACCGATGTGTGATGCTGCCCCTCCTGCCCACCAACTGTCTCAGCCCTGTGTGTTGGAAGCGTAGGGTTTTAAGCACTTAGCTAAAAAGAAAAAGAAAAAAAAAATGAAAACGAAGCCTGACTCCTTTAGAATAATAAATTAAGTTTTAATTAGGCTTTAAGGTGAACCTATGGCTTTTGTCCTGCAAGGGAAAAGTACTTTCTCTCTAAATTGACCCTATCACTGATTTCAGTTTTAAAATAAAATACATACCTGTAAATACCTTTCTTGCTGCCTATGCCTCTAAATTATGCTCTGTTGCTGTGAAATTGTCCTCCATAATCTGTTGGGTAACTGATCTTTCCTAGAGTGTCATCCTCCAAACATTCGGCTAACATTGATTTCAATGGGATTTGGGTGCGGCATACAAACTCAGCTAACCCACCTCAAACTGAGCCCAGGTACATTCTGCATGTGGACAGGTGCAGAGTGCCGCAGTGGCAGAAAACACTCAGAGTCCAGTTTCAGAGTAACAGTGATATATTGCAATTGAAGTTGGGCAATACATAACAAACCCAACGGGAAGGCAACCTGACCGGGAACACTCACAGAGTACAACAGTGATGTATCAAAGCAGAAGGTCTCCGGTGTGAGGACAGCATCTGTCTCGAGGAGTGGAATGGGGCCTGGCCAGTCAGTACCTAACTGGGGAGGCTTCCAGGATGGATGGCATGTCTCTGCACTTTCCCTGCTCCTCTGGAACCTTTCCTTGACGCTAAACACTGTCCGTGACAGACAGGAGACCTATCACTACTCTAGACACAAGCGAAATGTGCCTTAAGCCCGGGAACCAGGGTCTTACGTAGACTCTGCCTGACCCAAGAAGGCCACCATGGGTTTCCTAGGTCAGGCATGGGTTTCCTAGGTCAGGCATGGGTTTCCTAGGTTTCCTAGGTCACAGGGGGCGCCAGCATCCCAATCAAATAGCTGTCCCCTGTGACCTACGAAAACCATAGAGGAACTAGATTCCTCTAAACTTCCTCTCCCTCTGCCATGCTGTTGTGGTTGAGCGCCACCTCCAGCGAAGAAAATAGATTGCACCTGCCTACAGACAATTCTTTACTTCTGGATCCCCTTCCTGGTTCCTTCTGCTGGTCATCAGTGACCTAGAGGTCATTAGCAGGAGGAGCCAAGCAGACTTCAGGGGGGGGGGGTTCAGAGCAGAGTGGGTGTCAGGGTAGGTAAGTACTTCATTACTTTGTTACAGGGTTGTTCCTTAATTTTAGAATTGAAATTGCTTTAAAAGATTACATAAATAACAAAAACTATGAAGCTATAGTGTTTTAAATCTTAGCCTCTAGAAACCTGCCATCACCCGAAGAGTCCCCCACCGGGGAAAAAGACAACGCTACCTGGAATAAGACAGAACAAATATAAAATAAATAAATAACAGCGTCTATATGTCTTTACAAGCGGCTGAAGGAGATTTAGAGGGGACACACTAATGTGTTTCTCTGTAGCTCCTTCTCTCCGATGAATTATTAAACATTTCTGTGGAATGCTCTCACTTCTTCATCCCCAAATACAAATGTTATATTTTGAATCACCATAAATCCTTTTCTATTCCCGTTCACAGCTTTGTCATGTAAATGTTACGGCCTTTTGTTTCGAAAGGGGAAAGTAAAAAAAAAAAAAAAAAGGGGCCCTTGTTTTCGAGTCGAAAATTGCATTCAAGCAAGCAAAGGATCCCGTCGACGTTGGCCAGAATGGATGCTTTTGTATCGGCCGCGCCGTGACAAAAGGCAAAGTTAATGGGCCTATGCCGAGCTTTTTTTGTTTTTATAAATAACAAGTGGTTTATGACAAAGAACAAAACTTGGGTTTTTTTTTTTTTTTTTACACGAGACGGTCCTCGGTCTTCGCTCACCGAGCCTATTAACTCTAGTTATCTCTTTGAGAACACTGGCGCACAGGTACCATTTTCTCCGACAACTTCATTTAAGTGAATTTATGGCCTAATTGTGCAGTTGTTTCCTTGCGAGTCACTTTTAAGAGACGGCTATGCCGACTCCGTCATAATTTAGTCATGTATTTTTTTTTTGTTTTCATCGGGCAACTGTATGATAATTACCCTTGTTAACAGCCAATGGCAAAACAATAAAAGAGGAAGGCGACGCGGCGAAATCGCTCATGTACCCGTCATGAATCACGCCATCTTCTTGGCCCGCCATTTTTTATCTAAATGTTTAGCCGAGGGATACGCTAAGACCTCGGCTTGGAAATTTAAGCCCCTGTTGTTGAGGAGATAGCACAGGCGAGGAGTACATCACCTTAATGCTATGCTGACTACAGGTGGACAGTATCACTCAATTCAATTCTCCTTGTACTTCTGCTGCACTTCTGGAATACGTTTTTTTTTTCCAGACCTATGTTTTCCTTGGTGGATGTAAAAATGAAAAAGGTTCAAGAGAACCAGTCATGGCTGGGCTTTTGCAACAGTCTCAGGTCTTTTGCTTAGATTGGGTTCATGTACTCACACTTCTTCAGATACATCCAACTGAGACATGCTTTTAACTCCCAACTTGGCAGGGAACCACTGAACCTTGACCCTAATGACTTAGAACTAATGACGCGCAGTGACTCCTTGGTTGAACCAGTCTCTAGTTTATATAAGGACCTTTTCCAAGAAACGGGTACATTAATGGAACTTTGTAGACTGGCCTGGCAGGCGGTGGCCCCGAAACTAGATAGGGACGACTGGGACAACATATGGGGGACCATGTTTCAATACTTAATCTCTACCAGAGATCGTTTAATTCACTACAAATTCCTACATAGACTATACCTAACCCCCGGCTAGATTAGCAAAAATGTTTGGGAACAGAACAGTCTCTATGCTTGAGATGCTCAACGCCTATGGCAAACTTCATCTATATATTTTGGGACTGCCCCCCATATTAAAACATACTGGCAAGCTATAATGCACTGTATTAAATCGGTCACCTCTATTTCAGTTAGGGATGGGCCGAACACCCCCCGGTTTGGTTTGCGCCAGAACATACCGAACAGGCAAAAAATTCAGCAGAACGCACGAACACCGTTAAAGTCTATGGGACACAAATATGAATAATCAAAAGTGCTAATTTTTAAGGCTTATATGCAAGTTATTGTCACAAAAAGTGTTTGGGGACCCAGGTCCTGGCCCAGGGGACATGTATCAATGCAGAAAAAAAGTTTTAAAAACTGCAGTTTTTTCAGGAGCAGTGATTTTAATAATGCTTAAAGTGAAACAATAAAAGTGAAATATTCTTTTAAAATTCGTACCTGGGGGGGTGACTATACTTTTCCTGTAGAGTGACACATTTTTCCCTTGTTTAGAATAGTCCCTGCACAAAATGACATTTCTAAAGGAAAAAAAGTAATTTAAAATTGCTCGTGGCTATAAGGAATTGTCGGTCCCGGCAATACAGATAAAAGAAGCCATTAACAAAAACGGCATGTGGTCCACCCAGTCCTTTGGGTCTGGTATGAATATTAAGGGAAACCCTGAACCAAATTTTTTTTAAAAAATTGCGTGGAGGTCCCCCCAAATTCCATGCCAGGCCCTTCAGGTCTGATATGGATATTAAGGGGAACCCTGTGCCAAAATAAAAAAATGGCGTGGGGGTCAACCCAAAAATCCATACCAGACCCTTATCTGAGCACGCAACCTGGCAGGTTGGGGGGATGAGGGGGGATGAGAGAGCACCCCCCCTCTTGAACTGTACCAGGCCACATGCCCTCAACATGGGTAGCCCCCAAAGCATCTTGTCCCCATGTTGATGGGGACAATGGCCTCATCTTCACAACCCTTCCCAGTGGTTGTGGGGGTCTGCGGGCGGGGGGCTTATCGACAAGGGGACCCCCTGATCCCGGCCTCCCCCCCTGTGTGAAATGGCAATGGGGTACAAATATACCCCTACCATTTCACAAAAAAAGTGTCAAAATGGTACAAAAGACAAGACACAGCTTGACCTGCAGGGCCTGGTATGGAATTTGGGGGGGGGGGGGCCCACGCAATTTTTTTAAAATTTTGGTTCAGGGTTCCCCTTAATATTCATATATCAGGGCTGGGTTATTACCCTTTTTGAGTTTATTGTGGGTTTTGTCTTGTGGGGGGAGGGGGGTTGTTTTTTTTTTGTTGCTTATCTGTGTCTTTTTATTGTTTTACACTGGGATGTCTTTTACTCTGTAACCAGTGGTTGTTTCCGCTTTATGAAAAAAAAAAAGATTGGGTTCATATCTGCTCATTTATTTAGCTTTCCTTACTGTTCCTTACTATATTTTCAGGCGGGTAAGAGGTCATCTGAGATTTTATGGCTCTTAAACTTTCAGTTCCAAACCTTCACATGCCGTCTCCTGGCTTTTGTAAATGCAGAGGCCCATAGTAACTGGCATTCATTTAGCTTTTATGTCAAGAGTCAAGGATTATTTGAAGTCTTACGGTCGCTACACTCTCAACGTCCTACCTTAATGTGCCGTCCCCGAGAACAACATACTAAAATATCCGTCGGATTTTGTCCGAAACTGTTGCATACACACGGTCGGACAAAGTTGTCGGAAAATCCGATCGTTCAGAACGTGATGACGTTATTTCGTTACGACGGGACTACGTTCAGGCTAGTAGCCAATAGCTTAGGAATTTGATCTGAGCATGCGTGGCACTTTGATCGGAATTCTCTACACATGATCGGAGTATGTCCGATTGGAGCATTTTGTCAGAAAATTTTACCAACAAGTTGGAAAACTTGGTCCGTCGGATACTCCGATGGAAACAGTCCGATGGAGACCACACACAGTCGGAATATCCGACAAAACGGTCCGATCGGACACATTCCATCGGAATCTCCGACCTTGTGTACAAGGGCTTAGACTTGCATATGTAGTCAGATGGAGGAAAAGCTCAAATAAACTCAGTAGCCCTGGCGAGGCAGCTTCCAAACAGAAAAGCTTCCCATGGTGGGCATCCAACAGCAGTTCAAACCATAGAAATAGAGAAACAAGTGATAGACCAAAACTGAATGAACGAGTCCAAGATAATTGTAATTTCTGGTAGAAAAAAGTCATAAAAAAAACACCTGCCTCATTTCGGAAGGCAACACCACTCCACCTTCATCGGGGCTCAACACAGGATAGAACTTGGATGGACTCCAGTATTGAACTCTAATAATAGAGTAACAACTTGACAGCAGTCACTGAGCAGCAATAGAGCTCCATATTTCTCCATATTTCTCCATATTTCTCCATCTAAGTTTTATCATGTGTTAAGTCCTGATGGAGTGGTGTTGCTCCTAAAACAAATCTACTCTTTTTGTTTGACGTTTTTTTTACTAACAATTAAAATTATCTTGGACTCTTTAAGCTGGTTTTGGTCTGGCACTCCCTTCTGTACTTCAATATGCTCTCTGGATTCTTACGTTTGAATAACAGTTTTCAGATTATAGAGCCATAAGCTTGTTCATGTTCTGAGAAAACCGGGAATCCCAGCACCCCTTGATGACCAGCCATGTAACCAGTGCTGTGCCCCTAGAAAGGGAAGCTTAGGGGTGAGATGTTCAAGAGGAACGGCAGTCTGCTAACATCATTTGTAATAAAAACATCTTTGCCACTCTGAAGCTTCCCTCCAACAACTTTGCATATTATTTTATATATACTGCGATTCTGTACTTGCCAAATATGCTGCAGAAATCTCCCTCCACTGAGTCTGGCTGCAGCCATTTTAACAGTGGGCAGCTGAAGCTGCTGCCTGTTCACTTCCTGTATTTACACAGACACACAGAGGCACACCTCCAACTCTGCAGCTCTTATTGGCCCTTTTATGATTCATCCCCCCTCCCTACCTTGGCAAACTCTCACGAGAGTGAGAGAGAGTGTCAGGGCTGGGCTCAGCCTTTCCTGCTCTGAGCTAGCCCCTCAGCTGCCGTCTAATTGCCAGCTCCTATCTCTCCACAGTTATTCAGCTGTTGATGATATCCTGCTCGTCAGTCCTGCCTACTTAAGCCGTCCAGTCCAGAGGATCAACTTGATTAACATCACAGAAACTATCTCATGCGATCCTTTTCAAGACTTGCTTTGCTGACATCCCTTCTGGCTCCAGATCCTGCTTGCTGTTCCACTACATTGATCCCTGACTTCTGGCTTGGCTGACTATCCGTTACGGTTACTGAAATTTGGCTATCTTTTGACTATTGTTGTTCTTTTTACTTTTATTATTAAACAAGTGTGATTTAACTGTACTTCTGTCTCAGCCTGATTTCATGGTTTCTGACAGGGAGAGAGCTGTGCATGATGTCATAAGCCTAGGCTAATGACCAGACAAGGAACAGGAAGTGGGCTGTATTAGGTATTTGCTAGCAGGAAAAAAAATGTTTTACTATCCAAAGTTAAAACAACAACAAGGGCAGAAGATTTAATAGATGGAAAGATGAAAAAATTACTGAAGTTCCGCTTTAAGGTGGACCTAGCCAATGAAAGCTCTGGGTATTAACTCCACCCCAGCCATATGTCTTTGGTGAGGCCAGACAATCCATCAGAGGATGCTCTGCTTTCTAGGTTTCATGGAAAGGTAAAATATTACCCCATTAGCAATTTCTAAGACTATCTGGGTGAAAGTGCTCCTGTAAACACTGGATTATAGGCTCTTTCTAATACCGGGTCATATCGTCTCTGCTAAAGGGGCTTGTTGAGTGACGCTAAAAAAAGATGTTTAGTCCACATCTCTCTTAAAGATGCCCCCTTTCAGTAGAAGGCTTGGTCATATGACCAAGAGCTAGGGTAAAACCTGGAATCCTAGGTTTACAGGAGCGGAAAGGGTTATTTTAGCACTTTGATCTGCATAATCTTGTATATTACTTGCAGTAAAATATTTACACAGAAAGAGAAAAAAAAACTTTTTAAGACTATTGCCAGTCAGTAGAAATCCACCGAAAGCTTTTTTTTTTATAGTGTGGAGAAAGGTTCAAACTTTTGCTAATTGTATCCAAACTAAGAAAGAAAAAATGTATTAAGCTGTTGCTAGTATGGTGGCTTGCAAGTTTTGACGATATCACGTTTTGACATCAGGGCCTCCTCCCCGATATTAAATCACCTCATTAAATTGCAATAAACTACTTGTGGGGGAAAAAAAAGTTTAGAAAATATACTTACCTTACCCCAGGCTTCTGCCAACAGTACCTAGGCCAGGGTGATGTAGCCATCACAGGCCTCTACCCCATAATAAATCACGTCATTAAGTTTTAATTTCCCGTGGGGAAAAAACTGGAATAGAAGGAATTTTGACTTCTGTGTAGATTTCTTATCTTGTAGTACAGTATGGGACACGGGCCTAATATTCATACACTGTGGCTTATAGGGTGCTACCTCCCAATCAATCCAAGGTAGCAGCCTATAACCTAGGGCAGTGTTTCTCAACTCCAGTCCTCAAGGCGCCCCAACAGGTCATGTTTTCAGGCTTTCCGTTATTTTGCACAGGTGATTTGATCAGTTTTCACTGCCTTATTAGTAATTACCACAGTCGTTTCATCTGAGGGAAATCCTGAAAACGTGACCTGTTGGGGTGCCTTGAGGACTGGAGTTGAGAAACACTGACCTAGGGTTTATGAATATCCAGCCCGTGTCCTATACTGTATGATTAAGATATACACGTACCTTACCCCAGGCTTCCACCAATGGTGCCTAGGCCAGGATGAGGTAGAGATCCTCTGACCACTGATGATCCCTGGTCCTACAGGAAGACGCTCCTGCACTGTGTTGGTTCACCTTCTCACAAGATTTGGGATGCTTGACGTTCCCAGCATCGTGTTGGAAGAACAGTGACAAATTAAGGGGGCAAAATTAAATACAAATTAAGGGGGCAATTTTTTTATATAGGTGGGGTCCTCATGTAATAAGTAGACCTTGCTTTTTTTTTTTTTTTTTTTTTAAAGCAAGGCCCGCTTACATCTACTGACCTCCAAGCCCATTGAATGCAGCAGCCAACAGAGCGCTTTCAATCTATAAATTTCCAAGCTAAGCAAATAATTAAGCAGCAGAAAACGACATCTTCGTACAAATAAGAAACACCATTTAGCTTTACCCACAATTTCACTTTAATTAAAAACAACTTACCTTTTAACGACCATGTTTCACTTGTATCTCTTTGAATTAATTGTGCAACCATTATTAGCCAATAAAAACAATCATGAAAACGGGCCAACTCAGCGATTTATCAGTTCACCTTGAAACACGGCCCTTTATTGGAGGGGAGGTGTTGAAGGATATTTAACAACAGAATTCCGTTACGGAATGCCAATTCAAAGCATGTTTCTCCAACAATTGTATGCAAGGTAAATAATATAAAATTAATATTGCCGGTGCTTTTTTTTTGTTTTTTTTGACACAGTACCTGAAATAGAAAATAATGTTATTTTCCTAACCTTGCACATTTTTTTCTTTTTTAAATGCAACAGCTAGTGTAAAAAAGGAAACCTTAGATCGTTTTCAAAAGCAGTTCCACCAATTGTATTCGGGAAATCAAAAAAATTGACCTTAAATTGGAATTAAACTCTAAGGATTAAAATGATTCTAAGTGGCTGGAATTTTTGTGGAAGAAAAGTTAGCAAAGTCACTTTAACCAAAATAATCTCTTCCTCTTTTCCTTAGCAATTTATTTATTTTTTGTTATTTTCTGTGTACACTGCATGGAGCATTCACTATGCCAGTGATGGAGAACCTTGGCACCCCAGATGTTTTGGAACTACATTTCCCATGATGCTCAGCTACACTGCAGAGTGCATGAGCATCATGGGAAATGTAGTTCCAAAACAGCTGGGGTGCCAAGGTTCACCATCACTGCACTATGCAATATACACCTCTGTAAGACGCTGAGAATGGGCCAGGTGATGGGGGACAATTAAACGCCTGTGCACATGCTCAGAAATTGCATCACTGGTGGCTTTCCAGTTGGCATGGGACCTGGAAGAACTGGCAGCACAGATTATGGTGAGGGGGTGTTTTTCAGGGGTTGGGCTTGGCCCCCTTAGTTTCAGTGAAGGGAACTCTTAAGGCGTCAGCATACCAATACGTTTTAGACAATATCATGCTCCCAACTGTGTGGGAACAGTTTGGGGATGGCTCCTTCCTTTTTTATGGGCCTTGCTTTGTGCACTGGTGGGCAGTCATGTTGGAACAGGAAGGGGCCGTCCCCAAACTGTTCCCACAAAGTTGAGAGCATGAAATTGTCCAAAATGTCTTGGTATGCTGATGCGTTAAGAGTTCCCTTCACTGGAACTAAGGGGATAAGCACAAGCCCTAAAAAACAACCCCACACCATAATCCCCCCTCCACCAAATGATTTGGACCAGTGCACAAAGCATGGTCCATAAAGACATGGATGAGCGAGTTTGAGGTGGAGGCTGGCTCAGAGTCCTGACCTCAACCCGATAGAACACCTTCAGGATGAACTCCCAGAGTTACATAGTTAGTAGGGTTGAATAAAGACACCAGTCCATCCAGTTCAACCTGAGTGAGTGTCTATAATTGTCCCTATCCCTGTAAATTGCACACTCACATCAGTCCCTACCCTCAAGGAGCCCACAATCCAAGGACTCCATTCATATACTAGGGCCAATTTTTGGACAGAAGCCAATTAACCTACCTGCATGTCTTTGGAGTGTGGGAGGAAACCGGAGTACCCGGAAGAAACCCAGGCAGGCACAGGGAGAACATGCAAACTCCAGGCAGGTAGTGTCGTGGTTGGGATTCAAACCAGCGACCCTTTTTACTGCTAGGTGAGAGTGCTAACCACTACACCACTGTGCTGCTCTCAAATTGTGCAAAGGGTGGGCAAAGCTGCAAAGGGTGGGCTAACTCAATATTTAACCCTATGTATCGTAAAGGCAGGCGTTCCAATACTATTGGTAATATAGTATATTAACTAGTCCCTTCCCCCACTCTCCATCCTGAAACATTCCCCTCAGCAGCTGGGAAGAGAGGAGAGAGAGGAAGCCAGCAGCGGAGGAGGGGGGGGGGGCAACACGGGGGTAGTAGGGGGAATTGGCACTGCACGTAGTGATTAGGGTGTGCCCAGGCACACCCCCGGGGCATACCTATGTATACTGGTGACTGTGAAGATTAGGTTCAATACTCTATTCCAAAACTTTATGAGTCTGGGGCATTCCCTCCAGATGTGGATCCCAGTTCCCAGCAAGTCTGTACCTCGGAAATGAAGGGTGTGGGGGGGACCCTGGGAGCATTTTGGAAAGCCTATCAGTCACTAAATACCATTTCAACAACACTTTGAAGTCAACTTTTTTTTTTTTTTTGTGTATTTGTGTGGTTTTCAGTACAGAAAATACTGTATAAATCAATGGTTTTTGACTTGAGGTATCTAATGAAAACCAAATTATCCAACCCGAATGCAACTTTGTAATTGTGCATCCTGAAAAACACACATGAAACATGTACAGTAAAACCTTGGATTGCGAGCATAATCCGTTCCAGGAACATGCTTGTAATCCAAAGCACTTGTATATCAAAGCAAATTTCCCCCATAATGCCCCGTACACACGGTCGGACATTCCGACCACAAAATCCGTCAGATTTTTTACGACGGATTTTGGCCGAAACTTGTCTTGCATACACACGGTCGCACAAAGTTGTGGGAAAATCCGATCGTTCGGAACGAAGTGACGTTCGTAACGTACGACGGGACTAAGTAGAGGCCAGTAGCCAATAGCTTTGGTCTCCAAATTTTTTTCTGAGCATTGCGTGGCACTTTGTGCGTCAGAATTCTCTACACACGATCAGAAAAAGTCCGGGTCGGATTTCTTTGTCGGAAAATTTTTAGATCCGGCTCTCAAACTTTTTCCGTCGGAAATTCCGATAGAAAAAGTCCGATAGAACCCACACACGATCGGATTTTTCGACAACATAATCCAATCTGACTTTTTCCGTCGGAATTTACGACCGTGTGTACGGGGCATAAGAAATAATGGAAACTCAGATGATTCGTTCCACGACTATTTTATTCGTAGGGTCTTCAATTTATAGTCCATTTAAAGAGATTATAGCAATGTGATTGGTTGTGCAACCAAAAAATGTCCATCCACAAATGGAAGCCTCCCCAAGGGGGATTAGAAGCAAAGTCCGGCAGGAGCTACAAGTGTAGCAATATGTTGCTAAATGTTCCACCTTTATTAAATGTAACCATGTTGCTACACTTAGCCCTTGTATACACGGTCGGACATTCCGATAACCAAATCCGTTGGATTTTGTCCGACGGATTTTGTCCGAAACTGTTGCATACACATGGTCGGACAAAGTTGTCGGAAAATCCGATCGTTCAGAACGTGATGACGTTATTTCGTTACGACGGGACTACGTTCAGGCTAGTAGCCAATAGCTTTGGTGTAGGAATTTGATCTGAGCATGCGTGGCACTTTGTTCCGATGGGAATTCTCTACACATGATCGGACAAGGTCCGATCGGATCATGTTGTCGGAAAATTTTACCGACAAGTTGGAAAACTTGATACTCCGACGGAAACAGTCCGATGGAGACCACACACAGTCGGATTATCCGACAAAACGGTCCGATCGTACACATTCCGTCGGAATCTCCGACCGTGTGTACAAGGGCTAAGAGGTGCCTCTTTTTTTTTATACCCAGTTGTGACATGACGCTGCTTGTATATCAAGTCATCACTTGTATATCAAGACATCACTTGTATATCAAGTCAAAATGTATTAAAAAATTCAGCTTTTCTTGCAAAACGCTTTCAAACCAAGTTACTCTCAAACCAAAGCTTTACTGTATTTCTTACCTATAAATCCCCCCCCCCCCCAATATAAAAACAAGCCCCATATGAAGCATAGCTCCACTTGCTGTTCCTGTGACCAGCCTATATGACAAATGTTGAAGACCTCCATTAAGTAGAAAAGAAAAAAAAAGAAAAGGTTCTAGTTGTAGTAACACAGACAAGAAGAGAAGAGATGGAAGAGATGTCCCAGCCTCCTCTCCAGACTGCAGATTGCCCCCTCATTCTCTCTTGCGGCTCACGTGCGTCTGTCACCGTTTAAGTGGAAGTGGGAATTTAATTTAATGACATTAAAACTTAATCTTGAACGATAACATCTCGCCAGCGAAAAAAAAAAAAAAAACTCAGTCATGCAAAGTACGGAATAATTATCGGGTGGCGTGAAAAGTATCAGCCAGGAAGGCAGCGTTCCCGCGCCTTGCCCTCCCGTCGGAATAGTATCTGCGCCCGCCATCGATGGGGCTGCGATGTCTGCTGGAGCGGAAGGTCGGGGATTAGGCGATAATGCAGACAAATCGTTGGCGTGCGTCATGTGACAACGGCATTCAGTTCCTTTTTCGCCTTCTTTCAGCCCGCGCACGGCACTCCTTCTTTTGATAACTAGTTGGCGGCGCGTTTTTCCTGTCTCAGCCGGTAACAGTATTGTTATAAAAATATAGCATTGTCTGACATATAAGCAGATGAAAAACAAGCCCTTAGAATCGCATGCAAGGTAAGGTATAAGGCTGTTTTCCATCTTTTTTAAATCTACAGCTTTTTTTTAAAATAACCCCTAGTGATCCTGCCAGCAAGGTTCTTGTTGAGGCACTTCCTGTTAAAGGGAGGACAGTATGCCAGGAAGTGCCTCAACAAGAACCTTCCTGGCAGGATCACTAGAGGTTATTTTAATGAAAGCTGCAGTGGTGTCCAACACGCTTGCTGGCACCTTGGACACCGCTGCACTCCACCTTTGAGTTGGGGGTGCGATGTCCTCATTTTCAATATGCCCTAAATTATAACTTTATATGGCATTTAGCAAATATCAAATCTTCTTATGTGTTATATTTTACCAGGGCTTTCTCAGCGAATAGGTGCTGGAACTCCCCCCTTCTGAGTCCCCCTTGTCCCCACCCCCTACCCACCCCCGGGCACCGTCCCTTGATTCCCACCCCCTACCCACCTCCCAGTACCGCCCTGAGTATCATTTTGCGGTGAATTATGAGTATGGAATTTGTTCTTGTCTAATAACAATACAAACACTAAAATAGATCACCTGGAGCCAGCAACAATAGACCCCCCCCCCCCACCAGAAACAATAGACCCCACCCCAGCAACAATAGATCCCCCCAGAAACAATAGACCCTACCCCAGCAACAATAGATCCCCCCAGAAATAACAGACCCCACCCCAGCAACAATAGATCCCCCAGCAACAATAGACCCCCTGACGACGTCAGTGATGACGAAACGCGCAGGGAGGAGCCTGTGTCGCGACTTGTGTGCTGGGACGCAGAGGCCATTTTCTTGGTTTGAAACGCTGGACATTTCCTCTATTCGTTTGTCTGTTATCAAGTACTTAAATGTGGTGGAGGATCTGTTATATTCAATCACATACTGAGGATCTGTTATATTCAATCACATACTGAGGATCTGATATTGAGAGGCATCTAGACTGGTATCTACCTGAAGGAGCTGTAGTCTTTCATCCCCCATGTTGCTGAGGAGTGGTTGTTGGGAAATTACCTATGCTTGTTTAAATCCACCTAAGAGTAAGAGGCAGTGTGTTTGGGGGATGCTGGCGGTGTCCTTGCAAGCGGGTTTCACCAGATTTCTTACTGTTATTATGGACTTTTAAAATGAAGTTGTTATTTAATTCATTCTAAGCACTAAAAGTTCATTATTCCGTTTCTATTTTAGTGCTACACCATTTACCATAACAATAGACCCCAGCAACAATAGATCCCTCACGCAATAATAGACACCCCCAGCAACAATAGACTCAACCCCAGCAACAATAGATCCCTCACACAATAATAGACTCCACTAGCAACAATAGACCCAACCCCAGCAACAATAGATCCTTCACACAATAATAGACTCCCCCAGCAACAATAGACCCAACCCCAGCAACAATAGATCCCTCACACAATAATAGACTCCACTAGCAACAATAGACCACACCCCAGCAACAATCCAAAGACATGCAGGTAGGTTAATTGGTTTCTGTCCAAAATTGTCCCTAGTATATGAATGGGGACCTTGGATTGTGGGCTCCTTGAGGGTAGGGACTCACTCAGGTTGAACTGGATGGACTGGTGTCTTTATTCAACCTTACTAACTATGAAACTATGAAACAATAGTTCCCCCCCAACAACAATAGACCCCCACCCCTGCAACAATAGATCCTCACACAATAATAGACTACCCCAGCAACAACAGACCCCACCCCAGCAACAATAGCCCCCCCAGCAACAATAGACCCCACCCCAGCAACAACAGTTCCCCCACACATCAATAGACCCCCCCACACAACAACAATGGACTACCCACAACAAAATACCACCCCAGCAACAAAGGATCCACTCCAGCAATATTAGCTCCCCCCCCCCCCACTGCCCACAGCAACAACAGATCTCCAAGAAGCCAGCAGCAATAGACTTATCCCTCAACAGTAGATCCCTACCAGCAACATAAGACCCCCCCCACAACAATAATATATTCCCCACCAGCAACAATAGGCCCTCACACAAAAATTGATCTCCACCAGTCACAATAGATCCCCCAGCATCCAACATCAAGAGACCCTCCAGCTCACCCCACACCCCTTGCTATTACATACATCCAGTGCTGGAGGTGCCGGAACTGCGTTCCCCGTGTTCCAGCTGAAAAAAAAGCCCTGTCTTACAATTGTATCCTCATAGAGATTTTAAAGACTGATCACTAAGATATCCTGTTTATTTAGCGTCAGGAATATTCAAAAGTGTCCCGGGTGTTCGCTGTGTCCTTGATGGTGCGTTTTTGCCTTGGGGGACATAGTTACATCTTTTTCTCCCTTTTTTGGTCCCCATCTGGGTTATGGATGTTTGGCTTACACCACTTGGTTTGTTCCGTCTACAAGGAGAGTAATTTGACCCTCTTAGTTTCCTGAGGAAGCAGAATGGTTGAGTCCAGGAAATGCGTCGAGTAAATGCAGTCTATCATAACCGCCAGAAAAAAAAAGTGAAGTAATTGCATCATTAGGGAGACCCATTAGAGGTTATTCAAAGATCTATTTAAGCGGGTGATAGAACATAATCTACTTTGAGGGTCATTGCTGTCTGTATTTTATGAATTATCTTTTTTATATATATACAGTTTATTATTTTAATGCGTGAATCATGTAATAAAAATCTATGTTTTAAAGAACCATCTGTGAATATGCAGTGACTCAAAAGTCCCGCCCCTTCAAAAAAAAAAAACTTTCTATCAATACTTCAAAGAATATGGGCTGTGGCACAAATATTCAAGCCAAATGTATTGACAGCCTATAGCAGCCAATCTCATCCTTTTCAACAGAGGTACCTTGAAATAAATTTACAGTCTCGGGAAACCCTTGCTAAAAGCTATTATATCTATAACTATAGTATTAGATCAATGGGGGTGTCAGTGAGAACTTATCTGGGAGGCAGAAGTTGCTCCTTGATCAAGGAACCTCTAGCAACCTTTGGAGGAACTCCAGGGTCCCTGGAGCCCTGGCTGAGAAACCCTGGTCTCAGTGCCATCTTTTATTAATTGGACCCCGGGAAAAACTTTTCTTGCCCCCCCCACCCATGCAGTTTTGCTCTTCACCTGCTCCAGACGTACAATAAAAAGCAGCTAGACTCAAAATCAGTTTACTAAATCAGATCAGGCAGCTATTGCGATTGGTTGCCAGAGGTTACAGTGAATCATTATCGCTCACTGACTGGTTGCTAGAGGTTACAGCACACATTATGGCTCACTGATTAGTTGCTAGATGTTACAGCATATGATTTCTAGTTGTTGATTGGTTGCTAGAGATTACTGTGGATATGACCTCAGGGGGGCATGATATCCCATATTTACATATGAATGCAACCGATATTTACATATGAATGCTGGTAATTTACATGTAAACACAGGGTCTGCAGGTGAGTCATCTGTACACAACAATGGGGAAGAGCTGGGCAGCATTAGTAGCAGCACTTCACATTGAGATATCAGGACACAGCACAGGACTAAAACCTCAAGGGACAAGGGAATTTAAACCAGGATAGTTGGCAAGTATGAGGCATCTGCTTTGGGCCCCACAACAATGAGAGGGCCCAGGGCAGCTGCCCCTTTTGCCCTGCCTTAAAAACGGCCCTGCCTGGTCTATAGGGTGGCAAATGTCTCTCCGTTGTGCACCTGCATTGTTACGTGTCGTACAAGAACCTGGTAGAGACTTGAGTTGGGACTAATGCCTGAAGGTGGCAACAGCGGAACCATGCTCCTGTCTTGAATTGGCCTCTTGAAGCCTCTATTGAAAGCCTCTGTGATGGGGTGACAATACAGAAGCACAACGGGGAGACCGGGAACAGAGCATCGTCACCCTATAACGGGAAATTCCCAAGCAAAGGCCTTCGTGGCAGGATCTCTAGGGATTATTTAAAAGAAAGCTGCAGATTTTAAATGGACTTCTGAAATTACATTAACTTGTTAAACCTTTTATGGGAGTTCAGAGTTTGGGTTTACATCTACCTAATTGGATGACGATGCCGTCTCGGTTTCGTATACAGCGAGGGCTGCTAATGTGCAATTGAGCTAATTATTCTGATTAGTTGGCTACTGAAGTTTTCCCAAAGCTGCTCACACTCATGAGATGAAAGATCGCCCAATTTGGCTGCCTTCAGCCATCCCTTCCCAGGGGAGATGATCGATTGTACAAGTTGGAAACCATTCTACTCCAAGATAAGGGTTACTAAGAGCGTCTACCTGTGCCCCCTCCAAATCCCTCTTCCATTCCTCAAAGCAATAAACATGAACGTTCAGCCAAACGTCATAGTTACAGGAGCAACTAGACAAAGGAGGTGTCAGAGGAAGAGTCCTAATCTTTCACGTTTGCTTGCCCTCTAGTGCCATCTTTATGCTTTTCACATGCAGTCAGATTCTCTTTCAAATTTTATCTGTAGTAGCAATAACCTTATGTTCAATGGGCACATCCACAGACAGGTTCTCTATGTCAATCTGACAGATCGATTCCAAAGCAAAGTCTGTATATGGTCAGAATAGGTTTAGGCGGTCAGGCATTGCTGAAGAGAAAACACAAGATCTCCGGCTCTAGAAATACAAGCAGCTGACAAAACGTCAACTCTGAAAAGTTTAAACATTGAAACTCCGACTTGGGATGCAAAGGGAACAGAGGCGGCAAAAACCAGAACACGCCAGCAGATGTTTAAGGGCAGTAAAGGTGCCTCTTTACAGAAACGCGAGTCGAGTCACGCTGATATCTTAATGAGGTTTGAACCAGTATGGCGCCTTTCCTTTCCAGTTAGGCTGCAGTTTACAGGAATCCATCAAATCATTTCAGCCTCTTGATGTGGTCACTACTCATTTAGGCTCCTCGGGAATGAGGCACCTCAAGCAGAGCAAGGCCAGATGACAAATATACGCACGTCAGCTGTTGTTCTTTCATATGGAAGACGTCCACTAAGAGGGAGAGGCCAGTGGGCCCATTGCACGTCCTTTTCTGAAAGATCTTCATTGTGGTATTCGGTTTGATGCAGCCATTCTCAACCAGGGTTCTGGGGAACTGTAATGCCACGTACACACGACCGGACTTTTCGAGGGACTAGGTCCGACAGACTTTCGACGGAGTTCTGACGGACTTTCCGAATGAACGGACTTGGCCACACACAATCACACCAAAGTCCGACGGATTTGAACGTGATCACGTACGACCGGACTAGAATAAGGAAGTTCATAGCCAGTAGCCAATAGCTGCTCTAGCGTCGGTTTTTGTCCGTCGGACTAGCATACACACGAGCGGATTTCTCGGTAGCAACTGGGTCCGGGGGAATTCCGGCGGAAAAATTTGAAACATGTTCCATTTCTAAAGTCTGTCGGATTTTTACAAATCTAAAGTCCGCTGCAGCCCACACACGAATGAATGGTCTGCTGGAATTGTTCCGTCGGACCTTTGATGTCAAAAAGTCCGCTCGTGTGTACGGGGCATTAGGTTCCTGCAGAGGTTGGTAGGGGTTTATTAAGCTGTAGTTGATATACCTCGCTTTTGATGGCACCTTCATTGTTCTGGGGTCAACCCCACTTCGTAGAGTCAGTAGCATGACACCAGTGATCTTTTTATCTGTCTGTCAGCCCTTGTACACACGGTCGGAACATTCTGACAACCAAATCCGTTGGATTTTGTCCGACAGATTTTGTCCGAAACTGTTGCATACGCACGGTCGGACAAAGTTGTCGGAAAATCCGATTGTACATAATGTGATGACGTTATTTCGTTACGACGGGACTACCTTCAGGCTAGTAGCCAATAGCTTTGGTCTAGGAATTTGATCTGAGCATGCGTGGCACTTTGTCCGTCGGAGTAGGCTACACATGATCGGAGTATGTCCGATCGGAGCATTTTGTCTGAAAATTTTGGAAAAATGTTGGAAAACTTGGTCCGTCGGATACTCCGACAGAAACAGTCTGATGGAGACCACACACAGTCGGATTATCCGACAAAACGGTCCGATAGAACACATTCCGTCGGAATCTCCGACCGTGTGTACAAGGGCTAAGGGCAGTATTCTGAATATGAATGTAAGGGATATTTTTACCATTGACTCCTGATGAATTATTTTAGCAGAGATTCCCTAAGACTTGAAATTTATTTCAAGGGCTTCTCTGGGGTAAAAAGGTTGAGAGATGCGGCTCTAATGTAATGATTTAAAGGAAGGCTCTTCTTCATTGAGGATTCTGTCCACGACCTCATCTATATGGACCAAAGGAAGAGACTAGTGGGGCCCACTGGACATCCTTGTTTGACAGATCATCTATATGGTATTTGGTCTGATGCAGCCATTATCAACCAGGGTTCTGTGGAACTGTAGGGTTCCTCCAGAGGTTGGTAGAGGTTCCTTGAGGTATGGTTGATTGACCTCCCTTTTGATGGCACCTGCATTAATCGGAGGTCAACCCCACTTAGCAGCGTCAGCAGCATAACACCAATGATCTTTTTATCTGTCTGCAAGAATGTAAGGGGCATTTTTCCCATTGACCCCCGATAAATTATTTTAGCAGAGATTCCCTTAGACTTGAAATTCATTTCAAGGGCTCCTCTGGGGTAAAAAGGTCGAGAAAGGCTGATTTAATGTACTGAGGTAAAGAAATGCTCTTCATCATTGAGGATCCTGTCCAGGACCTCAGCTACATGGGCCATACATACTGCAGTCAATGACAGTGATGATCCTTGGCTGTCAAGGACCTTGCTGGCCAGACAAGACAGCCTCCCCTTCAGACAATGTAAAGGAAATCCAAAGGCAAAGGCTAGTACCTTCCTCTGGTCAAGTTGGATGTCGACCTCTGACAATATGGCAACTCCCAAGGCTGGTATAAATCTACCCATAGACATCAGACAATGCTTCCCAGTCCTGTGAAAGATCATGTTTATTAAATACTGTTTTTTGTACAAAAGATCTTTCTATTTAAATTTAAAAAAAAAATTCTTCTAAAATGTTGTTCATTAACATAACACAAGTGAAAGTGGCATCATCTATGCAAATGGATGGTTCGCAGGGATGGTGGAAACCCTCAAAATGGACACAGCAGGTATGCAGACCCTGGAACTCAGCACAGGGATGGCGGGAACCCCTCATAATGGGCACAGCAGATGTACAGACCTGAGAACTCAGCAGAGAGATGGTGGGAACCTTCATAATGGGCACAGCAGGTGTATAGACCCAGAAACTCAGCACAGAGATGGTGAAAACCTTCAAAATGGACAAAGCAGGTATGCAGACCCTGGAACTAAGCACTGGGATGGTGGGAACCCACGCATAATGGGCACAGCAGATGTACGCACTTGGGAACTCAGCAGAGAGGTGGTGGGAACCTTCATAATGGGCACAGCAGGTGTACAGACCCGGAAACTCAGCACAGGGATGATTGGAACCCATCATAATGGGCACACCAGGTGTACAGACCCGGAAACTCAGCACAGGGATGATTGGAACCCATCATAATGGGCACAGCAGGTATACAGACCTGGGAACTCAGCACAGGGATGGTGTGAACCTGCTATAATAGGCAAAGCGGGTGTACAGATCTGGGAACCCAGCATAGGGATGGTGGGAAACCATCACAATGGGCACAGCAGGTGTACAGACTCAGGAACTTAGCACAGGGCTGGTGGGAACCTCTCATAAAGGGCAATGTGCTGATGTGAGAAGACAGCTCAGAGATCTCACAAATTGAGTTCCTAAATAAAAAAAACCTGTTAGATGGTTTACCTTTCCATCATTAAAAACGAAAATTACATATCTGGGTGGACTGCCCCTTTAAGGATCAGACTCTTTATTGAATAGTGAGCTTACCTCACCGCTAAAACTTTTGACTCTGATTCTGAGAACTTCTGTAGGTGGCTGATTCATCTAATTATAAGGTTAATTGAACAACAAGCCCGGCAGCTCGATAGTGTGATGACTTCATAGACAATCGGATGGGGAGCGCTGACTGCTCCCGTCTGTGACTCTCGGTGCTTCAAGGGAAAGAGTTAGCGGTTCCCTATGTAGGGTAGGGATATTTTTACACTTCTTGCTGAGGTAAGACCTCCCAGGGGGAACCAAAATCAAGACCATCTTGGGAAATCCGGCAGAATTTCCTCTCCTCTTGATTTAGGTTATGTGCTCTGTGTTTGTAGGTAAGATGGGAAACACCATGTACAGCACACCAACACAAGCTGAGATCATAACATGGTGACGTGATATTAATGCACGGTAATGTAAAGGAGCACTGTGATATAAAGGGGACTGCACTGTAAAGGGACACTTTAATGGTTACAGTGCCCTTTTAAAGAGCAGTCCCCTTCTATATATCAAAGTGCCCCTTTACATTACAGTGCCCCCAGCAATCACAGCCCCCCATTACAGTGCCCCTTGTAGTCATGCCCCCCCCCCTTTCTCTCTAATCACAGTGCCTCTTTTTACTCTCTGCCTCCCCTGCACAGTCCTACCTCCGGCAGGGCAGAGGCATAATTCAGCCCATGAGTCCTCTCTAGTGTCTCCAGAGCTGCAGATCTGGATCATATTAACAAGCAGGTGATTGCCCACTTGTTAATAAGAAAACACTTCCGCTCAATGTGCAGATCTCCAGCTCCCCCCGCCCCCTGCTCTGCCGATAAGATGACATTGTTGGCTGGATGGGAGAGCTGGGAGAGGAGACACAGGCATGGCCGCATAGTGGGAGGTGACCATGGAACAGTGGTCTGTGTTAGCCCTGTCTGGCCTGCCATGGCCGCTTACCTGCCGCTATGCGTTCCGGTCATCAACAGTCCATTCTTGTTAGGACGTGCGGCCCCATGACCCCGGCCTATCAGGCAAATGCAAATGGACACAGTGAGTGTTCATTCAGAAAAGGAAGGGACCAGCAAATAACATATTTACCGACCCCTTCACCCGCACTCTATCCTGAAACATACCCCTGTGTGTGTACGCAGTAGCCGTCGTGAAAGGAGAGGATGGAAGTCGGAAGCACTGTGTGTGTGGGGGGGGGGGGGCACAGGGAAGGGAGGTGGGGGTTGGGCACACCTGGCACACCCTGTGCACACACCTATGGGCTGGATTAATTGGCCTGCACTTTCCCATCTACAGCCTTCCATACTTCCTTCCCCTTGAAGGAGGTAACTAAGGAGAGGACCAAGTCCTGGCTGCCTCTTTCTCAGCTTGAATGGAGTGGAGCTTTACCTATTTTTCCCCAAATGTTTCAGAGGAGGAGGCCTCCAGAGAGCCCTGCTCTCCCCCGAGGAGAGAGAAGAGCAGGAGCACATCAGCCTTGTCTTCTTCCCTTACTCTCTCCTGATCTACCCTCTCCTCCCCATCTCCCCTTGACTAATTAGGGACTCCCAGAATCCTCTGTTTAGGAGGAGTAACCTTTAAAGGGGAACCTTCCAGAGCATCTAACTGCCTACAATCTATCTACCAGATCACTTATCGCAGGACCAGCACATCTTGGAAATGTCAGCAGTGGGCTGTCTTATCCGTTTGGCCTTCTCCAATGTCACAATTAAAACACAAGCTCCTGAATATAATAGATAAATGGTTTCATAATTTCACTTCACAAAGTGTTCAGGCGGTGCAGAATTTAGCGTTTTAAGGGGTAAAAAAAGCCTTTGTGGCCAGTAACCTTCATAATTACCCAACTCCACCATGCACAAGTTTAGCAGCCATGTCCTACAGCTCTTGATTATACAAAGGGTTTGCAATTACCGTTGTGAATAAACTAGCGCTACCTTTCCCACCGATAAGAAGCTGGCCCAGCCAAGGTCATGGAATTGTTTTGCGCACAATGGAGATGGGGGCGGCACGCTTGGTTAATGTGCGCTTGTGCCCACGCCGAGTGTTATAGTTCCACGTTTCCATGAGAAAATCCACCACAACAAGATATAAAGTACAAGGATGCTTCTGTCAACAGATCCCGGCAAGTGAATGGCTCGCATACTTGCTGTTGCAGAGGAACGGTATGCATCAAATACATTATACCAGAGCATTTTGTTTTATTATTTTCATTGCAAGCCTTAGAAAATAAAATAATCTTCATGATAAAAGTAAATGTTAACCACTTTGCATTTCCCGGATTCCTGGGTAATTCAATAAAAGGTTCATTCGGTTTGAAGGTGAGACCCTGAAATTCTCTAAAAGCAGCAAAGTAGCAGATACTGTAGATGGAAAGGTTAATATTATTTACAGTATATAGAGAGGGGAGGGAGAGAAAAAAGAGAGAAAGTCTGTAGTTTTATTAGGGGCATCTCAGGTATCTCTATGGATGATTCCGTTCTCTATACAGTGGGGGGGGGGAGAATAATTATTTGATCCCCTGCAGATGTTGTAAGTTTGCCCACTTACAAAGAAATGAAGGGTCTATCATTTTTATCTTAGATGTATTTTAACCACTTCCCGACCAGCGCACGACGATGTACGTCGACAGAATGGCACGGGCAGGCATATTGGCGTACAGGTACGTCCAATATTCAATGCCGCCCTGCAGGTGGCGCGCTCCCGCGCTGGCCGGGACCCCCGTGAGTCCGGTCGCGGGACCCGCGGACTCGATCGCCGAGGCCATCCCCGCGATCGTCTCACGGAGCGGCCGAATGGAGGAAATGCTGTGTAAACAACATTTCTCCATTCTGCCTAGCAACTAGTGACGCTGATCTCTGCTCCATGTGATTGGAGCAGAGATCAGTGTTCACTAAATGAAAGCCCAACCCCCCCCCACAGTTAGTAACACACCCCTAGGAACACTTAACCCCTACACTGCCACCCACTAGTTAACCCCTTCACTGCCAGTGTCATTTACACAGGAATCACTGCATTTATATAGCAGTGATTACTGTATAAATGACAATGGTCCCAAAAATGTGTCAAAAATGTCCGATGGGTCCCCCACAATGTCGCAGTCACAATAAAAATCGCTGATCGCCGCCATTACTAGTAAAAAAAAAAATAATAAAAAATGATTAATAAAAATGCTATAAAACTATCCCTATTTTGTAAACGCTATAACTTTTGCGCAAACCAATCAATAATCGCTTATTGCGATTTTTTTTACCAAAGATATGTAGAAGAATACGTATCGGCCTAAACTGAGGGAAAAAAATGTTTTTTTATATATTTTTGGGGGATATTTATTATAACAAAAAGTAAAAAATAATGCGTTTTTTTCAAAATTGACGCTCTATTTTTGGTTATAGCGCAAAAAATAAAAACCGCAGGGGTGATCAAATACCACCAAAAGAAAGCTCTATTTGTGGGAAAAAAAGGACGTCAATTTTGTTTGGGAGCCACGTCGCACGACCGCGCAATTGTCAGTTAAAGCGACGCAGTGCCGAATCGCAAAAAGGGGTCTGGTCTTTGACCAGCAAATTGGTCCGGTCTGCCAGTGGTTAAAAGCTAGAGACAGAATATCAACCAAAAATCCAGAAAAAACGCATGATACGAATGGGTTGCAGTTCAGTGAGTAAAATAAGTATTTGATCCCCTACCAACCAACAATAAGTCTGGCTCCCACAGACTGGCTACAGTAGGTGCTCATGTGGTACACAGATTAGTCCTGTCAATGTAAGAAGGTTCTCCCAACGACAACTCGTGTATAAAAGACACCTGTCCACAGAATCTCTTTCTTCCATTCAAACCTCACCATCATTGGCGATACCAAAGAGCTGTCAAAAGACATCAGAGAAAAGATTGTAGACCTGCACAAGGCTGGAATGGTCTACAAGTCCATCAGAAGAAGCTTGGTGAGAAGAAGACAACTGTTGGAGCGATTATTCCCAAATGGAAGAAATACAAAATAACCATCAATCGCCCTCGGTCTGGAGCTCCATGTAAGATTTCCCCTCATGGGGTGAGGATGATCATGAGAAAAGTGAGGGATCCGCCCAGAACTACATGGGAGGAGCCTGTGAATGATCCCCAGGCAGTTGGAACCACAGTCACTAAACAATCATTGGTAGCACAAGAAAAAAGATAAGGCTGCACACCACCTTAGATTCAGTATTGATTTAATCATGCCAACAGGACTGCCACCAAGACAAAGGACAACAGAAGAGGTGACGCGTTTCACAATGGGGTACTATCCCTCCTACTGACACCAATGATGGGGCACTATTCTTCCCACTGATACCAATGATGGGGCATTATTCCTCCCATTGACACCAATGATGGGGTACTATTCCTCCCATTGACACCAATGATGTGGCACTATTTCTCCCACTGACACCAATGATGGGGCACTATTCCTCCCACTGATACCAATGATGGGGCACTATTCCTCCCACTGATACCAATGATGGGGCACTATTCCTCCCATTGATATCAATGATGAGGCACTATTCCTCCCACTGACACCAATGATGGGGCACTATTCCTCCCACTGACACCAATGATGGGGCACTATTCCTCCCACTGACACCAATGATGGGGCACTATTCCTCCCACTGACACCAATGATGGAGCACTATTCCTCCCACTGACACCAATGATGGGGCACTATTCCTCCCACTGACACCAATGATGGATCACTATTCCTCCCACTAATGCCAATGATGTGGCACTATTCCTCCCACTGACACCAATGATGGGGCACTATTCCTCCCATTGATATCAATGATGGGGCACTATTCCTCCCACTGATACCAATGATGGGGCACTATTCCTCCCATTGACACCAATGATAGGGCACTATTCCTCCCATTGACACCAGTAATGGATCACTATTCCTCCCACTGACACCAATGATGGATCACTACTATTCCTCCCACTAACACCAATGATGTGGCACTATTCCTCCCACTGACACCAATGATGGGGCACTATTCCTCCCACTGACACCAGTGATGGGGCAATATTCCTCCCACTGACACCAATGATGGGGCACTATTCCTCCCACTGACACCAGTGATGGGGCACTATTCCTCCCACTGACACCAATGATGGGGCACTATTTCTCCTACTGATACCAATTCCTTCTATTGACCACAGGTGCTATGTAATGTTTCTACTCCAGCTGATCATCACAGTCTGGGCCCCAGAATTCTGAAGGACAGTCAACTAGCCTTTTGTTTTGAAAGTTTGGGGACCCCTGGTCTAGGGGAACATTGAAAAAGCCCTTTTACTTACTGCATCCCTTGTTCCTGCTGGTTTCCTGCTTTCTGTGTGACCAAAGCCTCCTCCCTTCACTGCCGTAGACACTCTGCCATGATCATGTACAATACAAGACCAGCAGTCGGGTATTGTAAAGGAGGACACCAAAGGCCTGCTCAAAACCTAGAGCGCGGGAGGGAATAGTGGAGTGCCAGCTATCGGGGAGCGAAGAATTAGGTATTAATAAGTATTAATGCATTTTAGCATTCCCTTAGACAAAAACAAACATTTAACTCTTCCCCTGCGGGGGGGGGGGGGGAGGCCCCACTGCAAGAGAAACTTTGAAATTTCTCCAGGGTTCATGGCTGCAGCCATCGGACAACGTAGCTATCAATGAGACGACTGCTCGATAACTGACCATTGTCTTGGCTGCAGGCACTTGTTTGAGAAGAGTAATGTAGAGGGACAGAGGGACAATCAGCTTCCCATCCCTCTGAATTCCTCTTGCTGCCACTTGTCTCAGGTAAGTGCTTGGAGCCGAGTCAAGTTCCGTTTATCAAGCAGCCATCTCCTTGCTGGACAAGTTGTCGGGCAGCTGCGGGGGGGGGGGGGGAGTTGCCCTGTCTGACCTCATAGCAAGGCCTACAAAGCACATAGGAACATTGCATAGTAGAAATACTGGGAATGGTATAGGCAGCACTAGCAACCAACCAGATGGGCTGCATTCATGTGTGCTGCAAGGGAAAATGCTGACAGGAGAACAGATCAGAGTGATGAGTTTACAATTATATATTTCGACTGTGTTTTTATGTGTAAATCTGAAGTTCATCTCTAAAGCTCCACAGTTAAAAAAGTGTCACATTCTGTAACCAATAATGTCAAGTGAAGATGGTTGGTTGGAGAAGGTACCACTGTATGCCCACAGCGTTCAGTCATGTGCAAGATGGAGTTATGAACTGGCAGGAAAATAATTACGGCATTGAGATAACATATGATGCTTTTGAGGATGCAACTAAAAAACACTACAAGGGACCCTAAAGGACTGGATAGATGAAAAGGAGGATGACAGATTTACATGTAGGTGAGGGCCATTATAACTACTTGAATGACTGATGTTCTTCAAACGGCAGAGCCAGCGGCCCGTCTGCAGTCCATCAGGTAATATGTAATGGGTTTTTTCGGTGTAATAACAAGGGAAAGAAAAGCTGATGTAAATGAGCATTAGGACTTGTTGAGCTATGCGGCCCTCTGCTATGCATACACATAAGCAGCGAGGTTAATGGTGTTCCTTCTCTATACCCAACCGCAATTTTGAAACAGAGTGAGGATCCGCGAGAATCCTAGCATGGGGCTCGGCAAGGTTAAGAAGGATGATGAACATCCACTTCACAGAGTGAATAGACTGCTGGAGAAGCTAATAGAGTATCTGCGGACAGCCAGCTCAAAGAAAAATAAAACTTATTGTTTCAGCAGCTCTGCAAAAGAAGCTTAACTCCGGGCAAAAAGTTTGGATAGAGTGGAGAAGAGTTTAATCCGATATCCAGGTTTAGGTCTGGGGCCTACAGACCTCCACACTCCCTCTATGGAAACCACCTGCATGTATATTTTTATTCATTTTTTTTTTTTTTACACTTCCGTTTTTTCCGACATTTTTAGGCAGTTTATGTGACACACTGGGTCCTGGTCTTCTTTGACTTTCCTCCTGCTCTTGGTGGGCCTCAGTAATGCTGAGAACTTTGTTGACCTGATGACAACAGTGACATTCTCTGCATTGGGAGTTGCTGCCATTTGGAGAGAGGGTCTCGGTGAGACAACGGCGTGCTCAAGCCAGGAGGGGTGACGCTCTTGGGAAACAAGACCCTATGTACCCTAAATATGGTGTGATATGGTAATATGGTATGATGGCATTATCTTGATTTGGACTTTGGTAGCAACATCATTTCACCACAGCACCCTCCTATGACTGGGTCTCATTACCATATGGAATGCGTTGAACTCTTTATGACTCTTTATGAGCTTCCTAATGGGTTCAGTCTAAACCCAAGTCTGGACCAGACCCAAGCTCATTTTTAAAGAGGAAGTAAACCCTGATAGGTTTACTTCCTCTTTCATTCCCTGCAAAGGTAAAGCATAATGGACTACTATGCATCGCATCGCATCGCATAGTAGTCCATTATGTGTCACTTACCTGACACAGGAGCCAGCGAAGTCACCACTGTCCCCTGTAGTCTGGAGCATCCATCTTCTCGGTGGGGACCTCGTAGCTCCGCCGCTGTCATTCGGCGAAGCCACGATGACGTCACTCCCGCGCATGCGCACGGGAGCCGACATGCGCGGCATCTTTGTCGTGGATGATGCCGCGCTCAGTGCGCCCGCACGCCGCTCTCTACGGCGCATGCGCCGTAGACAGCGGTGCCTGTCTTTGGGCAAATATCTCCTAAACCGTATAGGTTTAGGAGATATTTCTTGGACCTACAGGTAAACCTTAATCTAGGCTTACCTGTAGGTCAAAGTGTGTTGTAAGGGTTTACAACCACTTTAACTGTCACCATCAACCAGGTCGTTTATGAACAAATTAAACAGGATTGGTCCCAGCACAGAACCCTGGGGGACCCCACTACCCAGCCCTGACCATTCCGAGTACTCCCCATTTATCACCACCCTCTGAACTCACCCTAGCTAGTTTTCAATCCATGTACTCAACCTATGGTCCTTACCAACGGACCTTATTTTGTAAAGTAAACGTTTATAGGGAACTGTGTCAAATGCTTTTGCAAAATACAGATAACACCACGTCTACGGGCCTCCCTTTATCTAGATGGCAGCTCACCTCCTCATAGAAGGTAAATAGATTGGTTGGGCAAGAACGATTCTTTATGAATCCATGCTGATTACTGATAATGATACCGTTTTCATTACTAAAATCTTGTATATAGTCCCTTATCATCCTCTCCAGGAGCTTGCATACTATTGATGTTAGGCTAGCTGGTCTGTAATCCCCCCTGCTTTGGGGGTGTTTTTCTGATAAGGGGACAGGACAACTTCACTGCATCAAAGGGATGATGGACGGGGCCATTTACCGTCACATCTTGGGTGAGAGTCTCCTTCCCTCAGCCAGGGCATTGAAAATGGGTCGTGGATGGGTATTCCAGCATGACAATAACCCAAAACACATGACCAAGGCAGCAAAGGAGTGGCTCTAAAAGAAGCACATTAAGGTCCTGGAGTGGCCTAGCCAGTCTGCAGACCTTAATCCCATAGAAAATATGTGGATGGAGTTGAAGGTTCGCGTTATCAAACGTCAGCCTGGAAATCTTAATGACTTGGAGAGGATCGGCAAAGAGGGACGGGACAAAATCTCTCCTGAGATGTGTGCAAAACTGGTGGCCAACTACAAGAAATGTCTGACCTTTGTGATTGTCAACAAGGGCTTTTTTTTTGCAAAGGGGTCAGATACTTATTTCACTCATTAAAATGCAAATCAATTTATAACTTTTTTGAAATTTGTTTTTTTTATGGACATTTTTGTTGTTGTTTTGTCTCTCAATAAACCAACCATTAAAATTTTAGACTGATCAGTGGGTAAACCTACAAAATCAGCAGGGGGACATATTCTTTTTTCCCCCCCCTCACTGTAGATCTATTCTAAGAATCCATATCATTGGTGAAATCTGTAGTAAGGTGCATGTCACCAGCCACAAATCCATTACCCCTCTCTTCCCCTAATAAAAAATCAGGTAGTGGCGATGCTGCAATCAAAATCTTTTGTCTCCAGAGTGCAGCGGAATAGTTACAATGACGCCATGATTATAAACCTAACGCAACCCTTTTTTTTTTCCCTCAGGAAGATGCTTAAAATAGTTTTCATTCCCCGACACCGCACTAGTAATTTACTAAATTATATTTTGCCGTAAATGCTGTAATTTTCTTAGAAACATAAAGAGAGCATAAAACTATAGTGGTAGGATGTAAAGACAAAGTTTAATAACAATAATATGAACCTTGGAAAAATAAAACCTTCTGCTGGTGTGTTAAATTTGCCAGCGATACAAGTTTTTATTTTGTTTATTTTTTTTTCTTGAAGGGTGGCTCCATCTTGAAAGGATGCATCTTCTGCCTCGTGCGCACCCTTCTGTATCCTAACAAATGGTGTTGCTTTTTCATTTTACTTTCCTTTGTGAGGTCAGTCTACTAAAAACTGAGATTTATTTTGGAGGTAGGTCACCAGATAGCAAGGATAACTTGCCACACATTTGTGGCAGTGTTGAATTGTAAGTCTGTTAACTTGCTGCACATTTTCACTGGCAAGTTGTACACTCGCAGAGCACTTGAAGCACTACAAGTTCTAGTTGACACTTTTCCAATTTGTAGCAAATTTTCATTGCAATTCTATAGCGAGAGCAAAGTGGTAGTGGTGAGTCTACAGCAAGAACTCTGCAAGTCTATAGTGAGCCCCCTGTGGTGGGATGACTATTGCACCACATAACTGAACCAGAAATTGCAGCAGACTTGCAGAAAGTTGTCAAAGAAAGTTGATCTGGAGTCATGCAATGTGGACTTGCTGCAATTGTGCAACAAAACTTGTGAAGCCTGGCAAGTCTAGCACTAGCTTAGTTATGTATACGTAATGCCCCACACATAGCTCTTCTGGATTGGTGGTGAGACCTCTACACTTGAGTTCCCAACTCCTCCCATCTTTTTAAGCCATTACAAGAGCGGTGGGACAGTTGCTTTATGTAGCAACCTCTTCTAGTTAGGCTGCTGGGCTAAATTTAGTTTTCGGCACCACTGTAATCAGTGGAGCAATGATCTATTGCTTTTGTCTGGGCAGGGTTTGCTAGCTGGGTGATTGATTTTTCTCTGGACAAAGCTTCCAGAATATAGAGCAGGGAGATTCAAATGACCAGTATGAATATTTATCATGCCCCATTCAATCTCTGAAAGGGGCATCCAAAAGGTAGTGGGAGGTGATAAATTCTGGGGGGGGGGCCTTTCCAGAATGTTCTTTCCTCTCCAGGGAAGATTGCCCCTGGGAGATAGTATACTGAGTCAAGGATTTCAGTTTGTGGGGGCAGTAGTTGGTGGGGTGGGGGTTTGACAGTGGTGAGGGGCGAAACAGTAGTTTGGGGGTGGGGATCTGGTAGTGGAGGGGCGTTGGTGGGGTGGGGTGAGCTGAACCCCCCTGAACCCTGCATTTAGCTCACCCATAAATCCTGAATTCTATACATAGCGCAACTCCTGAACTCTGCACTGTGTGTATAGCGCACACCCAAACCCTGCACTCTGTCTGGAGCACACCCCTAAACCCTGCACTCTGTATGTAGTGCAACCCTGCACTCTGTACACAGTGCAACCCTGAACTCTGCACTCTGTACACAATGCATCCCTGAACCCTGCACTCGGTACACAGCACAACCCTGAACCCTGCACTCGGTACACAGCACAACCCTGAACCCTGCACTCTGTACACAGCACAACCCTGAACCCTGCACTCTGTACACAGCACAACCCTGAACCCTGCCCTCTGTACACAGCACAACCCTGAACCCTGCCCTCTGTACACAGCACACCCTTGAACTCTAATTTATTACTTAAATTGAAAACCAGTAATAATTAAATGCAGAGGCAATCATTTAATATGATAAAGAGTAGATAAATAGTCTTAGATATACAACTGTCCCCTTGAGGACAACCATATTGCTGATCCGGCCCCCCGATTAATTTGATTTTGACGCCCCTGCATTAGATTGTCCCTTTTATATATTTGCCTGGTTTACAGCTTGAAACATTTGGATCATATTGTGTAATTGTAATTGAGCTGTTATTGGTAATTTTGTTGCGTTTTTGCACCTTGTTCAGTTTATTGTTGTGATCTTGTGTTGTCTTTGTGTCTGTGTCATAATAATTTCCCAGTTTCCCTTTGGGATTAATAAAGTATTCTGTATTCTGTAAGCCTCCAATTTACCAAGACGATTGGAAGAAAAGAGAAGCATCAAAGCTGGTCAGTTGACCAGTGGGAACAGCTGGTCAAGCGCTTGGTTCGAAATCTATAAGAGTGAGATGCATTGTCTTCATTAACAAGGCGAGAGAATCTCAAATGAGGAATAATGAGAGAGGTAGTGAAGACGGACTGCAAGCATAGGAATGGTCGGTGTGGATTTTTCTGTCCTATTGATACATTATTCTATAGGGTTCTTCAAATCGGACTTGAAATTTCAGCACATAATTATTTGGAACGCATTTTTTTCACCCATGTGAGCTTACACTCTAACATAGCACCTCCAAATCTAAGCTCAAAAAGGGCAAATCAATCCTAAACTTACTCTATTAGGGTTATAGCTGCGGGGAAGACAGTGAAACAGGCTTTCTCAACCAGGGTTCAGTGGAATTCTAGGGTTTCCTAGAACCCTGATACCCAATCGGCAGCTTGGTCGCCACATATGGTCCCTTTGCATGTTTTGTGCAGCCCTCAGAGCCCCCTGCAGACACTAATCTGTGTTTCCCTTATTGCTCAGTTATAGCAATGATTTATAGCTGTCTCATGTGATATGTCTCCAGTCAGAGGTATAACTAGAACGTCCAGGGCGCTGTTGCAAACCATGAAGGGCCCCCCTGACTGCCAGGGCCCTTTCCATTGGTCCTGGGCCCTTTTCTCCAAGCCCGGGGCCCTTGCCCCTGGGGCCCAGGGCCCTCTCCTCCAGGGCCAGAGCCCTTCCCCCCATTGTGGGGCCCTTTATAAGCCCCAGTTTACACTGCTACGACTTATCAATCGATGCCATCTAAATTAATGCGACTCAAGTCTCAGCAACCAGAAAAAAGGTTCCTGCACTACTTTTGGTGCGGTTTGAGTGCCTTAAAATTCAGTGTTAAATCAGAAAAGTTGCAAGTAAGTCACAAAGAGGTCACAAAGATATTGCAAGCAAGTCACAAAGAATTTTCATGGAAATCGCAAAGCAAGTCGCAAACCAATCGCACAACTTCGGGGTCGCAGCAGCTAGGGCCCGATCGCAAGTGCAACCTATGTGATCCTGGTAGCTTCATAACTATCTCCAGTCTATGACTGTATCCAGAAGCATGTCTCCAGTCTGCAACAGTTCCTATAGCATGTTTACAGTCTTGGAAAGTCTCCTGCAACATGTCCGCAATCTCCGACTATCTCTTGAATCATGTCCACAGTCCCTGACCATCTCTTGTATCATGTCCGCAGTCTCTGACCATCTCTTGTATCATGCCCACAGTTCCTGACCATCTCTTGTATCAAGTCGGCAGTCTCTGACCATCTCTTGTATCATGTCTACAGTCTCTGACCATCTCTTTTATCATGTCTGCAGTCTCTGACCATCTCTTGTATCATGTCTGCAGTCTCTGACCATCTCTTTTATCATGTCTGTAGTCTCTGACCATCTCTTGTATCATGCCCACAGTTCCTGAGCATCTCTTGTATCAAGTCGGCAGTCTCTGACCATCTCTTGTATCATGTCTACAGTCTCTGACCATCTCTTTTATCATGTCTGCAGTCTCTGACCATCTCTTGTATCATGCCCACAGTTCCTGAGCATCTCTTGTATCAAGTTGGCAGTCTCTGACCATCTCTTGTATCATGTCTACAGTCTCTGACCATCTCTTTTATCATGTCTGCAGTCTCTGACCATCTCTTGTATCATGCCCACAGTTCCTGAGCATCTCTTGTATCAAGTCGGCAGTCTCTGACCATCTCTTTTATCATGTCTGCAGTCTCTGGCCATCTCTTGTATCATGCCCACAGTTCCTGAGCATCTCTTGTATCATGTCCCAAGTCTCTGACCATCTCTTGCATCATGTCTGTAGTCCCTGACCATCTCTTGTATCATGCTTTGACTAGATCCTGTTGTGTGCCTGCAGTCTACGGCATCAAAAATTCACTAAAATATATGTGTGTTTTTTTGGTGATATTGGGTGCCACATTCGAGGCTCCCCAAATCAAGATAGTTGACTATCACTGGTCTAGAGGTTGCCAGGGGTTCCTTGAGCAGTGGCAGATTGATCCCCCACCTACTGTAAGTGAGGAGTTCCCACTGACATGTAATGGTAGGGGGTCATTTCTAGACTGATCACCAGTGTAAAGGGACATTTCTACAATGGCCACCAATGTAAGGAGACACTTTTCTACTGACACATAGTGTAAGAGGACACTACTATTTTCACAGTTTATGTTTCTTAAATGCCCATTATTATTTGTTTCATTCAATTCAAATTACAGAGAGAAGGGAAGTGCTGGAAAATAATCTGCTCTGGGTGTCAAGAACTCTAGTTTTTCCATTTTCTTCTATTTAAAACATTATACAATTTACTATAAAAAATATAAATAATGCATCATTATTTTAGGGTTTCTTCTGGGGTAAAAATGTTGAGAAAAGGATGCATTGGACTGTGAGCCCCTCTGCTGCAAGAAGCAATGTGTATGTTTTAGTATTCCCCAAAAGGGGTTGCAGGACATGATGGCGCCGTGTATACCCAGGAAACCAAAGAGTAAGGTTAGGTTCAGATTTACAGTATATGGAGCTCTGTACATGTTATGCTTTCTGAAAGGATAACATTTATCACCAGCTCATCGTTGGCTCCTATTTACCGACTCATTTATTCATCACAGGGATACAGCAATGTTTTGGAGATCTACACCAGCTCCTGCATTGATGATGAAGAGCTGGTGTAGAGTACCGAAACAGGGCTGTATCTCTGTGACGAATAAATGGATTTTAAATAGGAACCAATGATGTGCTCGGGATACACGTTATTGTCTACATTTTGGTCATAGTGCCGCAACACCCAGAAAAAGACTGAATACCACTCGAAGTGGAGTGCACCATAGTCATATATTCATGGATGCTCTCCAGGAGGTCTCTTCTTTACACCTGTCACAATATAAAAAACATGGAGGAACTTCAACATCCAACATCCCAATTACTAACGATATTAAGGAACTACATTGTTGTGGTGGGACTTTTTGGGCACCTTTTTAGGTGTCTAAAAAGTCCCACCACAAAAATGTAGTTCCTAAATACTCTTCCTTGTAGCTGCTATGCTAAAAATAGGCCTGAAGGAGTCAAAGGGAGGACGCGTTGCCTTCTTCATCCTCAATAAACTGGATTACAATAGTCTACCAAAAACATAAGTCCAAAGGGCTGAGGTGCTAGACACAGAATCTTAACCCATAATGAGGAATCATCAGTTATGACTTGGCTTTCGCAAAATGCCCCCCCCCCCCCCCCCCCCACCAAAAAAAAAAAAAAACAAGGTTTGTCCAAATTCAGAAGTTGATGTGAAAACTAAAACATAAGGGTAGTGCTTGGCTTACTTATCAGAAAGCCTAGCATCCTTCGGAAATTCACCCAGTAATCATTTTGCAATGCAATTAATTAATGCTGTAAAATAAAACAACAATAAAATAAAGTAAAAAAAATGTAAACTGAAATATAACAAGGGGACACCAATTCAATGGCAACCAATCAAAATTCAGGTAGTAGTAGTGGGTTACTGACTGTGCATCATTGGTTTTTTTCTTTTTTCTTTTGCACCGTATTGAGGAAGCCCAATCAACTGGTTCTAAATATTTGATGCGGTTATCAAATGAAACCAAGAACACGCCGTTCTGAATCTCACAGAGTGCTGTTCTCATATTCTATTCTCTGCGCTTTAAGATTTACTGACTCAAAATGAGAAAAACCCAGGAAAACAAGACGGAGTCCATGAATACATTGTGCAGCTCATCTGTTTGTTCCAGCCATGTTTTGCATGGCTGCCTATGCGGTTCCTTGTCAAGCACATAATCAATAGACTTCAAGTAAATTGGTACTTCCTGTGGCAGCTGACATTTTGAACAGATGCTGAGTGGCTCGTTAGGCATTTCGTTGGCGCCGGGGAAGAGTTTGTAATCAACAAAACTGATACAAAAACACAAAGAAGCCTTCTTATGCTGCCTGGCGCCTTTGCCAACAGAGTAGAAGTTCAGCGGTAAGCTTGACCATTTGAAGGCCAGTTCGTAAGCCACAAGTGGCCTTATCACTGGGGGACCCCACTCAATAATGGAATGGTAGTCTCTTCGTTAGGCAGGCGCACTTGTGAAATACTGGCAGAAAATGCAATCTAAGTCACTTGTGCAGATTAGGAAAGACAGAGCATATCTGGCCATACACTAAGCAAATTTTGGCTGGTTCCTGATGAACCGGCCAGCATTCGCTTAGTGGGTAGCGATTTGGGGTTCTTCCCTCCCAACATCCCAAAAATCCCAAGGAGCCAGGTTTAAAATTGTTGGCCAAACACTACCTGTTTTCAATCAGATATGGGCACTATATGAATACCTTGACAGCTGACTGTCGAAATATAATAGCAACCGTGTGAGATTTGCTTTTCCCGTGTTTTGTAGCGCAGATGGAAAAAATTGGCTCAATTTTTTTCCATTCAGCCTGAATAAATCTATATGGGCATAGCCAGGTAAGATCAGATATCCTTGCGTTTACATATTTGTTGAGTCAGTAACTTCAATTACTGAAACCAAGGGACCACCATGGTGGCCGTGCCACTATCATAATTGAGAAGTGAAGATTGAAGCCTCTGGAAAGGTTTCCTACTCCTAAAGAAATAAATTCAACATAGAGGGCAACTGGAGAGATGAAAACTTCATCTCAGCTTGCTATAGATCTTATTCCTTCCAGGTGGCCTGAGGAAAACCTTGCCTTGTGAGTAGGCTATGGGAGAGCAGCAGTATACTGATAAAATCATCCCACTGCTCCCCTCTAATGTAGTCATCTTCACAGCAGTAATATGGTGGCCATACATTTATCATTCAATCAATCATGTGATGCAGCCAACTGACTGAATCAAAGAGAAAATTGCAAATCAGAGACCCTTCATTTGATCTATTTAGAGAGTTTCTGACCATCTTTTACTTTATGGACCGTAGCGAAATTTCATTGCTTCTGATCACTCAAATATCTGTGTCAATGAAACAATTATAATACACATTGATTATACGAATGATTTCATTGGATTTAACAATCCTATTTTCAATCAATCATTTTAGTTGATCGCAAGCACAGATCAATAGAACGTGTCTTGCACCAGCCAATATTTTAATCAATGAGAAATATCTTGTTTGCGATCACACATATCTAGATTGATTGCAAATCACTACACAAATGGCCACCCCCACTATCCTATCTTGAAAGGTGTTTTGTTGTTCTTGAAGCATGGTGCTGCCATTTTCAAGGAGTAGGGGACTAATATCTCAACCCAAGACTGCCAGTCTCCTACAGCCCCCCTGCGCTGAGATCACTCCTCTTCTGGATCCTAAGATTACACTGCTCCTGGACAGCCTATATGAAGTGTCCATGTCCTTGTCTCCATGAATTGGGCACTTCATATTGGCTTTTTATGTGCTGAAACATGGTGCTGGCATTTCAAGGTGCAGGGCAGTGCTAATCCAACGCAAGACCGCTGGTCTCCTACAGTCCCCCTGCACTGACATCACTTCTCTTCTGGATCCTGAGAGACCACTGCTCCTGGACAGCCACATATGAAGTGTCCATGTCCATCTCTTCATGAATTGGGCACTTTCTATTGGCTTTTTATATGCTGAAACATGGTGCTGCCATTTCAAGGTGAGGGGGACTGCTAATCCAACCCAAGATCGCCGGTCTCTTACAGACCCCCTGCACTGAGATCACTCTTCTTCTGGATCCGGAGATAACACTGCTCCTGGACAGCCAATATGATGCGTCCATGCCATTGTCTTCATGATTTGGGCACTTCCTTCGGCTTTTTATATGCTAAAACATGGTTCTGGAATTTTTATTGTGTGGGTAACTGCTAATCCAACCCAAGACTGCCAGGCTCCTACAGTCCTACAGGCTGACATCACAACATCACTCCTCTTCTAGATCCTGAGAGCACACTGCTCCTGGACAGCCAACAAGAAGTGTCCATGCCCTTGCCTTCATGAGTTGGACATTTCCTATTAACTTTTTACCTCCTGAACCATGGTGCTTACATTTCAAGGTGCAGAAGACTGCTAATCCAACCCAAGACCGGCGGTCTCCCTGCAGCCTCCCTGCACTGACATCACTTCTCTTCTGGATCCTGAGAGACCACTGCTCCTGGATAGCCAATATGAAGTGTCCATGTCCATCTCTTCATGAATTGGGCACTTTCTATTGGCTTTTTATATGCTGAAACGGTGCTGCCATTTCAAGGTGAGGGGGACTGCTAATCCAACCCAAGATCGCCGGTCTCCTACAGTCCCCCTGCGCTGAGATCACTCTTCTTCTGGATCCGGAGATAACACTGCTCCTGGACAGCCAATATGGCGCGTCCATGCCATTGTCTTCATGATTTGGGCACTTCCTTAGGCTTTTTATATTCTGAAACATGGTTCTGGAATTTTTATTGTGTGGGGAACTGCTAATCCAACCCAAGACTGCCAGGCTCCTACAGTCCTACAGGCTGACATCACAACATTACTCCTCTTCTAGATCCTGAGAGCACACTGCTCCTGGACAGCCAACAGGAAGTGTCCATGCCCTTGCCTTCATGAGTTGGACACTTCCTATTAACTTTTTACCTCCTGAACCACGGTGCTTACATTTCAAGGTGCAGAAGACTGCTAATCCAACCCAAAACCAGCGGTCTCCCTGCAGCCTCCCTGCGCTGACATCACATTCACTTCTGGATCCTGAGAGCAAACTGCTCTTGGACAGCCAATATGAAGTGTCCATGGCCTTGTCTTCATAATCTGGGCACTTCCCATTGGCTTTTTACCTAATGATCTACCATAGGGCTGGCATTTCCAGGTGCGGGGGGCTGCTAATCCAACCCACTACAGTCCTCTGCCCTGACATCACGCCTCTTCTGGATCCTGACAGGACAATGCTCCTGGACAGCAAACAGGAAGGGCCCGTGTCCTTGTCGTCCTGATTTGCACACTTCCTATCGGCTTTTTAGCTGCTGAACTACCATGGTGCTGGCATTTCAAGGTGCGGGGGACTGCTAATCCAACGCGAGACCACCGGTCTCCTACAGTCAGGATGTGCACACTTTCTTTTGGCCGTCCAGCTGCAAGGTTTTTCTCAGGATCCAGAAGATGCAACGATATCTTGTAGCTGAGCTTTAAACCATCACTTTTTTTTCCCCCCGTATTTTCTCTATACTCTACAAATGCTATTTTAAGATGCTTTTTAATCTTTTCTTTCCTCTTTAGAAATTGTTTTTTTATACAGTGGAGATACCAGACAAAGATGAATTACTGGAAGCTGTAAGGCAATGCATTAATGTATTATTTCTATATATCAAATATTATTTTTAGATGTGATGTACAGAAAAATAATAAAAGAAAAAGTTGCTTTTTTTTTTAAATTAAATCTGCCACTTAAAAACCTTAGGCCTGATTTATCAGAGGGATGATAAATGGCATTGCAATACTGGGGAAGGCTACGGAATATTAGATGGGGCATTTATTGTAAATAGAGTTTAGGATCTGGTAAAATTCATGTCCATAAGGTAATTATATTGAAGGCAGGAACAGCTAATTCTGGTTTCCAAAGCGGAGATATCAGACGCTATAATGGGAGAGCCATGATGTCGGTTGTCTTACAAACCTGTGACTTAATTTGCAACGTCCCTAAGGGACCTTATCAATCTGTACAACATATCTATGTTACCTAGGAGACTGCAACCCCCCCCCCCCCCCCCACCCCCACACCCACCCTTTCCCAGGTAAGAGCATTTAGATGTCTAGTGGCTAATTAAATATTGTGTTTTTTTTTTTTTTTTTTTTGCTGTGACTGTCAATGTTCTGAATAATGTTGAGGCATCCAGAACCTGGCAGCCATTACTGAAAGTAGGACTGTGGCCTCCCATTTAAAAAAAAAAAATGGGCTTCACCATTTAACCACTTCAGCTTCAGAAAATTCTACCCCCCCCCCCCCCCCTCTCTCTCTTCATGACCAGGCCATTCTTTGCTATTTGGCACTGCGCTACTTTAAGGCTACGTTCACACCTAGGCGTTTCTGAGCGTTTTTTCTGCTCTAAGCCTCAGCGCTAAAAACGCCCAACAAAGACAAATCCCATTCATTTCAACGGCCTCCTGTTCACATCTGAGCATTCTGTCGCCTAAAGCAAAATGCGTAAAGAGATGGGGTTACCACCGCTTCAGGTAGGTCTGCTGAAACAAAAAGGGTTTTCCTCCAGGAAATGAAGAGCCCCAGGTGCATATAGCAAATCAAGGTGAGTAAAAAAAATTCTGGACAGCCGCACTCCAAATTAAATTTCCCGTGCCTTTATTAGAACATCGGGATCACACTGTACATTTCACAGTAAAGTAATACAGAACCACAAACAACTGACGCGTTTCACACTAAACGTAGTGCTTACTCAAAGCAAAATGCTTGTCGCTCAAAAAAAGTACAGGAGCTTCTTTTTTTTTTTTGGGCAGATTACAGGAGATTTTATTGCTTTTACATCGGTGACCTTTTAACCTTGAAAACGCCTGTACAAAAATGCTTCAAAACTTGCCTGAAAAAATGCACGGAAAAATGCCTGAAAAAAACGCCTGAAAGATGCCTGTAAAATGGCAATTGGGCGGTCATGCAGCACCGGAGCCAAATTCATATAATTTTATGCTATATAAGCATATATCATTATATCATTTTTTTCCCCAGCAAATAGAGCTTCCTTTTGGTGGTATCTGATCACCACTGATTTTTGTTTTTTGGGGGCTTTTTTGCTATATAAATGTAAAAAACCCAGAATTTTTTTTTAAAACAACAGAATATTTTTTACTTTCTGCTGTAAAACATATCCAATAAAAAATCGAATTTCTTCATAAATTTTGCCCAAAATTTATTTTGCTACAGGTCTTTGATAAAAAAAATAAAAATAAAATCCCAATAAGTGTGTATTGATTGGTTTGCTTCAAAGTTATTGCGCCTACAAACTATGGGACATATACTGGAATTATACTGGAATCACATTTTTTTTATACTACTTAATGGCATACTACTTACTACTTAATGGCAGTGATTAAAAACTTGACTTGAAAAAAAAAAAAACACAAAACAATATTTTTTACTTTTTCCTGTAAAACATATTCAATAAAAATATACCGGTAACAAAAAATCAAATTTCTTCATAAATTTAAGCAAAAATGTATTCTGCTATATGTCTTTGGTAAACAAATCCCAATAAGTGGATATTGATTGGTTTGCATTAAAGTTATAGTGCCTACAAACTATGGGATATATACTGAGATTTTTTTTTTATACTACTTATACTTATACTATACTTTTATACTTTTTTTTATACTACTTAATGGCAGTGATCAATGGGACTGTGACTAAAAACTTGACTTGAAAAAAACAAACAAACAATATTTTTAACTTTTTCCTGTAAAATATATTCAATAAAAATATAATATAATAAACAAATCCCAATAAGCATATATTGATTGGTTTGCGTCAAAGTTATAGCATTTACAAACTATGGGATATATACTGGAATTTTTATTTGTTTTTTTTATACTAGTAATTGCAGTGATCAGCAACTTATAATGGGACTACGATAGTGCGGCAGACAATCTTACAGGAACTGACACTTTGTGGAAATTGACTAACTGCCACTGACATCCCAGTGACACTAATACAGTGATCAGTGATAATACCATACACTGTCACTGTACTAATGACATCTGGGGGGGGGGGTTAATTGAATTGCCAGCTTTTCTTTCAAGAAGTGCTTGCAAAAGCACAGGCCTGCCCCTCTTTGATGCATTTCACTCTCAACTTAAGGCCATCAGCGTGAAATGCGTCAAGAAGGGGAAGTCCATGAGTTGGGGCAACAGTTAAACCTATCTGGAAGAAATGCGTCAAGGGGTGCAGTTTTGTAGGGGACATTTTGTATGCTGCCTGTGGTTCAATTAGGGTATTGTCAGGGCTGGGCTCAGCCCTTCCTTCTCTGAGCTGGCCGCTCAGCTGTTGGCTAATTGCCAGCTCCTATCTCTCCACAGTTACTCAGCTGTTGATGATATCCTGCTCGTCAGTCCTGCCTATTTAAGCCGTCCAGTCCAGAGGATCTCTGCCTTCGCCTTGGTCAACATCACAAGAGACTATCTCCTGCGTTCCTGTTTAAAGACTGGCTTTGCTGACATCGATCTCTGCCTTCGCCTTGGTCAACATCACAAGAGACCATCTCCTGCGTTCCTGTTTAAAGACTTGCTTTGCTGACATCCCTTCTGGCTCCGGATCCTGCTTGCCGTTCCGCTACTTTGATCCCTGACTTCTGGCTTGGCTGACTATCCATTCCGGTTACTGAACTTTGGCTATGCTTTGTCTACGTTTGTTCTTTTTACTTTAATTATTAAACACGTGCGATTTAACTGTAGTTCTGTCTCGGCCTGATTTCATGGTTTATGACTGGTATTCAGAGGTATTGGTGTCACACACAGAAGCTCCAGAGTTGAATGAAAGTCTTTGGCGATACAGATAGCTGAACTATAATACAGATTACTAACTCTTCTTTCAAGAAGTGGTTGCAACAACACAGGCCTGTCTTTCTTTGACACCTTTTCATCTCTCAGTTAAGCCTATCAGGGTGAAACGCGTCAAGAGGGGGGTCGGGACATTTTGTACGCTATTGCCAGCATAAGGGAAGATCCGTAGATTCCACTTCTCCTCACTTATGAAAGTCCAGGAAAATATTGGAAATTTTTTACCCAGTATATCAGATACTTCAAAAGCCGGAGTACACCCAAGAAACAAGAACAAATCCTATGCCAGGTTGATCACTTTTTTCTGCACTCTTTTTTTACAGTAATAAAGTCACTGGAATGACGGAGACGGCCCTTAAATTTGCCACGCTGCTCTAACGTTTCGCCCCTCCGGCGTAAAAAAAAAGAAGGTTGAGATATTTTCACAGAGTAACGACCCAATCCCGATAGCTTAGGCGACAAGACAAACAATTTCACGCTGGTGCAGAACTATAATAATTAATAATGTTTAAGGGTCATTATCTGCGGCTTTTGTTTCTCACTGAACTAGGAAATCAAATTGACAATGCCGAGGAAAACATGTGCTAAAACCTGTATTCCGATTATGAGTATTTATGCCTCGCCATTTGATACACCCATTAATCATTGTCCGCTCGGCGCATGCCGCGCAAAACAAGCCAGAGGACTACACTGCAGCAGCAAATATCAATGTCGGTTGGTGAGAGTATCGCCAATGGACCTGAACACCAAACGCTCGGGAAACGAAATTAAAGAACAAGCCCAAACCAAGAGAACAGATAGTCAATCGTTAGCGCTTTCCATGAACAGACAAAAGTCCAAGCAGCAAACCACCAGTTTTTGTTCTTCACGTTCAATTGAAATCACTTAATAGGCCCGGCTTATAATTAGGCACTGGCCTAGGGCAAAACGCGTCAGTAGGGGTACCTCTTAATTACCTAAAAATTTGATATTTAAGAAACAATGACAGGGCCCCCCCCCTTCTTCAGGGTTAAAAACAGAGTCCAGAATGATTAAATAATTAGTAGGTTAAGAGAGCCAATATGGTTCAGGGGTTCCAAGGGTCCCAGTTCTTCAGGGCTATAATTTCAATAGGATCTCAACATTTCCGTTTAATTTTAATTCTTCTTAATATTTTTTAAATTTTTTAATTAAATAATTTTTATAGGAAAAAAAGCATAAGATTTATAACTAAAAAAACGTGTCAGTAGGGGTACCTCTTAATTACCTAAAAATGTGATAATTAAGCAACAATGACATATTTCCGCCTCCTTCAGGGCTAAAAACACAGTTCACAATGATTAAATAATTAGTAGATTAAGAGAACCAACACAGTTCAGGGGTTCCAAGGATCCCAGTTCTTCAGGGCTAAAAACACAGACATCATATTAATATCAACAACTGGTGGTGATTTTTTTTTTTTTTTATCTTAATATTATGCAATTTTTCTTCTAAAAAATGTATAATTGAGAAACATTGACAGATTTCTTTAAATTATTCTTAATATTTTTTAATTAACACATTTATAGAAGAAAATGCATAATATTTAGATCATTAAGAAACAGACCAATTTATTTTAATTCTTCTTTTTTTATACAATCATATTTTATTAAGTATTTTGGATTTACACAAGTTCCACTCACAGCACAAATTTATCATATACCTTTATACTTTTATTATTAATCCATAGCTCAGATTCTTCCTTTAGGGCTACTCATATAAACTAGGTATGAAAAAAAAAAAAAGGAAAAACAGGAGAAAATGAAAAAAAAAAAAGAAAATCCATATATTTAGGTATTTTTTACCTATTCTTCTAATATATATATATATATATATATATAAGTAGAAGAATATAGCTACTTTGTGCTGTCAAGTGATCCTCGTGGACCTGTGTCTGCCCCATAGAGAGGGAAAAGTAAGAAAGTAGAAAAGAAAAAAGAAAAGGAAAGAATAATAAATAAATGAAAAAAAAAAAAAGATGTCCATTCACACACACACCCACACCGACATAGACATACATGCAAAATCCAAGTCCTGTTCATGTATAGTTATCATTTCAAACATAGGATCTCAACATTTTCATTGAATTTTAATTGTTCTTAATATTTTTTAATTAAATAATTTTTAGAGGAAAAAAAGCATAAGATTTATAACTAAAAAAACGCGTCAGTAGGGGTACCTCTTAATTACCTAAAAAATGTATAATTAAGAAACAATGACATATTTCCCCCTTCTTCAGGGCTAAAAACACAGTCCACAATGATTAAATAATTAGTAGATTAAGAGAACCAACACAGTTCAGGGGTTCCAAGGGTCCCAATTCTTCAGGGCTAAAAACACAGACATCATATTAATATCAACAACTGGTCATGATTTTTTTTTTTTTTTTATCTAAATATTATGCAATTTTTCTTTAAAAAATGTGATAATTAGGAAACATTGACAGATTTCTTTTAATTATTCTTAATATTTTTTAATTAACAAAAATTTTAGAAGAAAAGGTTCATAATATTTAGATAATTAAGAAACAGACAAAAAAAGAGGAAAAAATGCATACGATTTATAATAAAAAAAAATAAAAATCCATGACGAGTTATTGTTCTTAATAATATGATGTCTGTGTTTTTAGCCCTGAAGTACGAGGACCCCTGGAACCCCTGAACTCTGTTGACTCTCCTAATCTCCTAATTATTTAATCATTCTGGACTATTTGACTATTGGTATGGTACTGCCTCCTACACATTTGAGCAATAAAATCCTGACAGAAGTATTATATAGATTATAATATATTAGATATATCATTATACAAAGAAACAAAGAAGAGGAGTGGCGGCAGAAAAAAGACCAAATGGTCCATAGACGATGCCCATTTTTGGATATATATTTATTATTTTATATTTATAAATTTATTTGTCTCGTTTGTGTTTTTTTTTATTTTATTTTTTTACTTTTTTTGATCATAGATTCATGTTTGTCCAAAGCATGTTTGAATTCACTTACTGTTGACTGACTCACTAGTCAATTCCAAGCATCAACCCTTGTAAAAGTAAACCTTTCCCCACTCTAAAATTAAATATAGCACAAAAAAAAAAAAATCCCTTTAGGACGGCTATCATTGGAACAGGTGCTCCCATTGGAAGAGATTCCAATGAAAATTTAGGATATCCTGTCCCTTCCCATCAATCACCCAAGAGAGGGTGAATCTCCCGAGTAGAGAAACAAACAGCCCTTCAACTCTTCCCCACTCCATCCAAAACATAACTTTTTATTTATTTTTTTTATCATTAGGATACATTAGTGATGAGCAAAAAACAAAAACAAACAAAACAACAGTAAACAATCAAATACATAAGAAAAAAAAAAAAATTTGGGCAAACTTTTGCTTTTGGGGTCAATAAGTGAAGGTAAAATTAAGGAGCTTTTGATGAATTTTAGGGTGCAATGGAATTTAGGTATTTTCTAGAGGGTTAGGCTCGGTTCACACAGTAGGCGGCACGACTTGCAGCGCCGCGACCTGCACACGATCAGCGGCGACTTGCAAAATGACTTCTGTATAGAAGTCAATGCAAGTCGGCCAAAGTCGCCGCAAAAGTAGTACAGGAACCTTTTTTCTAAGTCGGAGCGACTTGAGTCGCTCCTATTAGAACGGTTCTGTAGTACAGAACGGGGCGCGACTTGTCAGGCGGCGAAGTCGCCTGGACAAGTCGCCCCTGTGTGAACCGAGCCTTACAGAGGCTCCTTTCAAATCTGCCGGACATGTTATGGTACTCCTTACTACCCTCATTTTATTTATTTATTGCAGAAAGAGTAAAACAAAAAACAAAAAAAAAAAAAAAAAAAAAATAAAGCAACAGTACATACAGTATAAACAATCAAATACACAAGAAAAAAAAATACATTTTGGCCAGCTTTTGCTTTTGGAGTCAATAAGTGAAGGTAAAATTAAGGCGCTTTTGATGAATTTTAGGGTGCAATGGACTTTATGTATTTTCTGGAGGGTTACAGAGGCTCCTTTCAACTCTCCTGGACATGTTATGGTACCTCCTTACTACCCTCATTTATTTTATTTATTTATTTATTTATTTATTGCAGAAAGAGTGAAACAAAAAAAAAACAAAAAAAAAACAACAAATAAATCAACAGTACATACAGTATAAACAATCAAATACACAAGAAAAAACAAAAAATTTGGCAAACTTTTGCTTTTGGAGTCAATAAGTCAAGGTAAAATTAAGGAGCTTTTGATGACTTTTAGGGTGCAATGGAATTTAGGTATTTTCTGGAGGGTTACAGAGGCTCCTTTCAAATCTCCCGGACATGTTATGGTTCTCCTAAAGCCCCGTACACACGAGAGGACTTATGTCCGACAGACTTCCGAAGGAGTTCTGCCGGAGTTCTGCCGGAGTTCCGACAGAGTTCTGACGGACTTTTCAACTGAGCGGACTTGGCCACACACAATCACACTAAACTCCGACGGATTCGAACGTGATGACGTACGACTCGACTCGAATAAGGAAGTTCATAGCCAGTAGCCAATAGCTGCCCTAGCGTCGGTTTTAGTCCGTCGGAATAGCATACACACGAGCGAATTTTTCGAAGGGACCGGGTCCGGCGGAGTTCCGTCGGAAAAATTTGAAGCATGTTCCATATTCTAAAGTCCGTCAGACTTTGGCGAATCAAAAGTCCGTTGCAGCCCCACACACGATCGAATAGTCTGACGGAATCAGTCCGTCGGACTTTGGATGTTGAAAAGTCCGCTCGTGTGTACGGGGCTTTACTGCCCTCATTTTATTTATTTATTGCAGAAAGAGTAAAACAAAAAAAAACAAATAAAGCAATAAACAATCAAATACACAAGAAAAAAATAATAATTGGCAAGCTTTTGCTTTTGGAGTCAATAAGTCAAAGTAAAATTAAGGAGCTTTTGATGAATTTTAGGGTGCAATGGAATTTAGGTATCTGCCGGAGGGTTACAGAGGCTCCTTTCTACTCTCCCGGACTTGTTATGGTACCTCCTTACTACCCTCATTTATTTTATTTATTTATTGTTTTGCAGAAAGAGTAAAACAAAAAAAAGTAAAACAAATAAAGCAAACGGTACATGCAGCATAAACAATCAAATACACAAATAGCCGTCCTATTATTTTTTGCCAGAAAGAGTAAAACAAAAAAGTAAAACAAACAAAGCAACAGTACATACAGTATAAACAATCAAATGCACAAGAAAGGGGAGGGAAAAAGCACAAAGGAAAAGTTTCTGGCTTTGCAGCATTTCGCTAAATCGATTTCGCTGGAATCACTTTGCTCATCCCCAGACAAGATTACAAATAACAATTTGCAACACTGTAACCGTTACAAACTTAAAGCAGATCTCCGCCCATTTATGTGACTTGGCACCTCTGTGACCCGCCCACCCTCTGCTGCACATACTGTATATCGTTTTTTTTTTCCGTTTTATTTGGTGAGGGGGGGGGTTGTCTTTTTTGTTTTGGACGGCCTCCCATCCTCCGTCATTCTCCTTGGCAAATGGCGTTAGTGCCCCCTGTGCCTGCGTGTGATGTTCATATCCCAGGAGGCACCGGGAGCCTCAAATGTCGCTCCATCCGCTAACAGAGGAGGAGGGGCGGCGGAAGGAAGGCCCCCCCCATTGTTATGGCAACATAGATAAACACAACTCTGTGATCCGCCTTAAATCGCGTCATTTCCTGACTTTGATCGCAGTACTGCCCACATCATTTCCCAGGAGCACAGGCGAGGGAGGAAGTGATTAATTTTGGCAGCAAATTTCGATTTCGTTTTAGTCTTATGCCCCGTACACACGGGTCGGACATTCCGATGACAAAATCCGTCTGATTTTTTCCCCGACGGATTTTGCCCCAAACTTGTCTTGCATACACACGGTCGCACAAAGTTGTCTGCAAAATCCAATCGTTCAGAACGATGTGACGTATACCACTTATGACGGGACCCATAAAAAGAGGCCAGCAGCCAATAGCTTTCGTCTTATTCTGAGCATGCGCGGCACCTTGTGCGTCGGAATTGTCTACACACACGATCGGAATTTAAACAATTGGATTTTGTTGTCGGAAAATTTTCAGATCCCGCTCTCAAACTTTGTGTGTCGGAAATTCCGATGGAGCCCACACACGATCGGAATTTCCGACAACACAGTCCGAGCGCACATCTTCCTGTCGGAAAGTCTCCGACCGCGTGTTCAGTGTGTTTAGTCTTAGGACTAAAATGGCATTTTAGTTTTAGTCCCATTTTAGTCTTCTGCAACTGTTTTAGTTTTAGTCGTATTTAGTCGACTATTTTGCATCTCCAGTGCATTTTAGTCGACTAAAACAAATTTTAGTCGTCTGAAATGGAATAGGTGTAATTAAATTGTAATGCATTAGTTAAACATTTCTCTACAATTTCCAAACTCATTATACTGCTGGAGTGAAAAATCTCATGTTATTAAAGTATTGAGCTATGAACATACACTAAAGGCCAGTGCTTTTGGCCTTTAATTTTTAAGTCAAATTTCAATTTAGTTTTAGTCTTATACCCCGTACACACGGTCGGAAATTCCGACGGTCGGATTATATTGTCGGAAAATCTGATTGTGTGTGGGCTCCATGGGACTTTGAGAGCAGGACCTAAAATTTTCCCGACAACAAAATCCGATCTGACTTTTTCTGATCGTTTGTAGGGAATTTCCGACGGACAAAGTGCCACGCATGCTCAGATCAAATTATGAGGCCAAAGCTATTGGCTACTAGCCTCAACGTAGTCCCATCCTAACGAACGAAAACGTCATCATGTTCCGAACAATCAGATTTTCCGACAACTTTGTCCGACCGGGTGTATGCAACACTAGTTTAGGACGAAATCCGTCGGAAAAAATCAGACGGATTTTGTGGTGGGATAGTCCGATCGTGTGTACAAGTCATTAGTCTTTTGACTAAAATGCCATTTTAATTTCAGTCCCACTTTAGTTTTAGTCGTGTTTTAGCCATCTCAGTTGTTTTAGTCGTATTTTATTTGACTAAAATAGTATTCATTTAGTCGACTTAAATGTTTTAGTCATTTTAGTCGACAAAATTAACACTGCGAGGAGCTCCTCGGACCAGGAAGAGGCAGATTAGGAGGACTACATAGCAACAGGGCGATTCTGGTAAGTACAATAAAAAATAAAAAAAAATAATAATTTTCCTACAAATATTTTTTTTTTTTATGGAATTAGAGGAGTCCGATTCTGAAAAAATATTTCAGGGTGGAACTCCACTTTGGGTTCACTTTTTAGTGTGTGTTCACATGCATGTTTTTTGTACACTTAGACCCCTTTCACACCGCGCCTGGGGGGGGCGTCAGCGTAAAAGAAGCGCTATTTTTAGCGCCGCTTTACTGTCGTTTTAGCGGCGCTATCCATTTTAACCCCCCCCCCGCTAGCAGCAAAAAAAGGGGTTAAATCCGCCCGCAAAAACGCCGCCAGAGTGGCATTTTGCCAGCCGTATCGCAGCACTGCCCCATTGATTTCAATGGGGAGCAACAAAAACAGTAATGAGGGCGGAAACATCAATCTAAACACCACATCCCTATTTATTGAAGACAAAGAAAAGGACAGTGGGATAAACAAAAAAAATTGGAATAATATCAATCATAAAAGCCGTCAAAGGCATTTCCACCTTTAATGGCTTTTTATGATTGATAGCATTCCAATTAAGTCCATATCAGAAACTCTTTGGCAACCTGGGTAAGATCCATTGTGGATTTCAATTCGCTCGTAACACTTTCTTGACGTGCTATTAAATTTCTATATGTATTTGAGAGACTGTACTTTTCACTACCCAATATGAAATCTTATCTATATCTTTCTATTGTTTTTAGCTTACCAATCAGTGTACCTAAACTCCCGAGGAAGCTCAGATGCGCGAAACATGTTGAGTGGTATCTCTTGCTTCAATTATTTGTTTTGTCCTCTACAGAACTTGATGTGGATAATTTTATTCTGTTATGTTTTTTGCATTTCATTGTAATAATAAAATCTTTTCTATGGATATCTGTTGAATATCTATCTATTTTTGTGTTTAACACCTTAAAAGGACCCGGGGTTTGTTTACCCCACTGTCCTTTTATTTGCTTTCAATGGGGAGCAGCGGTGAGTTCGTCCCCCCAAAGAAGCTGCTAGCAGGACCTTTTCTGACGCCCCCTGCCAGCGCACCGCTCCAGTGTACAAGCCCTCAGGCTTACACACTGGAGTGCATTGAACAGCTGTTTTAGGGCGTTTTTTTTACCGCTATAGCGCCTGCAAACCGCCCTCAGTGTGAAAGTCTTAATGTTGGGGAATTTTCCAGCAAAGTAGTTCTCACTTGATATTAAGCTCACATAATCCAATATTCCTATAACCAGGGGAGTGGCTGGGTGGTTCCGAGAAGACAGCGGAAACATTTATCTCCAGAGCCCCTCGTGAGAGATAATGGAAGCCGGTAGACCATCCAACCCCGCGGGCATCTCTATACATACATGACAGAAATCTTCACAGAGGCTCTGTTTTTATAAAGTTATTTTTCATGATAAAGAGAATTTTCTTTTTTTATTCCAAGAAGTATCTATGGGGACGGTGAATGGCTGTGGGGATCCGGGGTGGGGGAGGGGGGTACCACAGCTGTCTCCGCAGCAAGAGAGATCAAACGCATCATGTAATAAAGGTTACAGCGGTTATTATTAATACTTTCTCTGATCTATTTTTCTCATTAGCTCTAATTATTATGAGTAAAAACCTTTTTATAGAACATAATTGGTCTCTTAAGAGCCGTACACACACAATGAAATATTTCATACAATCACTTATAACGGGAGACATGCGAGTCGTCGTGAATTAAAAAGCGCCGCGCCAAAAAACCTTGTCAATTGAGAAAGGTGAGCACTGTTGGATGTTACCTGTACCGGAAAAGTGATCTCAAGGGGATGGCTTCGGAAAAAAAAACAAAAAACAAAAAAAGACAATTTGGTTTTTTAAAGTTAACCTTTGGAGGTGGAGCTATGGGAGCGGCCATTGCTGATTTTTTTCAAAGGCTTTGTTGCTGTTATTCTCATCATAGCTTTACTAAGAATGGGGAACCAGACAATCCTAAACTCCTTAAGAAAGTCATCGAATGGCTCTGGAACCTTCGGGGTCTTGTTATATATTCATTTTGTGATGTTGTTATCATCCAGTGCTGATGAAACTGAATTTGGGGCTGGAATCTTCTACGCATTGGAAGAATTTCCATGATGAGGAGGATTAGTGAGTCTAGTGTGGAAGCACTGCACCATAATACTCAAGCCCAGATACAAATTTATTACAAAGACTGAGTGTTTACAAAGCCAACACATTTTCTGTGCTCCCCCCCCTCTTCATCAAGACTTAAAGAAAATGAAACAATGTATGCGGACTCAAAAACCAATGTAACATTGGTGAGAAGAGGAGAACACTGTGCAAATTGCTGCACAATTTGTCACAGCATGTCACAGACATGAGAAAGTAGGGACTTAAATCCCCTATCTGATTCACCACCCTACCCCCTTTATATTCTCCCTTAACCTGATAACATGCTTGGACCTTCTATTTCCCGTTATATTATACTTTTCCCTTGCTAATGTCCTATTAAGTATTCCGTACACCCTCCAATTGCTTTGGTAATGCTAAAGAGGAGAAAGGGAGGAGAGGAGAGGGGAGGTACAGGAGTGGGGGGGGGGGGGAGGAGAGGGAGAAGAGAGGGCAGAAGAAGGGTAGGAGAGGGAGAGGGGAGAAGGGGGAGCTAGAGGAGAGGAGAGGGGCAAAGAGGGAGAGGAGAGGGTAGAAGAGCTAGAGGAGGGGGAGAGAAGTGGGGGGGGGGGGAAGTGGTACAGTTGTGGGGGTTGAGAGAGCAGAAGATGGGGAGGAGAGGGAGAAGAGAGGGCAGAAGAAGGGTAGGAGAGGCAGAAGAGAGGAGAGGGGAAGGCGACGGGAGGAAAAGAGAGGGAGAGGAAGAGGGGAAAAGAGGGGGAGGAGAGCTAGAGGAGGGGGGAGAGGAGATGGAGCGGGAGAGAAGAGGGAGAGGAGAGTTAGAAGAGGAGGGGAGGAGAGGGAGAAAAGGGAGGGGAGAGGGGAGAAAAGGGGGAGGAGACATAGAGAAGGAGAGGGCAGAAGATATGGAGGAGAGGGGATGAGAGGAGAGGAGAGGGCAGAAGAGGGGGGGAGAGGGAGAGGGGAGAAGAGGGCAGAAGAGGGGGAGGAGAGGAGAGGGGGAGATGAGGGAGAGGAGAGGAGAGGAGAGGGGAAGGAGAGGAGGAATAGAGGTGGGGGAGAGAGGAGAAGGAGAGGGAGGGGAAAGGGAAGAAGGAGAAAGAGGAGAGAGAAAGATGGGGGAGCAGGGAAGAAAAAGAAGAAAGGCACAAAGGAAGCAAAGGAATCATGCATGCAAGAGTAGAAGGGGAGTAGAGAGAATGAGAGGTAAAGGAGAGAAGAGAAGGGAAGGGAAGGGAAGGGAAGGGAAGGGAAGAGAAGAGAAGAGAAGAGAAGAGAAGAGAAGGAGAGGAGAGGAGAGGAGAGGAGAGGAGAAGAGAATGGAAGATGAAGTGAAAGGCAAACAGAAACCTTGAAGATAGAGAAAGACCTAAAGCACTGGAGGTAATTGCCCCAGTGTATGAGTTGAGTGTATGGGTAACTGTAGGCCTGCGGTGACCACATTAGATTGCAAGCTTCTCTGCAGCAAGTAGTGAAGGCCTCCATGTATTCTGCTGAGTTGCACCAATGTATTCCCCCTGCAAAACAGAAGGAATGCAAACTCCCTGATAAAAAGGCATCTTGGAAATGCTTCCACCAAGGCCCGGCCGTAGTGGTTGATTGTTAAATGTTTTTTTTTTTCTCATTCTTTGCCTTTCAAGAAGCGCAGCCCGTTTTTTTATTTTTACGCGCGGCATAAAACAAATTTCCCTCTCCGAAACGAAAAGGATTAAAGTGTTAATACATGTGAATAAAATTCAAATCTGCATTTGTTCAGCTGTTTTTCTCGGAGTAATGTATTTTGGTTTTTCCGCCACAAGTCAATTTGCACAGAGATCATGCACTTCCCCAGATAAGCACATTGACTTTAAAATAAAGTGCGTACCAACAGCTGGAGCACAAAGACTGGAGCAGACAGGGAGATGGCACTGCATAATAATTAAATACATTTTTACCATCCATCACCCGTTTCCGTACAGTAGGTGCGACGGTAATAAATCTGCCTGTAAAGGCTTCACGAGACGAGCGCGGAATTGTCAGCTAAAGAGGAACTCCGCACATATGCAAGGGCTACGCTTTGTTTATTCTTTGCAAAACATGCAAAGAATTTCATCAACACAGCTGTATCGATAGCTCTTGTTTTACTTACTTACCGCAAACTAGCTGAATGTTACAATCAGACTTGCAGTGCAAAGGGAAATTTTTTTGTTTTGTTATGTCTTGGGTTATAGGACTTGGCCATTGTGTTTAAAAAATAAAAATAAAAAAATAGATTGAATTTTAATAATGAAAATGAATGGTGTGACATTATATGACACATTACCGGAGCCATTATTTAAACAGGCAACATAACCCAGTTTGTTTCTTCACTTCATCTTCTAACTGCTGCAGTGTAGCGGTTAATAACATAATCATAACCATTGAAAAGGAGCCAATCTGAATGTTCTGGGAACAGCGTTTTCCTGTGTCAGCGATTTCACTGATACATGCCACCCATTGAAGTGCTCCACCATTAAAGTGACATTTAAACCAAGTTTTGGAAACAGCTTGGGAAGGGTCTGTCTTTTTTCTAGATTTCTTTTGTTTCTTTTCTCATTAGACGGATTTAAATTTTTTCTGAAGGATCTTTTGTGTATATAATCTGATCTCTCCTGCTCTGGTTCTCAACAATGTAACTTTATGAGCACAAAAAAAAAAAAACATTTGTTCAGCTTGGAGCTTTTTGCTACATTTTATCAAGTTAAATATAATTCATGTTATTTTTATTTTTTTTTAGGCTTGAATAATTAGTTTCACTTTATCATGCTAACATTCTGATTGGTTACTTTGTGTTCTGTGACCGCCCACTCTACCTCTTCCATTCGCCAATTTATTATAGATCTTCCTCAAAGTATAAAATCAGATTCGGCTGCCCCCAGATAGGAAGATCGGTTCCACCCTGGGGTAACGCCAGGCCCCACCACTGACTATGACAGTGATTCTCAACCAGGGTTCCTCCAGAGGTTGCTATGGGTTCCTTCAGCATTGGGCCACCGACACCAATGATCTTTTTAACTATCTGTAAGGAGGTAATTCTTCCCATAAACAATGATATAATTAAACTATAAGCTAATCAGCATAAACACATAACATCAGTGGCGTCACTAGGGGGTGGCTTTTGGGACTATAGCCCAGAATCTGGGGCCCATAACCCCCGAGTCCCAGGGGTCCCCAACCACAGGGCCCTGGCCCACTACCGAGCCTTGGCCTCTCTGCGGTAGTGCGGTGGGCAGCACGGGAGAGCTGGAGAGTGGACAGGCAGCATGGGAGAGCCCAGCAGCCGAGAGAGCAGAGAGATTACATCATCTCTCACTGCTCGCCCTCTTTCTGGTGACCCTGATGTAAGGAGCAGCTCTCGAGGGACCCTGAAGTAAGTGGGGGGGGCTCATTGGGGACCCTGATGTAAGGGGGGCTCTCTGGGGACTCTGATGTAAGGGGGGCTCTCTGGTGACCCTGATGTAAGTGGGGGCGGCTCTCTTGGGGATTCTGATGTAAGGGGGGCTCTCTTGGGACCCTGATGTAAGTCTCTTGGGACCCTGATGTAAGTAGGGGTGGCTCTCTTGGGGACTCTGATGTAAGGGAGGCTCTCTAGGGACCCTGATGTAAGTGGGGGCGGCTCTCTTGGGACCCTGATGTAAGGGCTCTCTGGGGACCCTGATGTAAGTGTATACCCGGCCAAGCGTATGACTTTCTTTACTTTGCTGCTATAGCCTCTAGCCCCAGATCTTTTGTAGACCTAGCAACGTCCCCGCATAACATCCCACAATAGTTTGATGACAAGGTGAAGTGAACACAATATCAATCACATCTCCAAGAGATGAGCAGACAGACAGAAACAATAGGTGACTCACTTAACAATGGGAATTCACGCCTAGGAGGCACACAATGGGAGAGACATACTCAACCATAAACACTTTATGAACAGTGATCCCACCTAGGGTTGCCACCTCATTACTTTAAACCCAAACACATATTAATTACACAGGTTCTAAGGCTCATTAAGGTGTAATTAAACTCACCCAGTGCTTTCATCTGCATTAAATTAGCCTCAGAGCCTTTGTAATTTATATGTGCTTGGGTTTAAAGGGATGAGGTGGCAACCCTAATCCCACCCCACCTCAGACTGTCCGGCACCAGTCTACAATAGTCTATGAGACAAACTCATACAATGTCCTAGCAGTCTTAAAAAGGTGGAATTAATCTATCTTTATAGATTTCTTGAGGGGGGGGGGGGTTGTTGATAAATATTTCTGTCCCAAGTGGAGGAGCCTCTCCAACCCAGCCTGCAGGAGGACCACCATATTTCCTATGACCATTAACCTGTGCAAGATTAATATTACACCATTCCATCCACTCCAGGATATTGTCCCTATTCAGAGAAGTCATCCAAGCCTCGTTGTTGTCCATCATTAGAGAATGATCTGCTCTCTTCATGGGCCACCATCAGTGGGTAGGAGGCCTATCCCTAGACCCCCCCCCCCCCCCCATGTCACAGATAGATAGATAGATAGATAGATAGATAGATAGATAGATAGATAGATAGATTAGTAGATAGATTATATATATATATATATATATATATATATATATATATATATATATATATATATGGTAGATCGATATCTCATCCCAGATCTGTGAAATTAATCCCTTTTTGAGTTGCTGTCCATGTGCAGTAATTCACATAAAGTTGATGCTCAGATCCCCGGGACATGGCTCGGCACAAAGCATCAACGGCTAAACAGAGGGCCAAGTTTCGGGAAGGTCTTGGCAAATCTGGGACAGTTGGCAAAGAGGCATAACACAGTTTACTATGCTTCAGTTATGAATGGACACAAGAGAAATCAATGCTGATCACTCGCTGTGTTCATTCAGAAAACCTCTCCATTCCTGAGGGTCCATGCACACTAGACTTAAAATGCTGCTTCCACTGGAGTTTTGCCTATAGAAGCACCTTAATGTTATCCTATATGTCCATGCACATTAGGATATTCAGAAGTACAATTTAACCCCTTAAGGACTGGGCCTATTTTTCAAACCATTTCTTTTCTTGCTACAAAATTACTTAGAACATCCAAACATTATATATTTTTTTCCAGACACCCTATAGAATAAAATGGTGGCCGTTGCAATACTTTATGTCACACTGTATTTGCGCAGCGGTCTTACAAACACAATTGTTTTGGAAAAAATACACTTTTTTTAATACAAAATAAGACAACAGTAAAGTTGGCCCAATTTGTTTCTATTATTTTTGAAAGATAATGCTGAGTAAATTGATACCCAACGTGTCACGCTTCAAAATTGCGCCCGATCGTGAAATGGCGACAAACTTTGACCCTTAAAAACCTCCATAGGCGACGTTTAAAAATTGCTATAGGTTACCAGTTTTAGTTTACAGAGGAGGTCTAGGGCTAGAATTATTGCTCTCACTCTAACGATCGCGGTGATACCTCACAGGGGTGGTTTGAACACCATTTGCATATGCGGGCGCAACTTAAATGAAAAAAAAAGGTAAAAAATAATAATAATTAAAAAAAAAACTAACAAAAATAAAAAACGACTGACCCCAACTGTTGCCCTACTGACCCCAACCACTGCCCTACTGTACCCAACCGCTGCCCTACTGACCCCAACCGCTGCCCTACTGACCCTGACCACTGCCCTACTGAACCCAACCACTGCCCTACTGAACCCAACCACTGCCCTACTGACCCCAACCACTGCCCTACTGTACCCAACCGCTGCCCTACTGACCCCAATCACTGCCCTACTGTACCCAACCGCTGCCCTACTGACCCTAATCACTGCCCTACTGAACCCAACCGCTGCCCTACTGACCCTGACCACTGCCCTACTGAACCCAACCACTGCCCTACTGAACCCAACCACTGCCCTACTGAACCAGACCACTGCCATACTGACCCCAACCACTGCCCTACTGAACCCAACCACTGTCCTACTGAACCAGACCACTGCCATACTGACCCCAACCACTGCCCTACTGAACCTGACCACTGCCCTACTGACCCCGACCACTGCCCTACTGAACCCAACCACTGCCCTACTGAACCCAACCACTGCACTACTGACCCCGACCACTGCCCTACTGACTCCGTCCACTGCTCTACTGAACCCAACCGCTGCCCTACTGACCCGGACCACTGCCCTACTGAACCCAACCGTTGCCCTACTGACCCCAACCACTGCCCTACTGACCCTGACCACTGTCCCACTGATCAAGTCCTCTGCCATACTAACACTGTCTACTACTTTGCTGCATGACACCATTCTCAGTCTTACTGTGTGAGTTGGCAAATACATGACAATGACAATTAACAGGAGGATTCCCCTCACTTTGCAGAGATTTCCTCCCACTTCCTGTTATGTCTCTGGGACAGAAAGTTAAGGGAAATCTCCATAATGTGACAAAGAGAGCAAGAAATAAGCTTACAGGGGTTTCTCCCCCTTCAATTACTCTACGACAACTAAAAAATGTATTATTTGTACATACACCTCAAGGCTCTTATAATACGACAATTTACTCCTCACCAGCTTTCAGTAGTCTGATTGCATCGGACCAATGAAAGCACACGATTGGGCGGTGAGCCGTCTATTACTACACAATGACCGCGTAACAACCATTTAGCGCCTCACCTCAGCTATTTTCCTCCTTCGTGTTTCCATTTTTATTTTTGATTTTGTTTCCACGGTTTTTTCGCTTTACTGCGATCTTGGGATTAGCTGTGGTTAATGGAAGCTTCCAGAAAACTCTTTCATTTTTGGCACCCGCGCCTGGAGCCATAAAACAATAAGTTTCTCATTCCACTAAGCTGCCACCCAATTCTGTTTTTTGATCTTCAGCTTTTAATTCCAGTTTTATAGCACTCGCTTTATTTATGCTTTTCATCACAAATGTAATTAGCTCTCAGTTATTTGTTTTTTTTTTCCTCTCTTTTTTTTATTTTTTTATACATTGCTCACAGCCTGTCATCGTTCTGCCAGGATTTAAAGGGTCAGTTTATCTAAGACTGATATTATAGAGCATTGGTCTCCAAACTGTGGCCTGCGGACCAAATCGGGCCCTTTACAAGCCTCTATCCAGACCTAGGGGCACGATTCCTTCCACTGACACCAATGATGGGACACTATTCCTTCCACTGACACCAATGACGGGACACTATTCCTCCCACTGACACCAATGATGGGGCACTATTCCTCCCACTGATACCAATGATGGGGCACTATTCCTCCCACTGATACCAATGATGGGGCACGATTCCTCCCACTGACACCAATGATGGGACACTATTCCTTCCACTGACACCAATGACGGGACACTATTCCTCCCACTGACACCAATGATGGGGCACTATTCCTCCCACTGATACCAATGATGGGGCACTATTCCTCCCACTGATACCAATGATGGGACAATATTGCTCCCACTGACACCAATGATGAGGCACTATTCCTTCCACTGACACCAATGATGGGACACTACTCCTCCCACTGACACCAATGATGGGGCACTATTCCTCCCACTGATACCAATGATGGGGCACGATTCCTCCCACTGACACCAATGATGGGACAATATTGCTCCCACTGACACCAATGATGGGGCGCTATTCCTTCCACTGACACCAATGATGGGGCACTATTCCTTCCACTGACACCAATGATGGGACACTATTCCTCCCACTGATACCAATGATGGGGCACGATTCCTCCCACTGACACCAATGATGAGGCACTATTCCTTCCACTGACACCAATGATGGGGCACTATTCCTCCCACTAACACCAATGATGGGGCACTATTCCTCCCACTGACACCAGTGATGGGGCACTATTCCTCCCACTGACACCAATGATGGGGCACTATTCCTCCCACTGACACCAATGATGGGACACTATTCCTCCCACTGACACAAATGATTGAGTACTATTCCTCACACTAACACCAATGATGGAGCACTATTCTTCCCACTAACACCAATAATGGAGCATTATTCCTCCCACTAACTCCAAACGTATTTGAAGTTTGAAGAACCCTGCCCAAACTGAACCCAGGGCAGTTAGACTCATCACTATTTGAGGGACTGATGTGAATGCCCCCTTACATCAAATGTCCCCCATCAGAGTGCCCCCTTACATCAATTGTCCCCACCATGTCTCATGGATTAGTGGCTGCACACTCAGATATCTGGGGAGCCCAGCCCACCCCAGCACTCCCCTAGATCTGGGCCTGACCACCATTGTAAGGGGGCATTCTTCCCAATGACCACCAATATAAGGTGCACTCTTCTCAATGACCCCTGACAAAATAGTTTGACCAGGAGTTGGACCCTGAGACCTGAAATTCATTTCAAGTGTTCCCCTGGGGTAAAATGGGTGAGAAAGGCTTGTGTAGATTGTTTCTTGTTCTTTGTGTTATCCGCTGTACGTGTCACTATGTTGTTGCCTCGCTTGATTTAATTCATATTTGCAAACATGTTCATATGCTGCTTTCAGGTCTACGAGCAAACATTCAATAAGAGAAAAGTTAGTAAAGCAAGTTCGGAATGCTATTTTGCAGGCAAAATGCCCCCTTGCTGCTCTTCCCAGCATGCTCTGCTATGCGAACGCGTGGAATTATTGTCTTGTATTTCATCATTAAGTGAGCTAAAAATAGAGACTTGGAGTATTATTTATTTTAATGAAGAGTGCAGGCACTTGAAGCATAGTCTAACTGGTTTAGAAGAAGATGAGAAGAATATTACATAATTAACCACCTTGCAAAATGCGCCATCCAAGGTTATTCTCTGTTTTTTTTTGTATTTATAGCAAGCGTAATACAACAATCTCGGCTTTTGGTTCCCTGGCTGTTTTCACAGGCTTTTCATATATATTACTTTGCTAATAGGGGGCCTAATGTCTCTGATTTGTTGGCTAAGCTCCACCCACTTACCTAAGCAGCATCCAACTATACCCCGATAAGAGTGACCATAAAGCAAATATTGAATACATACAAAAGGCATGTGTCTAACTTGAACCCTAATGTGCTTTGTGTATTTCCTATTGAGGTTAACCTACACATTGCAGTAGGGTTCAAATCCTTTGCAGCACTGAGGTCCTGGGTTCAAATCCTTCCAAGCACAGTTACTGCATGGAGATGTGTTCTCCCACAGTCCATAAATAAACTATTATATCATGCCTAAATTGCTAGAGGTATTAGGTTGTTAGCTCCTGCAAAAAGTAAACATATGAATGTAGGTGGAAGCAATATATAAAAACTGGAAATAAGTGGATATGAGAGAGATATGGTAAATACAATTAGGGGAAACTGTTATTTCCTATAATTCTGCCACAGTAAGCCTCTCCTCCAGTTTTACCATCCTAGGCCACTAGTCCAAATTTTGCAATCTTTAACATCTCTTTATATCCTACCATCCTAGGGCCCTCCTCGGATCTTACCCTGCTTGGCTCTTCCTTGAATTTTGCAAATCTGGGCTCCCCTTCAAATCTTATCATCTACAGACTTCTCCTCAAATCTTACAGTCTTTAAGCCTTCGAAAATTATAATCTGCCTTACCCTCCTGGGCCCTTCTTAAATCTTCTTGATTTTTCCATACATTTTGCCATTCTAGAACCCAACTCTGATCTCACTATCCTAGGTTCCTCCATGAGTTTTGCTATCGCAACTTGAATCTTGCCATTCAATTGAGTATAGTTTCTTGCCATCATGACCCTCCTCACATCTTACCATTCTCGAGCCCTCTTCAGATATTACCATCTTTGACCTGTTTTAATTTTTTTTCATTCTACAACCATCCTTACTTTTTCTTGTCCCTCCTCAAATCTTACCATCCTCAACCCGTTCTTAAATTTTACCAGCCTGCAACCCTCCTTACCAACCTAGACTGTTCCTTTAAATTTGCGCGATGACGTGAACGGCACATACGACGGGACGGAAAATACGACGTCCTATACACTGCATTACAACTTTCGGCGTGTAAATCCTTTCTGAGCATGCGCGGAACTTAGTTTGACGAACAAGCCTACACACGAGGGGACTGTTCGCTGAAACCAAGTTTCAGCGGACAGTTTTTCGGAATTTCCGAAAAACTTTGTTCAGCAGACTGTTCGCTGAAACTGTCCGCTGAAAGCCCACACACGAGCGGACTGTCCGCCGAAACACTGTTCAGCGGACAAAGTTGGGCGAACAGTCCCCGCGTGTGTACGCGGCCTCAGAGTCTTGCTATGCCTCATGGGACTTGTAGTTCTGCAACAGCTGGAGGTCCGCTAATTGCATAACCCTGCCCTAGACCATTTCCTCCAATTCTGCCTCCTAGTCTATCTTCTCGAATTTTATAGTCCTAGACTCTTCCTCATATTCTCCCATAATATGCCCTTTCCTTGATTTTTATCCTCCTAGTACCCTCTACATATTCTCCCATCTTAGACCCCTCCTCATATTGTCCCTCTTATGATCCTTCATTGAATTTATCCAATTATCCTAGTACCCTCCTCATATTCTCCCAACCTAGACCCCTTCCTTGAATTTTATCCTCCTAGTATCCTCTTTGAATTCAACTATGCTAGACCACTTTTTGAATTTTGCCATCCCAGACTCATCTTGGAGTTTTACCATCCTTGATCCCTCCTTGAATCTTGCCACCCAAGACCACCTCCTCCAATTCTGGCACCCAGTCTACCTTCTCAAAGTTTGCCATCCTAGGCTCCTCGTATTCTCACACCCTTGGCCCCTTTCTTGATTTTTATTCTCCTAGAACCCTCTTCATACTGTATTCTCTAATCCTAGGCCCCTGCTCATATTCTCTCATCCTAGGATCCTTCATTGAATTGTATCCTATCCTCCTAGTACCCTCCTCATATTCTTCCATCCTAGACCCCTTCCTTCACTTTTTTTTTTCTTTTTCATAGTATTTTATTAAAGTAAATCAGATATAAATGAACAGTTAAGACAAAAAGGTACATGAGCCCAACAGCCTAAGAGTATGCATAAAAACTGTGACCAAAATAGGAATGAGAATGAAACATGTGTGTCAGGTGTAAAGATATTATAGTATATAACGGTGACTGGTTGCATACATTAGCAAGTTGTACAATTTATAATGAAAGCATGAGTTATGTTTCTCTACAGTCAGGAAATACTGACTTGTTGGAGAGGAAAGATTCACGTTGGAATTAACTGTGGTGTGGTTAAAAATGGCTTCCTGAGACATGCTAGGTTGGTTATTTGTGTTTCTATGAGATGGTTGTGTTTTTAGTGTGACAGGAATCATAAGGTAAAGATTACTTATGGTTATGGGTGGTCTCAAGGCTGTTATTGCTGCTGGCAACCTTGGTTGGTTCCACTCTTCCTTAAATTTTATCCTCCTAGCATCCTCTTTGAATTCTACTATCCTAGATAACTCCTTTTGCCATCCCAGACCCCTCTTGGAATTTTACCATCCTTGTGGCCTCCTTCTGCCACCCAGAGACCAACTCCTCCAATTCTGCCTTCCAGTTTACCTTCTCGAATTTTACCATCCTAGACTCTTCCTCATATTCTTCAATCCTAGGCCCCTTCCTTGATTTTTACCCTCCTAGTACCCTCTACATATTCTCCAGTCCTAAGCCCCTCCTCATATTCTCCCATCCTAGGATCCTTCAATGAATTTTATCCTCTTGGTACCCTCATTGAATTCTACTATCCTAGACCACTCCTTAAATTTTTGTCATCCCAGACCCTCCTGGAATTTTACCATCCTTGAGGCCTCCTCCCATTTTGCATTCTAGTCTACCTTCTCGAATTTAACCATCCCAAATTCCTCCTCATATTCTCCCATCCTAGACCCCTTCCTTGAAGTTTATCCTCCTACTATCCTCCTCGAATTTTGCACAAAAAAAAAAAATCCCAACTTTAGTTTGAAGACGAGTGAAGGTGATCTCTCCCCTAAGAAAGTCTTTGCCTCTCTCTTACATTCCCGGCCTCATTTGTAAAATTCATTCTTTTCCCCAACAGTTTATCTGGAAACAGACTCTTTGCCGCTTTCCTGAGAGCATTCATTAACCTTGGAAAGAATGCCTTGATCAAAGTCTATAGAGCCTATAGATTTTTCTTTTCTTTTTTTTTTTTTTATAACACGAAAACGTAGAAGAATTGAAACGCCGGGTCCTTTGACAAATGTTTGTCGGGACAATTGCACAAAAGGCGTACCTTGAGGCCTGCATAGCTCTGATGCAATATTTCAATAGTTTCACAAAAGTTCCCCAATCGGAGAGGAGTGAAGTCTTAATTATTACCAAAAGTCATTTACAAGCTGATCAAGCAGCTAGCAGATTCGAGGAAAGAAAAAAAAAAAAGTATTCTGTCATGGAAATTGGGTTTCAAGTGGATACCAGGGTGATTAATCAATGTATTTTTAGAAGCCGGAGTGATTTTGTTTGGTTTTATCAGCAGATAAAGAACCAAACTAAAAAAAAAAAAAAAAATCTAATTATATGTATAAAAATCGTTATTTAACCGCTTGAGCCCCGGAAGATTTTACCCCATTCCTGACCAGAGCACTTTTTGCGATTCGGCACTGCGTCGCTTTAACTGACAATTGCTCGGTCACAAATAGAGCTTTCTTTTGGTGGTATTTGATCACCTCTGCAGTTTTTATTTTTTGCGCTATAAACAAAAAAAGAGCGACAATTTTGAAAAAAACACATTATTTTTTACTTTTTGCTATAATAAATATCCCCCAAAAATATATAAAAAAACAGTATTTTTTTTTTGTTTAGGCCGATATGTATTCGACATATTTTTGATAAAAAAAAAATCACAATAAGCGTTTATTGATTGGTTTGCGCAAAAGTTATAGCGTCTACAAAATAGGGGATAGTTTTATGGCAGTTTTATTATAAATTTTTTTTTTTACTAGTAATGGTGGCGATCTGTGATTTTTATCAGGACTGCGTCATTATGGCGGACACATCGAACAACTTTTGACACATTTTTGGGACCATTTATACAGCAATATAAAAATATAAAAAAAGCTATAAAAATGCATTGATTACTGTAAAAATGTCACTGGCAGGGAAGGGGTTAACACAAGAGGGGGCAATCAAGGGGTTAATGTGTTAATGTGTTCCCTAGTGTGTGTTCTAACTGAAGGGGGGAGGACACTGTGCAGGGGAGATGACAGATCGCTGTTCATACTCTGTATGAACAGACAATCTGTCTTTTCTCCCCTCAGAGAAACGGAAACTGTATGTTTACACACACAGATCCTAGTTCTCCGCGTGTCACCGATGATCGCGGGAGCCTGGCAGTGATCGTGACCATGGGGCACTCGCTTCGGCTCGGGGGGGGGCGCCCCCTAGTGGCCAGACGCGACATTACATAACGTTGTTTTGCCCAGCTGTGCCATTCTGCCACAGTACAACTGCGGCGGCTGATCGGCAAGTGGTTAAAGTATAACTAAAGGCAAAAATGTTCTCTTTAGTTTTGGATGGAGTGCAGAGAGATTTTTTATTGCTGTCTGGGCCCCCGTTAAGGAGATTCACCCTCTCTATTTGTCCTGTTTACCATTATCATTGAAAGTGAAAGTAAATCCCAAATTTTGGGTTGTCCCCAGAAAAGTAATAGAGGGGAAATCTTCCAATGGGGACACTAGTTCTGGTGACCTGGGGATCCTCAAGGAATTCCCTTAATTTGTAGGGGTGTTTGGGACAGGAAGTGAAGGGAAATCTCAGCAAATCAACAATTAATGGCACCCCAAACGTTAGCAGACGTGTGTTTTGACGTGTGGCAAACGCGCTTCAAACTCACCAAAAAGCACATTGAAAAAACATCCATGCCTGAAAAGGTGCATGAGCTTTGTCGTGGATAGGGCTGCCCTATGCGCGATGTGCGACATGCACGAAAGACGCACACAAAAAAAAAAAACGTGAGCAGGTATGCTTGTTCCCAATATGTGAATTGTGAATGGGGTCTAAAATAGAAGTCCTGAGATAGTGATGTCCAGACTCTCTTACATGATCCCACGGGTGCAGGAACCTCGAATACAAATGATACAAATCGATCAATAATTATGTGCAAAGTCAACATGAATAACACAGGAGGCCATAAAGAATCACAATACACTGGAACTGACCATGTCAGGCTGAACGCGAGTGTTCTAATTATATGTGTCATTCAATGACAGAGCTACGATTGTTTCTGTTTATTAGCTTATTGTGCAAACCTGAGAAAGGGGGGAAGGAATAAAGGAAAGAGGGAAGGATGGAAAAAGAAGGGAACTGGGGGGAGTAAGGAAGGAAGAAAGAAAAATGAGATAGAGAGGAAGCAAGAAAGAAAGGAATGGAGGGAGGGAGGGATGGAGGGAGGGAGAGAAGGAGGGATGGATAGAGAGAAAACGAAAGAGGAGAAATGGGGAAGGAAGGAAGGAAGGAAGAAGGAAGAGATAGAGAGAAAAAGAAAGAGGAGGAAGGAGGGAGGGAAGGAAGGGGGAGGAGTGGAGAGAAAAAGAAAGAGGGGGAAGGAAAGAATCAAGGAAGGAAGGAAGGAAGGAAGGAAGGAAGGGAGGGAGGGAGGGAGGTATAGAGAGAAAAAGAAAGAGGAGAAATGGGGAAGGAAGGAAGAGATAGAGAGAAAAAGAAAGAGGAGGAAGGAGGGAAGGAAGGAAGGAAGTGGGGAGGGACAGAGAGAAAAAGAAAGAGGGGGAGGAAGGAATCAAGGAAAGGAAGGGAGGGATAGAGAGAAAAAGAAAGAAGAGGAAGGAGGGAAGGAAGGGGGGGGGGATAGAGAGAAAAAGAAAGAGGGGTATGGAAGGAATCAAGGAAGGAAGGGAGGGAGGGATAGAGAGAAAAAGAAAGAGGAGAAAGGAGGAAGGAAGGAAGGAAGAAAGGAAGGAAGGAAGGAAGGAAGGAAGGAAGGAAGGAAGGAAGGAAGGAAGGAAGTGATAGAGAGAAAAATGAAGACGAGGAAGGGGGAGAGAAGGAAGAAAGGGATGGATAGACAGAAAAAGAAAGAGGGGGAAGGAGGAAGGAAGGAAGGAAGGAAGGAAGCGATAGAGAGAAAAATGAAGACGAGGAAGGGGGAAGGAAGGAAGGGGGAGGGAGGAATAGAGAGAAAAAGAAAGAGGGGGAAAGAAGGAAGAAAGGGAGGGATAGAGAGAAAAAGAAAGAGGGGCAAAGAAGGAAGAAAGGGAGGGATAGAGAGAAAAAGAAAGAGGAGATGGAAGAAAGTAAGGAAGAAGAGAAGAAAAAGGTAAGAAGGAAGGAAAGAAATGGAAGTGAGAGAAAGAAAAGGAGGTAGAAAGGAAGGAAGGGAGGAAAAAGAGTAGAAGAAGGTAAGAAGGAAGAAAAGAAAGAAAGAGAGAGAGAGAAAAGGAGAGAAGGAAGGAAGGGAGGGAAGGAGGAAGGAAAAAAGAAAGAAAGAAAAAGAAAGAAAGGAAGAAAGAAAGCAAGCAAGAAAAGAAGAAAGAAAGGAAGGAAGGAAGAATGCAAGTACGTACTCTCCACTTCACCCCCTTCTACTGCCCTGTTCAACCCCCAATATCCTGTGTAAGCCCCCAGAAAATCTCTGTAAATCCCAGTAGTGTCTAGTTCAGAGCTTACACAGGGCTAAGGACCCTCCCCCACCCACAAATGACACTTCTCAGGTCTAGTAAATGGCTTCCCCTGTATTGTAGTGGGAATAGTAGAGAACCATATGCTGCCCCGTACCTAAATGCAGAGGACTGTTCCTGGGGTTCCAGCAGGTAGGTAGTAGGTAAGTCCCTGCAGTAGAGGGTGTTCTCTATGCCTGTTACTTTGTACTGAAATTCTTTTGGACTTTATTAAATCCCCAAGAATAGAAAATGAGATTGGAAGTAGAGTAGTTGCCCTCACCAACCAATCATAATTCTTGCTTCGTTCTTCAAGAAACTGAAATTCGATCCTGATTGGTTTACTTTTATTTTAAAAGTTAATTTTATACTTAATAAAATATTTTGTATTTGTTTTTATAAGAAACCAATCATATATCTTGCTGCATTCATCAAGGAACTAAAAGTCAACCCTGATTGGTCGGTTGGTAACAGATCCCTCTTGTTTCCTTTTCCCCCGGCTTCTATAACGCACCTCCCACCATCCCTTTCTCATACCAGAGTCACTTTAACCGATTAACCACCGTGCGCTTAAAAAAAAAAAAAGAAAGGATAAGGATGCCATGGATATTTATTACTTCTATTGTTACTGTATTGTTTTTATTAAATTATTATCATAATTATATTTATGGATTTCTTTGTAGTTCTATAAACACCTCCATGTTTCTTTTAGCTGACCGGGGGGGGGAGGGAGGAAAAAACTTCAGAAACTTTTAATTGCCAATGGCAGAGAATATTGTGTTTTACTGATATATTAATTAGTCATAAATCTAATTTCAATGTAAATCCTGCTGTTCGGAATAGAGGATGCTCCAACACAATGAAAGCAATCATCTTTTTTTTTTCTAATTAGCTCCACAACTAGGAACAATTTATCTCCAAGGCTTAAAAGTCTCCACTGTCCTTAAATGGGATTATCCATCACAAGTGAAGTTTATGTGATAACCAATCTTTTTTTTTTCTCTTTTTTTTTTTTTTTTTTAAAGAAAAAATAAAGGTTTTTTTTTTTTTTTCTGTGATAACTTTGGAGACCATTAGTTAACGAGGCAAGCAGGAGATTTTTGCTTACAGAGCAGGCAGAGGTAATAGATTCAAGGTAGTGGCTTCTATAGAAGATTGTATCTGGGAAGCCAGCTTCTCTCTGCAAGGAAACTGGAATGGTTTTGGGTCAATTTTTCTTTTACATTTTATTTTAAAGCTAAACCCCAGGCAGATATAAAAGGCACAGCTTAGGGCAGCTCTACATTCATTACCGTAGTGTCTCTCAGGCGTGGCGCACTTTAAAAAAATGTGTAGATGCTCTCAACTACAAATTAATTTCACAACAAAGATCCCCTTTACATCAGAGGTGCTCCAACACATGAGAGGTCCCCCAATCACATCAGAGGCCCCCCATCACATCAGAGGTCCCCCAATCACATCAGAGGTGCTCCAACACATGAGAGGTCCCCCAATAACATCAGAGGCCCCCCATCACATCAAAGACCCCCCATCACATCAAAGGCCCCCCATCACATCAGAGGTCCTCTCATTACACCAGAGGTTCCATCATCCCATTAGAGGTTCCCCCATCACATCAAAGGCCCCCCATCACATCAGAGGTCCTCCCATCACACCAGAGGTTCCATCATCCCATTAGAGGTTCCCCCATCACATCAAAGGCCCCCCATCACATCAGAGGTCCTCCCATCACACCAGAGGTTCCATCATCCCATTAGAGGTCCCCCCATCACATCAAAGGTTACCATCACATCAGAGTTCCCCATCAGATCAGAGGTCCCCCCATCACATCAGATGTCCTTCCATCACATCAGAGTTTCCCCCATCCTATCAGAGGTCCCTCGTCACATCAGAGGTCCTCCCATTATATCAGAGGTCCTCCCATTACATCAGAGGTCCTCCATTACATCAGAGGTCCCCTCATCAAACAAAAGGCCCCCTATCACAGCAGAGGTTCCCGCATTCCATTAGAGGCCCCCTATCACATCAGACATCCCCTATCACATCAGGGTTTCCCATCACATCAGAGGTCCTCCCATTATATCAGAGGTCCTCCATTACATCAGAGGACCCTCCATGAGATCATAGTTCCCCATCACATCAGAGGTCCTCCATCACATCAGAGGTTCCCTAATCCCATTAGAGGTCCCCCCATAACATCAGGGGCCCTCCATACCATGAGAGCACCCCAATTACATCAGAGTCACCCCTTCACATCAGAGTTCCCCATCACATCAGAGGTCCCCCCATCACATCAGAGGTTCACTTATCCCATTAGAGGTCTCCCATAACATCAGAGGTCCTCCCATCACACCAGAGGTTCCATCATCCCATTAGAGGTCCCCCCATCACATCAGAGGTTACCATTACATCAGAGTTCCCCATCAGATCAGAGGTCCCCCCATCACATCAGATGTCCTTCCATCACATCAGAGTTTCCCCCATCCCATCAGAGGTCCCTCGTCACATCAGAGGTCCTCCCATTATATCAGAGGTCCTCCCATTACATCAGAGGTCCTCCATTACATCAGAGGTCCCCTCATCACACAAAAGGCCCCCCATCACATCAGAGGTTCCCACATTCCATTAGAGGCCCCCTATCACATCAGACATCCCCTATCACATCAGAGTTTCCCATCACATCAGAGGTCCTCCCATTATATCAGAGGTCCTCCATTACATCAGAGGACCCTCCATGAGATCATAGTTCCCCATCACATCAGAGGTCCTCCATCACATCAGAGGTTCCCTAATCCCATTAGAGGTCCCCCCATAACATCAGGGGCCCTCCATACCATGAGAGCACCCCCATTACATCAGAGTCACCCCTTCACATCAGAGTTCCCCATCACATCAGAGGTCCCCCCATCACATCAGAGGTTCCCTCCTCCCATTAGAGGTCCCCTATCACATCAGAGGTTCCCTCATCCTATTAGAGGTACCCATCACATCAGACGTCCCCCATCACATCAGAGGTTCTCCCATTATATCAGAGGACCCTCCATGACATCATAGTTCCCCATAACATCAGGGGTCCTCCATACAATCAGAGGTCCCCCCATCACATCAGAGGTTCACTAATCCCATTAGAGGTCCCCCATAATATCAGAGGTCCCACATCACATCAGACATCACCCCTTCACATACAGAGTTCCCCATCAAATCAGAGGTCCTCCATTACATCAGAAGCCCTCCATCACAACGGAACACCCCCCAATCACATAAGAAGTCCTCTCACCACATAAAAGGTCCTGCTTCGCATTAGAGTCCCCAATCACATCAGGAGTTTCCCTTCACATCAGAGATCCCCTATTACATCAGAGCCCCCCCCCCCATCACATCAGAGGTCCTCCCTATCATATCAGAAGCTCCCCATTACATTAGAGGTTACCCCATTGCATCAGAGGTCCCCCCCTCATATTACAAGCCCCCTTCACATCAGAAGATCCCCAATCACATCAGAGGATCCCCCATCACATCAGAGGATCCCCAATCACATCAGAGGATCCCCCATCACATCAGAGGATCCCCAATCACATCAGAGGATCCCCCATAACATCAGAGGATCCCCAATCACATCAGAGGATCCCCCATCACATCAGAGGATCCCCAATCACATCAGAGGATCCCCCATCACATCAGAGGATCCCAAATCACATCAGATATTTCATCATCAAATCAAAGCCCTCCATTCTCATCACAGTCCCCTCTTGATGGCAAGTCCCCTTCATGTCAGAGGTCCTTCCATCACATCAGAGCCTCCCCTTCACGTCAGAGGTTCCTCCAACATATTAGAGGCCCCCCTATTCATGTCACATCAGAGTAACCCTCCATCACACTAGAGTCTCCCCTTCATCCCATTGTCCTCTCAGTATACAGTATCAGAGTCCCCCATCACAGACCCCCCCCCCCCCTGCAGCTTCTAATGCACATTGTGAGAAGCTTACAGTGTGCAGTGAAATCAGAGTAAGCCATTTCAGTCCAGGAGAGGAGCCGGAACAACTGTGCAAGGCTGAAGGGAAGGCCGAAGTTCAGCTTTAAGGCTGGGTTCACACCGCTGCGGGGGGAGAACCGGATGTGATTCGCACAGCAAATCACATCCGATCTCCGTAGCGCTGCGAGTTCAGCCATACAGATAGTATGGCTGAACTCGCAGCGGTCCCGCAGCAAACTCGCACGGGACCCTTTTTTGGGTCCGCAACGGAATCGGATCGCATGGGGGTTCACACCATGCGATCCGATTCCTGTGCGAGTCGGCAGATCGCACTGCGATATGCCGACGGATCTGGGGGTGTCATTAACATAACATTGACACCCCCAGCCGTCCGCATAGGGCAGTGTGAACTGCCGGCGGGAGGTATGCGATGCGGGAAAACGCCGCGGATTCGCAGCGTTCCCGCATCGCAGCAATGTGAACCTAGCCTAAGGCAGACTGTGTAAAGCGCATGGATTTTCCCCAGATCACATCATCAGCCTCCAGATTTGCAGTTTATCCTCAGACCGAAAACGCAAATCAGTATAGCGTTGTTTACCGTCAATAATGCAAAGACAGCTTATTTCTAAACAGGGAGAGAAATAATTATCGCACTCCTACCCGTGACCCAGAAAGTTTCCCAGAACTTTAAATTAGGCGTCAAAACTGGCAAACTTCCTGACTTTTCAACTCGAAGGGGGGGGGGAACAAATCTGGAAAAATACACTTCTAATGATCTATTTTGTGTTTCATGTTTTCATTGGCTATGACTGAATCTTCACTTTTTGTACCTATAAATATCTGCCGAGAATCGCCGCGCGGTGTAAAGGTCGTCCTTTCTTATTCCCTGCTTAGTATCCATAGAAAGGAACAGAAGAGACGGGCTGTCTGCATTGCCAGTGACGACCTCATCCGGCAAATGCTCCATTTTAGCAGCAGTGGCTACAGGTTCCCTTTCCATATAGATACCTTTGTTTTTTTAACCACTTCAGCTCCAGGAAGGTTTTACCCCCTTTCACGACCGGGGCGTTTTTTTTTTGTTTTTGTTTTTTTGCTATTCGGCACCACGCTACTTTAACTGGCAGTTGCGCGGTCATGCTACACAAATGAAGTATATATCATTTTTGAAAATTTTAAATAAAAAAAAAATTAAAAATTAAATATTTTCTACTTTCTGTTATATAAAACATATCCAATAAAAAAAAAATCGAATTTCACAAATTTAAGCCAAAATGTAATCTGCTACATGTCTTTGGTAAAAAATAAATAAAAAAAATAAATAAAATAAATCCCAATAAGTTTATATTGTTTGTTTTGTGTGAAAAGTTTTAGCGTCTAAAAACTATGGGATATATCAGTGGTCTCCAAACTGCGGCCCCTTGCTTGCCTTTATCCGGCCCCATGGGGCACCACTATTCTTCCCACTGACACCAAAGAGGAGGCACCATTCCCTTCACTGACACCAATATTGGGGAATATTTCCTCCCACTGATATAAACTATAGAACATTTTTACTCCCACTAACACTAAAGAATTTTCCTCCCGCTGATACCATCAATGCGGCACCAATGACGGGGCATCATTTCTGCAGCATTTTCTACTCCCCCTGGCCACAGTCCGCCCCCCCCCCCCCCCATAAAGTCTGAAGACCAGTAAACTGGCCCGTAGTTAAGAAAGTTTGGAGACCCCTGGCATATATAAAGGAATTTATGCAGTTATAGACGCTATACTAGTAATGGCTGTGATCAGCGACTTATAGTGTGACTGTGATAGGGTGGCGGGCAATCTGGCGCTAACAGGCACTGACTGGGAGGGACGCTGATGGTGCTAGTGACACTAGTGCAATAATCAGTCATAATACCGTACACTGTCACTGTACTAATGACACTGGCTGGGAAGGGGTTAACATCTAGGGGCGATCAAGAGGTTAACTGTGTGCCTAACTGTGTGTAATGTGTGCTGTTTTTACTTACTAATCTGTCTGTTTTTTTTATCCCTGCTTTTCAGGGAGAAGAAACAGCCAGATCACTGTTTTTATGCACACAGAGTTCTGTGTGGGATTGGGCACGGCCGATCAGCAGGTTACAGCTGAAATCATTGGCTGAAATTTTCTGCCAAACTTGTTCTGTGTCCAATCACAGTACATCTACGTGAATGTGCCCGTACCTACCACAGCATATTTCCTGTGAGCATTCGGCAGGTGGTTTATTCATATATTGTGTGTATGTATGTATATATATATATATATATATATATATATGTATGTGTGTGTGTGTGTGTGTGTATATATATGTATATATCGCCCGGGCGGGTTGACTGAAAATCAAGTGGGCCTCATTCTTTAGGGAACCTTCCAAAGCAAGGACCATCCAAGTACAGTGGAATCTTGGTTTATGAGTAACGTCGTTAATGAGCGTTTTGAAAGACGAGCAACTTTCTTTTTTTTTTTTATTCTGACTCGAGCAGAATTCAAGCTAATGGGGTGTGCAGTACCGCATTTGACGAGAGGTGCAGGGACGCCGCGGACATTCAGAGACATTCAGAAATACTCAGAATAACGCTCTCCGGTGCCCCCCCCCCCACCTCTGGCCACATGTGGTATTGCATGTAATAGAAGTCAATACGGAACAAATTATCTTTGTTTCCATTGACTTCTATGGGGAAACTCGCTTTGATATGTGAGTGCTTTGGATTACAAGCATTCTCTTGGAATGGATTATGCTTGTAATCCAAGGTCCCACTGTACTAGGTGGAGCTCAACTAGTAAATGTGTATAGTGCAAATATAGCCTTAGCATGGGCATTCCACTATTGCGACCTGGAAGTCGTGCGATTTAGCTGTGATTTTTGCCGCAATTTTGATTTGACTTGAAGCAATGCCTGTGTATTCTTGAGGTCTATGGACCTCAAGTCGCATCAAAGTTCCGACCAAAGTAGTGCAGGCACTACTTTGCAGTCGCTGCGACTTGAAGTCGCATAGATATGAGCGGTACTCATTGGAAATCATGGGGTACGACTTGACATGCGACTTTGCAGTCCCAAGTCACATGACAAGTCCCACTAGTGGAAACATAGCCTAATTATATCCATTCATTGCACTCATATACGTTCCATGCAATATAATAATATGTATACATATTAAAAAATAAAATAAAAATAATAATATATATATATATATATATATATATATATATGTATTAAGAAATACAATAAAAATAATAATATATATATATATGTGTGTGTGTGTAAAAAAAAAATATATATATATATATATATATATATATATATATATATATATATATATATATTTAAAATGTAAAATATGTTTCTTTTTAAAATGTATTTATATATATTTAAAATGTAAAAAATATATATATATATATATATATATATACATTTATATATTGCATGGTATGGATATGAATTCAATGAATGGATACAATTAAGCTATATTTGCACTATACGAATTTACTAGTTGAGCACCACCTACTTGGGTGGACCTTGGTAGGTCGCCTAAGGTCCACTTGGTTTTGGGTCAGGGCGCCCCGGGAGATCAAGGCAAGGGTTTTTTTCCTCCAAGGAGGAGGACAATGTGCCGTGCTTCACTTTTTGTGTTCACTTTTTATTGTACCTGGTGTCAGTTTTGAGTGAGCATTGCACTTGCATAGCTAATAAAAAATAAAATGACATTTGCCTGGAGTTCTGCTTTAAAGTCTTTGGGAAGAAAAGCCGAAAGCGCCAGAGCCGAGTTTGATTACTGAGTGCCGTGAGAGGTCTGGTGTGAGATAGGCAGCGGCGGAAGCTCTTGGCGGCGGAGAAAGTTTGAGAAGTGCGTCTTTATTGAACCTGTGACTCATCTCAAGAGGGCCTAGTCTCTGTCATACCTGCAATCAGACGGCAATCACTAGAAATCCAGAGAATACACAAAGCTCTCAATAACACAAACTCAGTACAATGAGCGGCGAGGGAGGAATATCTGTACGTAACCCTTTCCTGCCGAGGAGGACTAGACTGAGGCAAGGCCTCTACGAAGGACATAAAGCCATACACTATACGTAGAATGGATGGAGTGGACTTTGACCTTCCAATGTTTTGTAATGCTTACATTGTAACATGAATGGCCATAAGCTGAACAATGATCCGATCCATCATTGGCTACCAAAAACTAGAATATCAGTTTGCCAACAAATGTTAACCCCTTTCGCAGCAAATGTCATTTTTCTAACTTGTAAGCCTGAAGATTAGTTAAACCGCTCCCCAAATACTATATATTTTCTTAATGTAGACCTAATTAAAGATTAAGACTAAGTCTGAGGCCGGGATTACACTGGCTGTGGCCGGAGCTCGAAGCAGGGGGTCCGGTGCGTCACTGTTCTCCGTTTCAGATGCGAATCGGGTCCATATTTGAACCTGAATTCTGACCTGAAACAGAGCCAAAGAAGCACAGGACTCTTTTCCAGAGCGTCTCGCGGCCGCCCTGGGGCTGTGTGAACTGGCTCCATTGTGACCCGGGCACAGTCTCCTGGCATGCGAATTGGAGGTGTGGAAAGACGCATCCAATTTGCAATAGTGTGAACCTGGCCTTAATGTAAATTTAGATAAAAAAGAAAGGAGAATCTGGAGTCCAGAGAAATGTTACTTCTTAAATCTGCTTAATGGATCTTTATTAAAAAATGACATAAGGCCGACACGTTTCTAGGTATCAGACCACCTCCCCTTCTTTAGGGCTGATGTTGCGTACTATTTGGTGAGAACCATTCCCATGAGTGGTAATGTTGGATCAAGAATATATGTTTAGACAATGTCGTGGACTTTACAGGCACAGAGTACACAAAGTTGAATAAAACTTTTTAACTTTATTACAAAAAAATTGATTAAAATATAAACATGTTAAAAAAAAAAAATCACACAATACAGAGAATGCCTAAAGGGTATATAGGTAACACCACGAAAACCACCAAGACCCGTTCCTGGTAGGCGTTCAAATGGAACAGCAGCCAATATGCAATCAGGCTTGGTGTGGGTAGGTGTAGTATAGTGTTGCTCTATATCAGGGATCTGCAATTAGCGGACCTCCAGCTGTTGCAAAACTACAAGCCCCATCATGCCTCTGACTCTGGGTGTCATGCTTGAGGCTGTCAGTGTATTGCTATGCCTCATGGGATTTGTAGTTCTGCAACAGCTGGAGGTCCACTAATTGCATATCCCTGCTCTATATGTTGCATGCAAAAAACGCTCCCTCAGGAGCTTTAGGTAAATATTAGGCTTACGCTGTGTAGTAACCCACCCTATACAAATGTATAGGCTAGATAAAACGTCAGATAGGCAGGGTGGAAAGTGCGAAGTAAATGGTCTGTCATCCAATGTATCTAAAGGGGGGAGAGAGAAGAGGCTTGTTCATCGCGGGTATTTTCTTAACAGAAAATATACACCGATGGTAGCTGAACAGTCTCAAATGTCAAATTCTATTAATATCAAGTCCCTCAATGAGAATAGGTTAGAAACTAGACCCTCCTTACTAACGGCATGGTGTTGCCATCAGAGACACTTGGACATAACCGACATGGTGTTCCACCACCAGATGAGGTGGCTAATATGTTGGATCAAGGTTTCTGAATGGCAGGATGCCTGCTTTTGTTGTATAGGCAGCAATATATTTTCTTGAAGGAAAGACTCTGGAGAGCCAAATGGCAGTTGTTGAAATTTCTCTCATCAAACAATCACAACTGTTTATCCAGCCCATATTTTCTTTAGGCTTCTCTCAACTGGGGGTTCCTCCAGAGGTTGCTAGGGGGTCCTTGAGCAATCAGCCTTTCTGCTTCTTAGAAAAGTTCCCACTGACACCATTGATCTTTTTAGCTATCTGGAAGGGGGTAATTCTTCCCACTGACCATCACACGAATGTATCATGAGTTGAAGATATATAAATTTTTAGCAGGGGTTCACTGAGAGCAGAAGGTCCCCTCTGTGTTAAATAGGTCAAGAAAGGCTTCCCTACTTAGTTCTTCTACTGCACACAAACGCAATTCCCATTTTCTTGGTAAAAAATAAATAAAAAAAGATGACACTATTGGGAACTATAAACATTTTTTGCGGAAAGGATGAGGTTGTGTGGAGTAAATACCAAGCCTTAAAATTGCACGGGCCCATAAAATGGTGATTAAGGTCATGATGGTCTTATAATTATCGCTCTATGACACTACCTTACTTGTTTAGTGTAGCACAATCGTCATTTTTGTATGTTAATATGTGCATGTACATGGGGCTTTTTTTAATTTATTTTTTATTGTGTTACTTTAGTTTTTAAACTCTTTTTAGTTAACTTTATTGCCACCACATAGGCCAGCCTTTCGCAACCTTTTCAACAAAGAGGAACACTTGAAATAACGTTTTGTTATTCTCAGGGAACCTCTGCTAAAAATGACAAAATCTGCAACTCATGATACATTAGTGCAGTGATTCTCAACCAGGGTTCCTCCAGAGGTTGCTAGGGGTTCCTTCAGTATTGGGAAATTTCTGCCTCTCAGATAAGTTCCCACTGACAACACTGATTTTTTTAGCTATCTGTAAAGAGGTAACTCTTCCCAATGGCCACAAGTGTAAGCCCTTGTACACACGGTCGGAGATTCCGACGGAATGTGTCCTATCGGACCGTTTTGTCGGATAATCCGACTGTGTGTGGTATGCATCGGACTGTTTCCGTCGGAATATCCGTCTGACCCAATTTTCCAACTTGTTGGAAATATTTTCCGACAAACTGGTCTGATCGGACATACTCCGATCATGTGTAGAGAATTCCGATCGGACAAAGTGCCACGCATGCTCAGATCAAATTCCTATATCAAAGCTATTGGCTACTAGCCTGAACATAGTCCCATCGTAATGAAATAACGTCATCACATTCTGAACGATCGGATTTTCTGACAACTTTGTCCGACCGTGTGTATGCAACAGTTTCGGACACAATCCGTCAGACAAAATCCGTCGGACAAAATCCAAAGGATTTGGTTGGCAGAATGTCCGACTGTGTGTACAAGGGCTAAGGACCATTCTTCCCATTGACCATCACATTATTGTATCATATTTTTTAGCAGGGGTTCCCCGAGAACCGACAAAATATTTCAAGGGTTCCTCTGTGTTGAAAAGGTTGAGAATGGCTGCATTAGTGTGATGGTCAGTGGGAAGAATGCTCCTTACATTTGTGGTCATTGGGAAGAATTGCCCCCTTACAGACAGCTAAAAAGATCAATGGCCGGAGGATATATATAGAGAAAGGCTAATGGTCACATAAGTATATATGATAGAAAAGTGCCACATCCCAGTTAAAAAATTTTGAAAGAAAGGGGGAAATGAATAAAGGGGACTGGAGGGTAACAAACCCCTGGGACGTTTTTAACGGCACCAAATATGTATAAACGATAAGTAAAATCAATAAAGTTTTATTCAAGTTTAACTCCACAAATTACCACATTTATATACGATTTAAACTGCATTGTTTCTTTCCAAATGTGGTAATTTGTGGAGTCTTGTAGGCTTATGTACCAACTTTTGTATATTCATATTTTCTACTTTGTATGTACATGGACAAAATTGTCTTTTTTATCTGAAAAATGTTTTTTGTACATTGAATAAAACTTTATTGATTTTACTTATCGTTTATACATATTTGGTGCCGTTAAAAAAGTCCCGGAGGTTGGTTACCCTCCAGTCCCCTTTATTCATTTCCCCCTTTCTTTTAAAAAGATCAATGGTGTCAGTATGAATTTATCTTAATCTGAGAGGCAGAAATTGCTCATTGCTCAGGGAACCCCTAACAACCTCTGGAGGAACCCTAGGGTTTCATGGAAAGCTGGTTGAGAAACCCTGACATAGAGGGCTAATAGCCCCCTCTGTGATAGAACAAATGAAATGACAAGCACCCTTTATGAAGACATTAAGGGTCTATTAGACCCCTAAGGTCAACTATGGACCCCACTGGAGCTGGTCAAGCTCAGATCATGCCTGATCAATTTCTTCCCCTGCCAGTGCTGCTGGGGAATGGCAACTCTGAACCTGAACACGACAAAATGCTTGACGCCCTGATGCAAGTATGGGGCTGGTTGTTGGGAGGAGTTCTGCAAATATCAAAATGCCTTGATGGATGGGTGTCAGTCTGGAGGAGTGGGCATTTGTAGGCAGGCTGTTTTTGCATGCAAACCGCCTAAGGTGCCCGCATAAAATGGTCATCACAATAGAAGGAGCTGAAATCCAATTAATGAAAGGGGCGAGGAAAGGGTTCCAGCCAGGAAATTAGATGGGGGCTCTTTCTCACTTGCTGCAGCCCATTATGCATATGGTGAGAAGCTCACAGTGTGCATTGAATTCAGAATAAGCCCTTTCAGTACAGGAGAGGAGGCTGTACAACTGTGCAAGACTGAAGGGGAGGCTTTCAGAATTGACTGGCACCTTTTGCACCGGTGGATTTTTACTTTTTTTGCGCTTGTCTACCTGCGATCCTTCGAGAGCAGCCATCACCACTTTTCTTGTGTCTGCAAACATCGCCGTCAGAAATTCCTTCTTCTGACCTTAAATAACATGACGAGGCGCTGTAGGCTGTAGCAGAGAGGAAGCAAATATAATTGTTCCATTTCATATGTTCTACCCCACTGGTACAGAAAATGAGGTTAGACGTGAGGTACGACGGGCGCTGGGCTAACCTTGCTGGTAAATCGTACACAGATAAAGTACGCGGACTCATTTTTTTAATTGTCGCGTTCGGGGGAAAGGCAGGTAAAGCTAGAAGATGTTATTATGACTTGCATCGCAGCCCACGTAAGTATAATTGAAATTGTTCCTCTTCCGCAAGGCAGCGCCAGGTTGTTTTTGTTCCACTGTATTTTTTTTGTTATTGATAGTAGGCCGCGCCGTATTAATTAAGAGCGTTCGGCTTTCTTAAAATAGTCCAAGAATTGAGAAGTCACGGCCAAGGCTTGCTTGATCAATTCAAATTTAATTAAAAAGCAAATCAAATCACGGCATAAGTAAAGTACAATATCTACAACATTGCGGTCAGGCGAGATAAGCAAAACGAGCCGCTCAGGTATTTCCATTCTGCATTTGCATTCGGGAACGGGTTCTGTGTTGGCACCGGCCTGTGTCACAGGTTTATTGATTGCTAGATCGCCACAGACAAGGGCTCCTGCTGGGTTCCAAAGGAGAGCGCCCTTGCTGACAGCAACTGCGCTCAGATAACCTTTGATGTGCCATGCTGAATCAGAGGAGGCAAAGTACTTGAAAACTTTTAAAAGAGTTTAAATGGTCAGCTCTGGTCAAAAATTTGGATTTCAGTTTTGAGAGACACTGCGTGAAATGAATCAACTGCCATCTTGTATCTGTCTCAGGCTTCGTGATGAAGGCTCATTCATCCTTGTGTGCTTTATGCACTCTTTTCGCATTAATGGTAAGCTATATGCAAAGGCACAATTTTCTGGTTAGTTATAGACAGAGTAGGGAAGGGACCCATCCAGCAGGTCTTTAGCATTAAGGTGGTGGCCTACCTTTTCTCAATTACAGTAAAGTAATACAGCTTGGTCACCAACCCACCAGCCTGATGAGTGGACAGGGAAACGAAAATCTCTACATTGATGAGATCTTTTATCTACAGCAAGGTCATCGACCCAACTACCAGCCTGCTGACTGGACAGTGAAAGAGAATCTCCACTCTGATGGGGTCACTACTCTACAGCTTGGTCGCCGACCCATCCACTACCCTGATGACTAGATAATTCAAGAGAAACTCGAAACTGATGGGTAAATTTCTCTACAGCTTGGTCAGCAACCCACTCACCAGGCTGATGAGTGGACACTGAAAGAGAATCTCCACATCGATGGGGTCATTATTCTACAGCTTGTTTGCCACTGACCCATCCACAAGCCTGATGAATGGATATTGGAAGGGAATCTCCACTTTTGATGGGGTAATTTCTCTACAGCTTGGTCACTGACCCATCCACCAGCCTGACGACTGAACAGTGAAAGAGTATCTCCACACTGATGGAGTAATTTCTCTACAGCATGGTCATCAACCCATCCACCAGCCTGATGAGTGGACAGTGAAAGAAAATCTCTACACTGATGGGGTAATTTTTTTACAGCATGGTCATCAACCCATCCATCCACCAGCCTGGTGACTGGTATGTGAATGAAAATATCTACATTGATGGGGTGATTTCTCTACAGCATGGTCACTGACCCACCCACCAGCCCGACAACTGAACGGTGAAAGAGAATCTCCACATTGGTCGGGTAATTTCTCTACAGCTTGGTCACCAACACGTCCGCCAGTCTAAGGAGTAGAGAGTATAAGAGAATCTCTACACTGATGGAGTCATTACTCTACAGCTTGGTTACCAACCCTTCCACCACCCTGATGAATGGAAATTGAAAAAGAATCTCCACTTTGCTGTGGTCATTACTCAGTCTACAGCATGGTCATGACCCATACACAAGACTGATGACTGGACAGTGAAAAAGAATCTCCACGCTGATAGGGTCATTACTTTACTGCGTAGTCACCAACCCGCCCACCAACCTGATAAATGGACATTGAAAAAGAATCCCCACTTTGGTGGGGTCATCACTCTACAGCAGGGGTCTCCAAACTTTCTAAACAAAGGGGTGGTTTACTGACCTTCAGACTTTAGGAGGGCTGGGCTGTGGCCATCAACAGTACAACATGTCCCATCATTAGTGGGTGTATACAATCCACCCATCATTGGTGTCAGTGGGAGGAATTGCGCCCCGCCATTGGTATCATTGGGCACCATTGTTGGTGTCATTGGGAGGAACTGTGCCCCATCATTGATGTCATTGGTAGGAATTGTGCCCTTAATTGGTGTCGGTGAATAAAATAGCAAGGGCCAAATAAAAGCAAGCAAAGGGCCACAGTTTGGAGACCACTCCTCTACAGCATAGTCGCAACCCACACACAAGCCTGATGACTGGACAGTGAAAAAGAATCTCCACACTGATAGGGTCATTACTCTACAACTTGGTCACCAACCCACCCACCAACCTGATAAATGGACGTTAAAAAAGAATCTCCACTTTGATGGGGTCATTACTCTACAGCAGGGGTCTCCAAACTTTCTAAACAAAGGGGCGGTTTACTGTCCTTCAGACTTTAGGAGGGCCGGGCTGTGGCCATCGAGAGTACAACATGTCCCATCATCAGTGGGTGTATACAATCCCCATCATTGGTGTCAGTGGGAGGAATTGCGTCCCACCATTGGGCACCATTGTTGGTGTCATTGGGAAGAACTGTGCCCCATCGTTAATGTCATTGGTAGAAATTGTGCCCCATCTTTGGAGCCATTGGATGGAATTGTGCCCTTAATTGGTGTTGGTGAATAAAATAGCAAGGGCTGAATAAAAGCAAGCAAAGGGCCGCAGTTTTGGAGACCACTCCTATACAGCATGGTCACAACCCACACACAAGCCTGATGACTGGACAGTGAAAAAGAATCTCCACACTGATAGGGTCATTACTCTACAGCTTGTTCGCTGATCCATCCACCAGCCTGATGACTGGACTTTGAAAGAGAATCTTCACTCTGATGAGGTCACGACCCTACGACTTGGTCACTGAACCATCCACCAGCCTGATGACTGGACATTGAAAGAGAATCTTCACTCTGATGAGGTCACTACCCTACAACTTGGTCACCGACCCATCCACCAGTCTGATGACTGGACATTGAAAGAGAATCTTCACTCTGATGAGGTCACTACCCTACAACTTGGTCACCGAACCATCCACCAGCCTGATGACTGGACATTGAAAGAGAATCTTCACTCTGATGAGGTCACTACCCTATAACTTGGTCACCGACCCATCCACCAGCCTGATGACTGGACATTGAAAGAGAATCTTCACTCTGATGAGGTCACTACCCTATAACTTGGTCACCGAACCATCCACCAGCCTGATGACTGGACATTGAAAGAGAATCTTCACTCTGATGAGGTCACTACCCTATAACTTGGTCACCGACCCATCCACCAGCCTGCTGAGTAGACTTTTATAGATCTCTGCTTTAGACCGGAGCTCTCATAAGGGCTAAATATTGTTTGGACAGGTCTACTTAGCTGTGTCATGATGGAGGCAGACAGGAAACTATCATTTTCAGTTGAAGGTCAGCAACAGCAACCTCCATATGATTTTGGAGTCTGCTCTGTCCCCTCCCCCTACCTATTATAATGGTAATGACACCGCTACCTTTTAAATGGGGATCTCTCTCCATTATCATTTATAAGGTCACTTTCTATAACTCTACCTAATTGTCCTTTTACAGTATATGATGTTTTTTTTTTTTTTCATATACACAGACCCTGAAAATGCCAGCACATTTCACGTAGGCCTTCCATTCTCACCTGGATTGTGATCTAGCAGTTTGCTATTCTGGTTTTTATTAAGTTCTATTAACTCCTGAAGAAACCGATGTGGCGTAACTCTGAGCCTCATAAGCAAAACTACCTGAAACTATTACTGTCTGTGCTGCCCAGAGCAGCCAGTCTGCTCGTTTTCCTTTCGATATTTGACTATCTCAACGTATTAATGAGCTTGTAGGCAGGTGCAGTCTACTTTCTCCACTGCAGGTGGCACTCAACCACAGCGGAGGTGCAGAGGGAAAGGAAGTCAGGAGGTTTCTCTATGGCTTCCCAGGTCACTAGGGCTGTGACCCAGTTGGATGCTGAAAGCCCATGTGACTCTGGTGGCCATCTTGGACCGGGCAGAGTCTATTTAAGACCCTGACTCCTGGTTTTGGCGCACATTTAGCGTGTGGGTAGTGTAGGAACAGGTCACTCTCTGTCAGGGACAGTACTAGAAGTAGGGAAAGGTTCCAGATGAGTAGGTAAAGGATAGAAACCCACCACTCTTCCTGGAAACTTGGTTCTCGGACCGGCTCCACTACGCTGTCATCCACGAGTGTTCCCGGATGGGCTTCCTTTCCTTCGGGCTTGTTGTGATCTCTTTTCATTTGTCTACAATCCAAGTTTGTTGGCGGCACAGTGGTGTAGTGGGTAGAACTTTCGCCTAGCAGTAAGAAGGGTCGCTGGTTTGAATCCCAACCTACAACACTACCTGCCTGGAGTTTGCATGTTCTCCCCGTGCCTGTGTGGGTTTCCTCCAGGTACTCAGGTTTCCTCCCACACTCCAAAGACATGCTGGTAGGTTAATTGGATCCTGTCTAAATTGTCCCTACTATGTATGAATGTGAGTTAGGGACCGTAGATTGTAAGCTCCTTGAGGGTAGGGACTGATGTGAATGTACAATGTATATGTAAAGCGCTGCGTAAATTGATGGCGCTATATAAGTAACTGAAATAAATAAATTCTTACTGAGTATATGGTATTGCCCCAGGACCACGCTGCAGCTACCCACAAGGTGACGCCACTGATACGACCTGTAGGCCAACAGAAATGTTGCAGAAGTGGCCCACAGGCCGCAGTTTAGAGACCCCTGCAAGGTGTTGGCTGTTGTATTTTAGATCTCTATGACGCAATAAATGCTTTCGGACTCTAGAAGGTGCGATTCTCCTATTTACAAACTTCTTCACCATTTCTAGATGACAGGTACACTTTAATAACCTCGCCCTCCAAATTACGCCTTTTGAAAAAAATAAAAATAAATTATACCATGAAACACGGAGAATGCTGTAAATTTTTTTACTATGTAATGTTGATACAGTTCTCGTAAAAAAAAAAAAAAAATCTATATTTAGCCCAGCGGTAATTTATGAGACGACAAGCGAGCGGGTCATAGTTCCAAGCTAAACGTCTTTTTGTCTTTTTTTTTTTTAGAGCAGAAATAAACCGCTGAAATTCATTTTACCTGCAGAACCGTTCGCATTTTTGCTCAGCCGCTCTGGCGGGTCCCATACCCCAGCCACATTATATGACTGGAGGGCAACCCCATTACCCAGAGGCAGCAGTTCTCTGTCCTAGCATCGCCCCTCCACCCTGCCTTGTACAATGAAGGATCAATAGTAAGGTCCCTACTCAGCTCTGCCATCCTGCATGCACTCTCAAGTCCCTGAAATACACTATATTGTCAAAAGTATTGGGACACCTGCCTTTACACACACACATGACCTTTAATGGCATCTCAGTCTTAGTCCGTAGGGTTCAATATTGAGTTGGCCCACCCTTTGCAGCTATAACAGCTTCAACTCTTCTGGGAAGGCCGTCCACAAGGTTTAGGAGTGTGTCTATGGGAATGTTTGACCATTTGCATTTGTGAGGCCAGGCACTGATGTTGGATGAGAAGGCCTGGCTCAGTCTTATTTATCCCAAAGGTGTTCTATCGGGTTGAGGGCAGGGCTCTCTGCAGGCCAGTCAAGTTCCTCCACCCCAAACTCGCTCATCCATGTCTTTATGGACCTTGATTTGTGAACCGGCCCAAATCATCTGGTGGAGGAGGGATTTTGGTGTGGGGTTGTTTTTCAGAGGTTGGGCTTGCCCCCTTAGTTCCAGTGGGAAGTCTTAAGGCATCGGCATACAGAGACATTTTGGACAATTTCTTGCTCCCAACTTTGTGGGAACAGTTTGGGGATGGCCCCTTCCTGTTCCAACGTGACTGCGCATATGTCATCCTACCAGGGATCTATTGTTGTTGCCGGGGTCTATTGTTGTTGCCGGGGGTCTATTGTTGCTGGAGGGGATATAATGTTGCTGGATGACCTACTGTTTTGGGGGAGGTCTATTGATGCTGACTGCTAGGGCATCTACTGTTGTTGGTGGGGGTCTATTGTTGCTTGTGTGTATCTATTGTTGCTGGTGGGGATGTCTATTGTTGCTGGAGGGTCTATTGATGCTGACTACTGGGGCATCTACTGTTGCTAGTGGGGGTCTATTGTTGTTGGGGTGTATCTATTGGGGGATATATTGTTTCTGGGGAATCTACTGTTTTGGGGAGGTCTATTTTTGCTAGCTGCTGGAGGGTCTATTTTTGTTGATGGTTGGGGCATCTACTGTAGCTGATGGGGGTCTGTTGTTGTTGGGGTTGATCTATTGTTGTTGGTGGGGGGGTCTATTGTTGCTGGTGGGGGGGGGGGTTAATTGCTGCTGAGGGGTCTATTATTGCTGGGGGGTGTACTGTTTTTGGGGGAGGTCTATTGTTGCTGGCTTCTGGAGGGTCTATTGATGGTGACTGTTGGGGTATCTACTGATGCTGGTAGGGGGTCTGTTGTTGTTGAGGTGGATCCAATGTTGCTGGTGGGGGGGGGGGGGGTCTATTGTTTCTGGGGGAGATCTATTGTTGCTGGCTACTGTAGGGTCTATTGATGCTGACTGCTGGGGCATCTACTGTTGCTGGTGGGGGAATCTATTGTTTCTGGGAGATCTACTGTTTTGGAGGATATCTATTTTGCTGGATGCTGAAGGGTCTATTGATGTTGACTGCTGTTTTCACAGACTCAAACAAAAAAAATACATTATTATTATTATTATTATTATTAATAATAATAATAATAATAATAATAATAATAATAAAATAACAATAAACACCCAGACTCAAAAAAAAAAAAAATCATTAATAATAATAATAATAATAATAATAATAATAATAATAATAATAATAATAATAAGAAGAAGAAGAAGAAGAAGAAGAAGAAGAAGAATGTATTTTGTGTTAGAATGTTTAGTTATTGATTATTATTTTATTATAAATTATTATTTATTATTAAGTTAAGGGTTAATCATGTATTTATTTATTGTTACTTAGTATTAATTCATTGAATTTATTTATTTATGAGTTTTATTTATTTGTGTATTTATTTTACATTTATTTATTCACTTATTTTTATTCGCATAATAATAAATAAAATTAAATAAAAAAATAATTAAATAATAATAAATAACTCCTGATCCTAACCCTAACCTAAACTGAACTCGCAAAACCCTCACCTCAAAGAAAAAAAACATTATAATAAATTAATAATAATAAAAGAAGAAATAAAAGCTAATGGAAAAGCTAAAAAAAAAAGCTGAAATACCTAGCAACAAATGGTGCAACGGATAACAGTTTTCTCTATTAGCTAATAAAAAACACCAAAGCCCAAAAAACGCAGCGCACATACGCGCAAAAGTCACACCAAAATGCGCATTAAAAACGCCCGAAAAAAAGCCGTAAAAGCGCTCAAAGACGCTACGCTCGGGTGTGAATGCAGCCTTATTTAGATCTACTTTTGATGTTTTTTGACTAAAGGCATAACAAGGTCAAAGTATTCTTTTTATAGTTGGCTAGAGTTCCGCCTTAACCGGGAACGTCCAGGGGAGCCGCACGCATTAGGCGAACTATATCACTAAAATATTATGCCGTATAAAAACGCCATCGCTTGTTACCCCTGTCACTGGGGCCCCTAAATCACATCCCTGAGATTTTATAGGTCCCGTCATGCCGGCGTTTTTACCAGCGGATATTTGGCGTGCACTCAAACGCGTTAATTTACGGCCTCTATTAAAAATAACAGAATTCGCAACTAATTATGCATGTAGAACCCGGACTGATAAGTAAGGGGGGAGGGGGGGGGGGGGGAATAGAATCTTGAAAAAAAAAAAATTGTAGATTTGGACAGTTTATTTTTTGACAATTAACTTAGACTGATTAAACATTATTCTGCGGTGACAGCGATGGCGGGGCTGTGAGCGATTTCCACGGCCGCCAGGAAGAAACAAATCTTCGATTAAATGTAATTAAAAGGAAACAATGGAGAAGACACGGAGGGGGGGGGGGGGGGATTATTTTCGGCCGTGTTCACCTTTTACAGCTGACTTCTTTTAGAGGACAAAAGCTTCAAAATCTGACATCTTTTTCCGTGTCCCCCAAAAACCTCTCAAAAATGTAAGAGATTTTGCCTGAATTTCTTAATTTTGTCAAAATGATTTGGATTCGATAAAAGCTGAACAACAGGCAAACAGATCATAGGTAATAAACGGCACACACCGAGCTGCTCCTAGTGTTCGGAAAGTAGAGAACAGCCTCAGCCCCAGCTCCTCCCGTTAAGCCAACCCACCCCCAACGTGTTTCGTCCCACACTTCTTCGTTTTTTTTGTTCAAATAATTTGAGTTCAATAACAGTTGAACCCTAGGCAAACAGCCCATGGGTAATAAACGCAGCACGCTGATCTGCTCCTATTTTTTCGAAAGTGGAGAACAGTCTCAGCTCAGCCTCCTCCCGTTAAGCCACCCCTCCAACGTGTTTCGTCCCACCCCTGGAGTTTAGTCATGGAGACTTTTATGACTACATCCACCCAACCCTGTGATTTATACAGCTCTGGGAGGGCAGGAGACCTGATTTGTCTCTACTGCAGTTCACTCACACTTAAAGGTCTTGTCCCTCCCCTAGCCACCCCCCCCAACGTGTTTTGCTCCACCCTCAGAGCTTAGTCATAGAGACCTCTATGGCTAAACCCCAGGACAGGGTGAAACGCATCAGAGGGGTGTGTCTTTATGGCTGACTCGTTTTAGAGGACACAGCTTCAAAATCTGACATCCTTTCCATGTCCCCCAAAATTTCATCAAACATTTGGGAGATTTTGGCCAAACTTCTTCATTTTTTTGTTAAAATAATTTGAATACAATAACAGTTGAACCCTAGGCAAACAGCACGCTGATCTGCTCCTAGTGTTTGGAAAGTGGAGAACAGTCTCAGTCCCACCTCCTCCCATTAGGTCACCCCATCCCCAACGTGTTTCGTCCCATTCCTGGGGCTTAGTCATAGAGACTTTTATGACTGCATCCACCCAACTCTATGATTTATACAGCTCTGGGAGGGTAGGAGACCTGATTTGTCTCTACTGCAGGTCACTAACACTTAAAGGTCTTGTCCCTCCCCTAGCCTGTGATTGGTCAGTGAAAAGAGAAGCAGCAGAACGATGAGTTCATCTCCCTGTCACTCTGCACTCTACTCCTGTTTGCATGCTCCTTGTTAGGACAGCTCACAACTGAGCTCTACCCTACATGCAGGGCCATCTTTAATATTGATTGGACCCTGGGAAAACTTTTCTTACCCCCCCACCCCCAATGCAATTTCGCTCTCCACTTGCTTTGAGACATACAATAAATAGCAGCTAGGCTCAAAATCAGTTTACTGAATCAGATCAGGTTGCCAGAGGTTACAGTGTATCATTACCGCTCACTGACTGGTTGCTAGAGGTTACAGCACACATTACGCCGCACTGATTAGTTGTTAGAGGTTACAGCACATGATTTCTGCATGGTGATTGATTGCTACAGACTACTGTGGATATGGCCCTGGGGGGGGCATGATATACATATCAATGCTGCCAGCCGCCGCTATTTACATATGAATGCCAGTATTTACATGTAAACACAGGGTCTGGCAGGTGAGCCATCTGTATACAACAATAGGGCAGAGCTGGGCAGCATTAGTAGCAGCACTTCACACTGTGATACCGGGACACAGCACAGGACTAAAACCTTGCGGGACGAGGGGAATTTAAACCAGGATAGTTGGCAAGTATGGGGCAGCTTCTTTGGGCCCCACAAAAATGACAGGGCCCAGGGCAGCTGCCCCTTTTGTCCTGCCTACATGGACTCCAAGAGGCTGATTCCTGGTCAAATTTAGTTACCTGCACCTTTTTTTTTATTTTTATCAGGCTTGTACCTATTCTTTATCAGTCTGCCAGGGCAGGCTGGTACGTTAATTTAATTGTGGTGAACTGTAGCCTCCGTCTGTGCCCGAAAATAATGAAATAGTCCCATCCCCCCCCCCCCCGCCCTCTACTGAACAAATGGGGCCCTGGGAGGTTTTATTTTGCTGTAGACCATGAGATTCCACACCAGTGCCCCAAAGTAAAGAGTCCCGTCTCTGTCCTCAGGCTCCCTGCTCAATCGGCAGAGCTGGGCCTGGTACAGGAGGGTTGCCTCTACTCCCTTATTAGCATCCCTGCCCTGAATAATCATGTGCTTATCAGGTTGTACAATCAGCCGCTATACAGGGTCTTGTGGTGGATTGGTGACTTACCATGCAGGATGGAGGGGAATACTGATAGGTTGCACAAGAGTGCACCTGCAGAGGCAAAACATAAGCTGCCAGCGCACACCTTCATGGGCTGAGGGGGAATTTGCAAAGACTCAGAGCCCGGGACAAGGGGTGGGCAAGAGGGGGCGGCTGCCCTAGGCGCAATGGGTTATTGCAGGGACCCTAAACCCTAAGGTAAGAGGGGGAGGCGCAGTTTGGCATATCTGCCCTGGGTGACCTTGTCCCGGCACTGCAAAGACTGACCATCTCAGGTTCAATACTTGCAAAGCAAGTGGCACAGGTGACAGGAAAAGAGCCTACTGGTGGACAGGGAGGACGGCCTATGCAAAAAAAATAAAAAATTACCGTATATACTCGAGTATAGGCCGACCCGAATATAAGCCGAGGCCCCCAATTTACCCCCAAAAAAACTGGCAAACTTATTGACTCGTGTATAAGCCGAGGGTGAGACATGCCTGTCCATCCCTGTGTGTGTGTCCGTCCATCCCTGTGTGTCCGTCCATCCCTGTGTGTCCGTCCATCCCTGTGTGTCCGTCCATCCCTGTGTGTCCGTCCATCCATCCCTGTGTGTGTGTGTGTCCATCCATCCATCCATCCCTGTGTGTGTGTGTCTCCATCCATCCATCCATCCCTGTGTGTGTGTGTCTCCATCCATCCATCCATCCCTGTGTGTGTCTCCATCCATCCGTGTGTGTGTGTGTGTGTGTGTGTGTGTGTGTGTGTGTCCAGCCTACCTGTGTCCCGAGCCTTTGTCCCGAGCCTCCGTCCCGTGCCTTGCCTCCGTCCCGTGCCGTGCCTTGCCTCCGTCCCGTGTCGTGCCTTGCCTTGCCTCCGTCCCGTCCCGTCCCGTGCCGTGCCTTGCCTTGCCTCCGTCCCGTGCCCTCTTCGTCGGCGCCTCGGCGGCCATTGTAAAATTCAAAAGCCGCGCCTCCGCCTGTGATAGGCGGAACACTGAATTTCCCAGCAGCCTGTGTTCCGCCTATCACGGACATCGTATCATCCTCGTCCGTAGTACGAGGATGATACGATGTCCGTGATAGGCGGAACACAGGCTGCTGGGAAATTCAGTGTTCCGCCTATCACAGGCGAAGGCGGAGGCGCGGCTTTTGAATTATAGAATGGCCGCTGTCTGTCTGCTCGACACGCTGATCGAGCGGGCAGACAGCGATGACTCGAGTATAAGCCGAGGGGGGCACTTTCAGCCTCAAAAAAGAGGCTGAAAATCTCGGCTTATACTCGAGTATATACGGTAAATAAAAAAAGATGATTTTAGAGACACTGCTGAGCAAAAACGCAGCTCCGATCACATTATTCGTTGCTAATGTTCTGAAGCTTTTCATATTTTACCTATTGAACCCTTTCAATGTATCTTAATATTGAACGCAGCAATGAGTTGACTGACACAAATTTAGTGCAGGTAACTGGCACTCTATTAATCTGTAGTTGACTGTTTTAAGGCCGAGGAATTTTTCCTGTGCCAAACGCCGTTAGGCTCGGAACATTTTGTTCTCACGAATGATATTGCAGTGATCATCATAAAAGCTTTGGAAGGCTCAAAGTCAATTAGGTTACCTGGTTCCCCTCACCCATTCCCGGGACAGAGCTTAATTTTTGGCAGAAAACAGGCACCCGAAATGACATCACTTTTGTAATTAGATATAGTAAGTGCAACATGGATGAGGGATGTGAGATTCACACAGGAACATTAAACATATTTGAGAGAGGAAATGGAATCAGAAAGGTTTAGGATCTGAGATGAGGTCAGTCCACCCAATGTAAACACTTAGAATGTCAGCCATTAAAAATTTTTGAATGGTAAAGTCTTACCCAGGGCTTTCTTTTCTCAGAGGATAGGTGCAAGAACTCAACCACGCCCCCCGCCTGCCGAACTGCATCGAGCGGTGGGTTTGGCGAAATTGCAAGAAAAATGGGAGTATCCTAAAGGGGCAATAAATACAAAGCGTACATTATGTGCAGAGTTTAGGGATGCACTGTGTACAGAGTGCAGGGTTGAGGAGCGTGCTACATACAGAGTGCAGGGTTTAGGGGTGCGCTGTGTACAGAGTGCAGAGTTCAATAGTGCGCTCTGTACAGAGTGTAGGGTCAAGAAGTGCGCTATATACAGAGTGCAGGGTTTAGGGGCATCCTATGATCCGAGTGCAGAGTTCAGGGGTGTACTGTGTACAGAGTGCAGGGGTTGAGGAGTGCACTACATACAGAGTGCAGGGTTTAGGGGTGTGCTGTGTGTGGAATGCAGACTTCAGGTGTGGTCTACGGACAGAGTTCAGAATTCAGGGGTGCACTGTGTACAGAGTGCAGAGCTCAGGAGTGCGCTGTGTACAGACTGCGGGGTAGTGCTACATACAGAGTGCAGGGTTTAGCAGTGCGTTGTGTATGAAGTGCAGAGTTCAGCTGTACCCTATTGACAGAGTGCAGAGTTTAGGGGTGCCCTACATACAAAGTGCAGGGTTTAGGGGTGCCCTATGCACAGAGTGCAGAGTTCAAGGGTGCGCTGTGTACAGAGTGCAGAGTTCAGGGGCGTGTTGTGTACAGATTGCGCTACATACAGTGTGCAGGGTTTAGGGTTGCCCTATGCGCAGAGTTCAGGGGTGCACTGCATACAGAGTAAAGGGTTAGAGGAGTGCGCTACATACAGAGTGCAGGGTTTAGGGGTGTGCTGTGTACAGAGTGCCGAATTCAGGAGTGCGCTATGCACAGAGTGCAGAATTCAGGGGTGCGCTGTGTATAGAGTGCAGTGTTCAGGGGTGTCCTATGCACAGAATGCAGAGTTCAGGGATGCGCTGTGTGCAGAGTGTAGGATTCAGGGTTGTGCTGTGTGCAGAGTGCAGAATTCAGGGTTGCGCTGTGTACAGAGTGCAGGGTTTATGGATGCCCTATGCACAGAATTCAGAGTCCAGGGGTGTGCCGTGTACAGAGTGCAGGATTGAGGAGTATGCTACATACAGAGTGCAGGGTATAGGGGTGTGCTATCTGCCTAAAATACTAGCTGCTAGCTGCTATATTGACCCTCTGGCTTCAGTACTATCTGAGTCACCAGCACAGAGTAGAGGTGTAAATTCTTATCTGCAATGCAAAGTATGTCTAATGACAGGTTCTCTTTAATCAATATAGAAGGTGGGAATTTAGGTGACACCTAAAAAAATGACATAAACACAATACACACACTTCTCCTCTGCAAGGGCAGTTGATAATAAAACAAAAAACGAAATACACAGAAAAAGCTGATATTTTTTTTTTATTTTTTCCTCCCTTTTATATATTCATTTGCATTATTCATGCATCATCATTTTCTCCTTGGGGAGGTCTAAATGAGGCAGAAAACAGTGCTGGAGTATTGGTGAAATATGTGGAGGTGGTTTCGTTTTTTTTCCAGGATATAAAAAATACTAATGAACGTGACACTTTTATTGGCGAGGAAATGCTTGTTTTTTCCCCTTAAAATATGCCGGAGTAGGGGAGGGCGGAACGCGCTGCAAACTTCGGGTGTACCGGCTAAAGACAAAGCAAGGTTGCTGGAAAAATTCCAGGCTGCGTAAAAGTTAAAAGAAATCTACGTATATTTTATCTAGATCTATCTGTCCCCCCAATCATCAATCTGTCTGTATGTCCCTCCATCTGCCCAGGTATCTGCTAGTCTGTCTGTCTATCTATCTATCTATCATAGGCATGTATACAGGGTGTGCCAGGTGTGCCTGGGCACACCCTGATTTGTGGCTTGACAACCTGTTGATCAAGAGCTACCCATCAATCAAGGGCAGATGATATGTAGACTGTGAATCTCCCTTGCCTACCCTCGAAAATAATGTAAAAAATAATAAAATAAAATCATTTACACCATCCACTGCCCTACTGACACCGTCCTCTGCCCTACTGACACCATCCACTGCCCTACTGACACCATCCACTGCCCTACTGACACCATTCACTGCCTTACAGACACCATCCCCTGCCCTACTGACACCATCCACTGCCCTACTGACACCGTCCTCTGTCCTACTGACACCATCCACTGCCCTATCGACACCAATCTCTGCCCTATCGACACCATCCACTGCCCTACTGACACCGTCCTCTGCCCTACTGACACCGTCCACTGCCCTACTGACAACAACCTCTGCCCTACTGACACCGTCTTCTGCCCTACTGACACCAACCTCTGCCCTACTGACACCATATACTGCCCTATCGACACCAATCTCTACCCTATCAACACCGTCCACTGCCCTACTGACACCAATCTCTTCCCTACTGACACCTTCAACTGCTCTACTGACACCAATCTCTGCCCTATTGACACTGTCCTCAGCATTACTGACACCATCCACTGCCCTATCGACACCAATCTCCGCCCTATTGACACCGTCTACTGCCCTACTGACAACATCCACTGCCCTATCGACACCAATCTCTGCCCTACTGACAACGTCCTCTGCTCTACTGACACCAATCTCTGCCCTACTGACACCATCCAATGCCCCCGATGCCACTGCATCCTTTAAGTGTTACTAAACCCAGTAATATGAAATATTTTTTTGTTCACTTCTAATTTTATAAACTTTTTTGTTTGCTTTGTTTGTTCATATTTTTACACCTTTAACATATGTTTTACATTGAAAAAAAAGCACAAAAGTAAAAAAAAAATAAATAACATTTTTAATTTGTAATAGGGCTGTGAAAATTAAAGATTAATTCCTCGATTAATCGTTAATTTTTTTGATCGATCAAAATTCTTTTGACCGGTACTCACCTCTCCGCCGACTTCCCGGGTCTTCAGGGAGTCCCGCCGGAGATCCAGTGACATCACCGGACTCCTCCCCCCCCTTCCCCAAGTGCCTCCGTCTGCTAACGAAGGGAAGGGGGGAGGAGTCCGGTGACGTTGAAGTTTCTGATTGAACGTAACGTGTACAGAGGAGGAGCTACGCATGACGCCACCCCACTGCTGCCCTATGGAACTAACACGATTGTCGGCTTTACATGCTGTGTTTTTATCATCTTTATGTGAGTAGTTTGTGTTTGAACACAAAAATGTAATCTTATACTTAAGCGGGGAGCACTTAGATCTTTTCTTTCTACCCATGACCTGAGATTGTGAGAGAAGTTTATGGTCCGTGTTCACCCTTTTGATACCCACATGCATGACCACCTGTTTGCACAGGGGTCCATGCCATAAGGTGAGAGTGATTAGTTAGACCGGAGGTGGAGGGATTGTCACGCTACTGTGGAAAAAAAAAATTACTTACGTCAGTGCTACAGTTTGAATTTAAAACGTTTGTGTGAACTGTGAAGTTAAGTCATGCATTGTGGAAACTAACTAGTGTCAGGTGATTGTATATAGTGTATACCACATTTACCACTGACTTATGCAGAGTTGCAATACAATGAGATCAGCTAAAAGTAGTTGGATCTGTATGTGCGTTATAATTAATCGAAATTAGTCAATTAATCGATAAAAAAAAAAAAAAAAACGATTAATCAAACACAAAATTTTTAATCAGTAACAGCCCTAATATGTAACAATGCTATATACCATTGCTGAAAGCTGAATTGTAAACAAAATATTTGCGGTAGGTATTGGTATTCATACTCGCTGTATAGTATTGTATTTGCTGCATTAGGTCACATATCAATGGGCAATCACAAAATCACTTAACTGGGGCACAAGCCTTTGGACATTTATTTTGATGCAGAGAACTTGTCCGCTGTATCACGCAATGATCTGCAGGCACCTCCGATATCACAGCTTAGCTGTTGCTGTGCTTGTATGGGATTTGGCTGCCGTTTAATGTTTTTTAAAGGGTTTTTTTTTTTTATTTGCAGTTTTGATGATGCAAAAAACAGCAGAGGTTCTGGTAATAACCCCCCCCCCCCCCCCCCCACCAGTGCAGATCCCTCACCCTTGGGTTTGCCGCCCTATAAATATGCCATTTGCTGTCCGCTCTTTTGCAGGAAACATTTCAGCAAAGTCACCACAAATCTAAAGGAAGACAAGTTGGCGGATATTTTTAGCACAGTCATAAATAAAATAAAGGTCTCATTGCAGAAGTTTACATTGTACACAAAAAAAAACAAAAAAAAACTGCCAAGGCCGATCGAGACTTTTTTTTTTTTTTTTTCTTGGCACCGACAAACATTTTATAATGAGTTTTGTTTATTTCTCAAGGTCAGGGCAGGCTGGCAGCTTTTTGACTCGGGGGCAAGTGAATATTTACTGGACTAGAGATCAAAACGAGCAGCTTTCATATCTCTGCTATACATAAGGGAGACGGAGGAACGCAGCAGCACCTGTACGGGAACAAAATCCGTTTTAGAATTTCAACAAACAGTTTAGCTGGAAGATGTATTACGCCATCCCAGGCTTTTCGCTGAAACTCTGTCTGAAAATGAGTCTAGGCAATAGGTCAACTTTGAAGCACACCTGCAACAATTAAAGGGGGGGGGGAATGGAAAATAAGCTCAAAAGATTCCAAGTAAAGAAGCTTGCATCACACCGGCTGTGTTTCAGCGATGGTACGGAGCGCTCTGTGCGATACGGAATGGGAGCCGAGCGCCTGACAAGGTCCCACCCAGGCGATCAGACTTGTAACTAATGTTCGATGTATTTGCTAATAGGGGTGCAGACAACTTTTGTCCAACCACTGCAGAGGATAGGCATGGATTGTAGAAAGTTGTGGGGATGCCTATGAGAGAAAAAAAAAATGGCCTTGCTAAGATTGCTTATGGTTTAGAACTCTGGTGACCGACCTGCGGCTCGAGGGCCACGTTGCGCCTTTTCATATTTTTAATCACAGTGGTAGCATTCGCCAGTAAGGAGGGAGCTTGGGTTCCTCTAGAGTAGACCCAGGAAAAAAGCTGCCAGTGACAGCCCAATCATCTGACATGGGAAAGAAAGAGAAGGAAATAGGAGAGAGAAGAAGACAGAAGGAGAGAATGACTTGAATTACATGGACAGAAAAGGAAGAAAGAGAGAGAAAGAGATAGAGAGAGAGAAGATAGAGAAGAAAGAGACGAGGAGGAGGAAGGAAAAGAGAATAGAAAAGGAAGAAAGAGAGAGAGAGAGAAAGGAAAAGAGAGAATGAATGAGGAGAGGAGAACGAAGAAAGAGAGAGAGAGAATGAAGGAAGAGAGAAAGTAAAGAAAGGAAGAAAGAAAGAACAGAGAGAGGAAGAGAGAGAATGAAGCAAGAGAGAGAATGAATGAGGAGAGAAGGAGAAAGAAGGAAGAGAGAAAGTAAAGGAAGGAAGAGAGAGAGAGAAAGAAAGAAAGAACAGAGAAAGGAAGAGAGAGAATGAAGGAAGAGAGAAAGCGAAAAAAGGAAGAGAGAGAAAGAAAGAAAGAAAGAAAGAAAGAAAGAAAGAGAACAGAGAAAGGAAGAGAGAGAACGAAGGAAGAGAGGGAGTTGAAAAAAGAAAGAAACAGAGAGAGAGAAGGAAGAGGGCAAAAAAAAAGGAGAGAAGGAAGAGAGAGATGATAGAGAATAAAGATACAGTGGGGAGGAAGGAAGGAAGAAAGAATCATGAAAGAGTGAGAAGGAAGGAAGAGAGAGAGAGAAGGAAGGGGAGAGATAGTAGGAGGGAAGAGAGGGACAGAGAATGAAGTAAGTGAGAGGGAGCGAGAGAGCGATGAGAGAAAGGAAAAGAGAGAGAGGGAAGGAAGAGAGAGACAGAAGAGAGAAGAAGGAAGGCAGAGAATAAAGGAAGAGAGAGAGAGTAACGAAAGAACAAAGGCGAAAGAGAGAATGAAGGAAGAGAAAGAAAGAGAATGAAAAGGAGGAGCGAAATAAGGAAGAATGAGAGAGAAAGAAAAAGGAAGGAAGAGAGAGACTGAGAATAAAGATTGAGAGAGAGAATGGAGAAAGAGGCAAAGAAAGCAGGAAGAGAGAGAAGAGAAAGAAGGAAAGGGAGAGAATAAAAGGAGAGCGAGAGGAGCTAAAGAAGGAAGGCAGAGAAAGATAAGGAAGAAAGAGAGAAAAAGAATGAAAAGAGGGGAAAAAAGTAAGGAAGAATGAGAGAGAAAGAAAAAAAAGAAAAAAGAAAGTGAGAGATAGAATGATAAAGAAAGAGAGAGATTGGAAGGAGAGAGAGAGAGAGAGAGAGAGAGAGCAAGGGAGAGAAAAAGAAGGGAGGAAGAGAGAGAGAGGGCGAAGAAAGGAAGATTGAGGGAAGGAACAGAGTGAGAGAAGGAAGAGAGAGTGAAGGAAAAATAAAGAGATAGAAAAGGAAAAAAAGAGAGAGTGAAAAAGAGAGAGAGAGAAAAGGGATGGAGGAAGAGGGAGAGAGAGTGATAATAAAGGAAAGGAAAGGAAAGGAGAAAGAGGTAGAGAGAGAAAGAGAGAGAGAGAAAGAGAGAGAGAGGGAGAAGCAAGATGAGAAATGAAGAAAGATGGAAGGAAGAGGGAGAGAAGAAAGAGAAGTAATGAAGAGTAAGAGAGAAAGAAGAGAAGAGAAAGGACAGGAAAAAGAAGCGGGGGTGGAGATGGAGGAGATGAGAGAAGGAAGAGAGAGGGAAAAGGGGTGAGAGAAAATTAGGGGAGGGAGAGAGAAAAAATAGACAAAAGGGAGAAGGAGAAAAAAGTAAGAAAGAGAAAATGAACTGAATAGAGAGAGAAGGGGAGACAAAGAAGACACACACACAGTGTCTGGATAAATGGTTACTTATGCTCCTCATCTTGCCTTCGGTTCTACTTGTAAAGCGTTGCCATCTCAAACGCCGCCAGCCCGTACACAATCTGTCTGATGTCTCATGTCAATCATTCCATCCTTTACCAAAGAGATGATTGACAGCTCTGACTATCCTTCCCACCTACAAACAAATATACTGAATTAAGTGACACCTCAGGGCCAGCTTCCCCCTGGACCATTGAGCTGTGGGTGAGACCTCTAATCCCCCCCACCCCCCGGTACTGGCGGGTTAAGCAATGTTCAATTTGCACTTAACGCACCTCCCCGGGTTGCTAAGCACGCTTTTAATTTTCATAGCGATATAAAAGAACAAAATCACACATGCGTCAGTCTTAGAGCCGTCATCTCTTGTTACATTACAATCAATATTATTTAAATATTTATACCTTTATGCCTCCATCACCGCTTCAGCCAAGGCAGCTCTTAATAGCAGGCTGCTGGTTTCGGGAAAAAAAAAATATTATTGTAAAACTCAGAGTTAACTTTATCATTCTTTATAATGTCTGACAGCTTCAGCTATAATATGTATAGCGGAGTTTGGCTAGGCCGTGTACAGGTGGAACTGTTTTTAGTGTATCTGCATATAGATGTCAACCTTCATAGATAGGAATCAGGGACACTTTTACTATCTACATCTTTATTCTAAGAGCTCATTTATACCATGGCCGCTGGTGTGTGCTGTGGGCGCAGTGGTGCCGATATGTCCTAGATGACACATCGCACTCTTTGCTTCTTAAAAATTTTATTGAAATCTCATAAAGTGGAATTTCATTCATCTTTATTCACCGCAGCGGGTTGTCATGCGGTGTACTCCTTCACAACACTGAAAAAAGTACAGCATGTTCTAATTTTTTTCAATGCAAACCACAGCATCATTATTAAAGGGCATTAAATTCAATTTTTAGGTGCCTTTCACATTTTCAGAAGCTTTCATTTCCATATTTTTGTGACTATAAAATAAAATATTTGGAAAATGTGGAAAATAACCACTAGAAGGAGCTCTAACTTAGCCTCACTGAACCCCCAATGCTTAACTGTTGGGGCAGGATTTCAATGAGACAGCTTGCATTGTGAGAGGAAGCAGTAAAGAGCAACCATGACGTTCTGCAGCAGAGTCTATGTACTGTATGTAATGAGCAAATATGGCCGACTGCTGTGTATTTACAGAAAAAAAAAATAAACTGATGAAAGGAGAGAGAAAAGAAGGGAATTGAAAAAAGTAAGGAAGGAAGAAAGAAAAATTAGAAAGAGAGAGGAAGCAAGAAAGAATAGCTGGAATGGAAGGAAGGAAAGCATTCAGAGAAAAATAAAGAGGAGGAAGGTAGGAAAAAGAGAAGAGGAAGGTAAGAAGGAAGGAAAGAAAGGGAAGTGAGAAAGAGAAGAGGAGGGAGGAAAGAGGAGGAAGGGGGAGAGAAGAAGGGAAGGAATCGAGGAAGGAAGAGAGGGAGAGGATGGAAGGAAAGAAGGAAGGATGAAAAAAGAGGGGGAGGAAGGAAGGAAAGAAGTAAGGATGGAAAAAGAGGGGAAGGAGGGAAGGAAAGAAGGAAGGAAGGCTGGAAAAAGAGGGGTAGGAATAAAGGAAAGAAGGGAGAGGAAGGAAGGAAAGAAGTAAGGATAGAAAAAGAAGGGGAGGAAGGAAAGAAAGAAGGAAGGGTGAAAAAAGAGGGATGGGAAGGAAGGAAGAATGAAAAAGAGGGATGGGAAGGAAGGATGAAAAAGAGGGAGAGGAAGGAAAGAAAGAAGGAAGGATGAAAAAAGAGGGGTAGGAAGGAAAGAAAGAATTAAGGATGAAAAAAGAGGAGGAGGAATAAAATAAGTAAGGACTGAAAGAAAGGGGGAAGAAGCAAGGAAAGAAATAAGGAAGGATGAAAAAAGAGGGGTGGGAAGGGAGGAAGGATGGAAAAGATGGAGAGGAAAGAAAGAAAGAAGGAAGGATGAAAAAAGAGAGGTAGGAAGGAAGGAAATAATTAAGGATGGAAAAAGAGGGGGAGGAAGGAAATAAGGACTGAAAAAAAGGGGCAAGAAGCAAGGAAAGAAAGAAGGAAGGATGGAAAAAGAAGGGGAGGAAGGAAGGAAGGAAAGAAAGAAGGAAGGAAGGAAGAAGAGAAGAGGAGGAAGGGAAGAAGGAAGGATGAAAAGAACATTTCACTAAGGCTGGATTCACACCTATGGCATTTTTAGTGCTTTTTGCATTTTGCAGATTTGCACTACAGAACGTGTTTCATAGGAAACCATGTTAAATGGACTGTAGTGCAAATCTGCAAAATGCGAAAAGCACAAAAAATGCCATAGGTGTGAATCCAGCCTAACATCTAACCTTTACCCACTCTATCCAAAACAAATTTAAAAACGTTTTCAGCTTGATATGCACTTAAAAACTAAGGCTGACCTGTTATTAGACAGGTGGACCTAGAAAAGCGATCAATTAGAATATTTTATTACAATTAGGCCAACTTGCACACATCTAGCCAATCAAAGCATTGCAATGTCCTCAGCATGCTTAGACCTCTGGCAGGGTTGGCTACAGTCATACAGTCCAATCAGATCACTGGAAGGCTGGAAGGAAAATCTTTTTTTTTTTTTTGGACTCTGTAGTAATTAGTAAACATTCAGGCGAGTGACCTAAAATGACAAGCAAACCCATCAACATCAATCTTAGTGTTAGATCTCCATGCATGCGATGTTCCTTACGGCCTCTGAGAATATTAATTTTTGATTTGTTCCTGACTTTACGCATGACCGAATCAAATGTTAATTGTTGATTTGTTCTCTGGAAAAAAACATGACTCATTCGGCTTAGAGGTAAATCGGTGAATATCACGGCCGGTGGCAGGTCAGCTAAAAATTTCCCCCTCGTCTGGAGCTTATGAACGGATGATGATCGGCCACTGAAATGTATACAGAAGCATCTATATCTATCTTTAAAGCCTCATTCCCTTCCCTGCGAGTTTAATCCATTGATTGGAAATTGATTAGGCCTGCCTGTTCACCATTCCAGAGGAAGGCAAGAGAGGGGGATCGATCGATTTGTTTCACCTCCTGCTCAGTCAGCTGTGAATTGTGAGTTTCAGCTGACTGAGCAGGAAAAAGGAAGGATTACCCCGGCAGCGTGGCTCTGATGTTCTTTGTGACGGCGCACCAAGAAAGGGTTAAATCTTATACTTGGTGTACATTCTCTCTATTCTGTTGGGAGCTGCCTTATGCCGGCTCCCTGCAGGACTGACATTGTGTAATAATCCGCTGCCACTCAGTGCCTCCTCGCTGTTCCATACAAATTTAAAACATAACTGCAGCTAAGGGGGGAAAAAAAATAAGCAGTAAAGAATATAATATTATTGTGCGTGCGCTGGGTAATTCATTCAAGAAAGAGAAAAAGTATGGTTTGTTTTTAGTGAGCACATAGTTGGAGCTATTCTTAAAGGGCTTAGTCATTTCTTATGCGCTGTTCACATTTTTAAAAGCTTGCGCTTCCATATTTTTGTGACTGTACTAAATATAGAGATTTACAGAATAACCACTAGAGGGTGCTCCCTTTTAGCCTCATTCAACCTCCATGATTTACTGTTAAGACAAGATTTCAATGAGTCCGCTGACTCACAGACTTGTCTTGTGAGAAGGAGTGGTAAAGTGTAACCGCTGTGCTTTAAAACAAGAAGAAGCGACTGCGTATGTAATAAAACGAGAGGAGGGAAGGCAGGAGGGATGGGAGCAAAGAAGGAGAGAGGGCAGAGGAGAGGATAGAAGAGGAGAGGAGAGGGGGGGAGGGGAGGAGAGGAGGGGAGGGGAGAGGAGAGGAGAGGAGAGGAGAGGAGAGGAGAGGAGAGGAGAGGAGAGGAGAGGAGAGGAGAGGAGAGGAGAAAAGGAGAAGCAAGAGGAGAGGAGAGGAGAGGAGAAGGGAGGGTGTAGGTAAGAAAGGATGTAGGTAAGAAAGGATGTAGGTAAGAAACTAGCAAGAAAGAAAAAGAGAGTGCTGGAAGAAAACAAGGAAAAAGTAAGGAAGGAAGAAAGAATGGAAGTAAAGATGAATGGAGGGATGGTTGGATAGAAAGAGAGAGGATTGAAAGAAGGAAAGAGAGAGGGGAAAAAAAGGAAGTAGAGAATAAAAAGAAAGGAGGAGGGAAGCAGAAGGGAAGGAAGGAAAGAAAGAGGGGGAGCGATGAAGAAAGAAAAAAAGAGAGATGGAAAAAGGAAGCAAGGAATTAAGTAGAGAAAGGAAGGAAGGGAAAGAATGAAAGAATGAAGGAAGGAAGAAAGAAAGAAAAGAAATAAAGGGGTAAGAAAGGAAAAAGAAATATGGAGGAAGGAAGTACAAATGGAAGGCAAGGCAGGAAGTAGGGAAGGGAAGAGAATGAAAGAAAAATAGAGAGAGGGAAGAAGGAAAGGATGGAAGAATGAAAAAAAGAGAGAGAGAGAGAATGGAAAGAAAGAGAGAGGGAGGAAGAAAAGAAATAATGAAAATAAATGAAGAAGGGAGGTAGGAAGGAGGGAAAAAATTTAAGAAGAGGAAGAAAGAGGGGGAGTAAGAAAGAAAGAAAAAAGTCAAGAGGAGGAAGGAAGCAAGAAATTATGGATAGAAAAAAAGGAAGGAAGGAAGGAAGGAAGGAAAAAAAAGAGGGAGGGAGAAAGAAAGCAAAGGAAGTATGGAGAGAAAGGAAGGGAGAGAAAGAAGGAAGGAATGAATGAAGGAAGAAAGAAAGGAAACAAAGAGGTAAGAAAGGAAAAAGCCACAGAGTAAGGAAGCAAAGGAAGTATGAATGGATGGCCAGGCAGGAAGGAGGGAAGGGAAGAAAAGAGACAGAGAGGAAGAAAAAGTGGGAGGGGCGCAGGGAAGAAAAAGGAAAGAAAGAAACATGGAAGAAAATGGAAAGAAAGAATGGATGGAAGTAAAGAGAGATGGAAGGATGGGATAAAGGAAAGAGAGAGAATGGAAAGAAAGAGGGAGAAAGGAAGAAGAGAAAAAAGAAAGAAAAAATAAAATAAAAGTAAATGAAAGAAAGAAAGAAAGAAAGAAAGAAAGAAAGAAAGAAAGAAAGAAAAAGAAAAAAAGAAAGCAAGCAAGAAAGAAAAAAGTCAAAGGGAGGAAGGAAGCAGGAAAGTATGGAGAGAAAGGAGGGAAGAAAGGAAGCAAGAAAGTATAGGAAGAAAGGAAGAAAGAAAAAAGAGGGAGGGAGGGAGGAAGCAAAAGAAAGTGTGGAGAGAAGAAAGAAAGAATAAGAAAGAAAGAAAGAAAGAAAGAAAGAAAGAAAGAAAATAAAAAAACATTAAGTAACAGGTTCCGTATTTCTGTATGTATTATTCGGGGAAGGTGAGAAGTTTAGCGTGGTGCTCCTCACACATAATTCTATTTGTTTGGTAAGCAGTCCAGTAAGTTTTAGAGCCTCCAATAATTCCTTTACACTTCTGCTGACAGTGTATCTTTTAAAGACAACAGGCCAGTAAAACAGAATGGAATAAAAAGTTTCTCCCTTCTACCTCTTCTTGTCACAATCACACCAAACTCTGTAAACTTCAGCGTAATATAAGCAGCGCCGAGGGCCATGTGAACATATTTATTGGGTGGAAAAAAAAGGTGTTGTGTCTAATTGAATTTATGTTGTGATTGAAAAGGCAGTGCAATGGAGCATAATACTCATTTATCTGGCTGAAAACACACTGTTTAGCAGCTGGGTCCTGCCACCAGCTAGTGATGCTAATACAGCAGTTTCCTGCAGGAGATGCAGGCGGTAAGGCTCTCCCGTAATTGATTAGCACCTCGCTTTAATTGATAACAGGAAGACGGGAACTTATTTAAAAGAGGATTCCAAGCAGAAAAAGTGTCACCAGTGAACCTAACATAATGGCAGGATTTTTATTTTATTTTTTCACTTCAATTTCAATGCTTTTTTCCTTTTATCCAACTCCAACACATCGTAGAATCGCTTTAAGGGAAATAGTTTTATAGTTTTAAGAGTATATGTAAATGTTATCTGCATAATTCTACCAAAATCCTTTTGGTGAAACTTTGCCATTTCAATACCCGAGTCAATGGGGAAGGTGATATTAAAGTGGGCACTGGTGGGTTTAAAGGTTACAACAGGCATTATTAAATGACTTCCCCTACCAATCATTGAAAATGCATAAAACATTAAACCACATTAGCCTCATTATTTTGCTATTTTTATAGTAATAATAAAAAATAATAATAATTAAGACAAAAAAAATGTAAAAACACATTTAAAAAACAAAAATAATATAAATACATACAAAAAGAGGACAATATAGCAAAAGAACACTAAATTACATAAATTCAACTACCCTAACCCCTCCCCTACCCCTTAAAAAAAAAAAATTCCCATCAATTTTAACATAATGAGGAAAATTGGGAGCCTCCAGTAAAATCTTTAATTACATAGCCAAATCACTCTGTTCATCTCTACTTATTATATACAGGATTTACACGATTGTGTCATTTCTGAGCCAGCATCTTAGGGCCCCTTACAGACTATTAGATTTTCTGCAGATTTTTGTCTTCAGATTTACCAAAACCATATAATATGAGGTCAAACCTTAATGCTGCGTACACACGACCGGACTTGAATCCGTCAGACAATTGTGTGTGGGCTCCAGCGGACTTTTTCTTCCCAAAAGTCCGGCGGACCTAGAAATAAAACTTGCTTCAAATCTGTCCGACGGACTCGGGCCTGGTCGAAAAATCCGCATAAGAGTTTCAATTTGTATGCTATCAGGCAGGCCCTTGCACTACATGGTTTCAGTAAATCTGAAGGCAAAAATCTGCAGAAAATCGAATAGTGTGTACGGGGCCTAAAGCTTCGTACACTCGGTTCGATTGTTGGCCAACCGAGCATCTGATTTTTGTCTTAAGGGCATGTGCCTGGATCTTGTCTTGCATACTAACGGTACACAATCGTCGTGTCACAAACACGAACGTAGCGACGTACTACGAGAAATTTCAGCTCTTGAGCGCCACCCTTTGGGCCCCGTCTGCTAATTTTGTGTTTGGTGAGCATTGAATCCGAGCATGCGAAAATTTACTAGCCCGCCATCCAACATTTGTTGGCCGAAAGTTGGGCAACATTTGTCAAAAGGAGCGTACTAACGGAAAGATTTTAGGACAATCCACAGACAATCCCCTGCCAACAATCGTACCGTGTGTACGAGGCCCTAGTCCATGAAGTAGATGCCAATGCTGGATGATGCCTGAACAAAGCTGGCATTGTTCTTCTTCTAGAGGGAGAAGCTAATGAAGGCATTGTCAAGGCGGAGTACTTTATTTAATCTTTGGAAGTGTTATATCCAATACTTTACAGCCTTGGCCAAAGGTTTTGAGAATGACACATATATTAATTTGCACATCAGTCTGCTGCCCCAGTTTTTATGATGTCCATTTGCATATACTTCAGAATGTTGTGAAGAGTGATCAGATGAATTGAAACTCATTGCAAAGTCCCTCTTTGCCAGGAAAATGAACTTAATCCCATAAAAAAAAACATTTCCTCTGCATTTCAGTCCCGCCACAAAACGACCAGCTGACATCCCATCAGTGATTCTCTCGTTAACACGGGTGTCAGTGTTGATGAGGACAAGGCTGGAAATCACTCTGTAATGCTGACTGAGTTGGAAGCTTAAAGCTGGATACACACAATTTTCTTTAGATTTTTTTTCCTTTAGATTTACCAAAACCATATAATATGAGGTCAAACCTAAACACTTTCAATTTGTATGCACTCAGGCAGGCCCTTACAGTACATAGTTGAAGGTAAATTTAAAGGAAATCAAACAACAAAAGTTGTATAGTGTGTATCCAGCTTTAGGCCTCACGCACACAGGATGTTTTTACAGCGGCTGTTTTTGGCTTCAGACGTTTTTTCCACAGTCAATAAACTCCCCAGCATGTTATCCTATGTATAAACAATCGATGCAAAACCCGAAACTGTGAAACAGTGGCAAATATACAACAAAGTAGCGCTCAGTTAATACGAGAATAACCGACTGTCTAATATATGGTATCTACCGCATACGTAAAAACAGGTGAAAAATGTGGATAGTGAATAATGGTTAGTAGCAGTCTTGGTGCATGAGCCTCAATGTGTTCCTGTGCGATGAGTCTTATACTGTGCCCGCTCCTGCCCTTGTGAGGTGGGAAATGTAGTCAGTCATACCTCCACACATCACTCCCATCTGTACCTCACTTGAAGATTGAAACTACAGACATCACCCGGCTGATATTTCACCGACCAAGCTGGTACATTTTTAAAAACGCTACAGCTAAAAAAAAAAACGCCAAAAACGCTACTACAAAAACGCTGAAAAACTCACTCTACAGCTACAGCTTACTTTATTGGCTTTTCTTAGAACATCCAGTGTGCATTAGGCCTTAAAAGGAGGGTGGTGCTTGAAATCATTGTTCTTCCTCTGTTAACCATGGTTACCTGTAAGGAAACTTGTGCAGTCATCATTGCTTTGCACAAAAAGGGATTCACAGGCAAGAATATTGCTGCTACTAAGCTTGCACCTAAATCATCCATTTATCGGATCATCAAGAAAATCAATGAAAGAGGTTCAATTGTGAAGAAGGCTTCAGGGCACCCAAGAAAGTTTAGCAAGAGCCAGGACCGTCTCCTACAGTTGATTCAGCATCGGGATCAGGGCAACACCAGAGTTTTCTCAGTAATGGCAGCAGGCAGATGTGAGGACATCTGCATGCAAAGTGAGGAGAAGACTTTTGGAGGATGAACTGGTGTCAAGAAGGGCAGCAAAGAAGCCACTTCTCTCCAGGAAAACATCAGGGACAGACCGATAGTCTATAAAAGGTACAGGGATTGGACTGCTGAAGACTGGAGTAAAGTCTTTTTCTCTGATGAATCCCCTTTTCCGATTATTTGGGGCATTCGGAAAAAACCTTGTCCTGAGAAGAAAAGGTGAGCGCTGCCATCACTCCTGTGTCATGTCAACAGTAAAGCATCCTGAGACCATTCATGTGTGGGGTTGCTTCTCAGCCAAGGGAGTGGGCTCACTCACGATTTTACCTAAGAACCCAGCCATGAATAGAGAATGGTACAAAAACATCCTCCGAGAGCAACTTCTCCCAACCATCCAAGAACAGTTTGCTGAGGAACAAATGCCTTTTCCAGCATGATGGTGCACCTTGTCATAAGGTAAAAGTGATAACTAAGAGGCTTGGGGAACAAAAAATAAACATTTTGGTTCCATGGCCAGGAAACTCCCCAGACCTTAATCCCTTTGAGAATTTATGGTCAATCCTCAAGAGGCGGATGAACAAAAAAAATTCACAAATTCTGACAAACTCCAAGCATTGATTATGGAAGAATGGGCCGCCATCAGTCAGGAACGTGGCCCAGAAGCAGATTGACAGCATGCCAGGGAGAATCGCAGAGGTCTTGAAAAAGAAGGGTCAACACTGCAGATATTGGCTCTTTGAATAAACTTCATGTCATTGACAATCAAAGCCTTTGACACTTATGAAATGCTTGTAATTATACTTCAGTACCCCATAGTAACATCTGACAACAAAAGATCTAAAAACACTGAGGCAGCAGATTTTGCGAAAATTTATATTGGTGTCATTCTCAAAACTTTTGGCCACGGCTGCACACTCAATAAAAAAAATATCTGAGGCTTAGGTCCATTTTAAGTCATCGTTTTTCTGTACGAGTCTTTGTACAAAAATCAAATAAAATATATATATATATATATATATAATTTTTTTTTTACCAGTACCGTGACAGCGCTCTATGTGATGGCAGAGCACGTGAAGACAACAAGGCTAAGATCAAACACATGACAAAGAGGACATGCCCTTGTAATACCCTTTTTTCTTGTGAATGGAGATATTTTATCTGTACTATTTTGAGAGGAGAACAATGAGTCAAAATTCCAAGATAAAATTATAGCTTTGATTTTATATTTTCTCATCTTTAGTCATGCATCAGGACAAAGTATTTAATTCAGTCCTACCATGAACATTTTATTTTTTCCTGGATAAGCCGTACCCTCCATCCCGCTGTCATGAACGGATTGCCACTTGGGCGTGACCATGGCAATGGCTACTGAAAGGCAACAATGATGTGCAATGGCTTCCAGACTAGTCGAGTTACAGTATAAGCAATGAAGCTGGCCAAAGACATAGATATTTTCAGACAATTGTAGAGCCCATTTGTATTTCTGTTATGCGGTGTATACATTACTGTATTGCGCGTAATATGCTTTATTGCCATGGAGTGCCATTCATATCGAAGGAAACACACTTGTCTTGTAGCCATTATCAATATAAATATATATTGATAAATATATTGATAATTTCTACAATATATATTTATATAAATTATATATATATATATTTTTTTTTTATATGAATATATATTGTAGAAATTATCAATATATTTATCAATATATATTTATATTGATAATGGCTACAAGACATTATATATATATATATATATATATATATATATATATATATATATATATATATATATATATATATATATATATATATATATATATAAATGTCTTGTAGACATTATCAATATAAATATATATTGATAAATATATTGATAATTTCTACAATATATATTTATATAAATATATATATATATATATATATATATATATATATATAAAATGTCTTGTAGACATTATCAATATAAATATATATTGATAAATATATTGATAATTTCTACAATATATATTTATATAATATATATATATATATATATATATATATATATATATATATATATATATATATATATATATAATGTCTTGTAGACATTATCAATATAAATATATATTTGATAATTTCTACACTATATATATTTATATATATATAATGTCTTGTAGACATTATCAATATAAATATATATTGATAAATATATTGATAATGTCTACTATATATATATATATATATATATATATATATATATATATATATATATATATATATATATATATATATATATATATATATATATATATAAAAAATATAATATATACAAATTTTTCTTATTCTACTGTATTTGCAAAAAGAATACATCAGCTAAAATATTTTGAAACCTTTATGTGTCTACAGTTACTTGTAAATGCATGTTTTTATATTTTAAAAGAAAAGAAATAGACAAAACACAAATAAAATATAATAATAATTTAATAAGCCAGAACTAAAAAGTAAACTTTTATTGAACAAGCTGAAAAAACAAAAACAAAAAAAAAACATACATAAAATATTTATCACTTGAGCATATATGTAAATAAACAACTGAAAATATCAAACAAAAATTAATTGTAATAAAAAAAAAATTAAAAAAAACAGAAAACTGAAACAAATAAGTTCTTAACAATGCTTATATTAAACAAAATATGTGCATATTTTAAATAAGCGTTAAAAAAAAGGTTCAAATACAAAACAAAACAAAAATAGAAACGAAAACAATGAAAATAAGGTTTAAACAAATATACAATCACAAGTTTAAAGTAAAATAAAACATAAAGAAATATAATAACAAGCTCACAAAAAAATTTAAAATAATTTAAAATATTTATAATTAACTTGCTCGCTTGAATTTCCACTTTAAGGCAAACTATTCTGAGGACTCGGTGAGACATTCTCTTCCCCTGTTCATTAAAGTTCATGGATTTAGATGAAGTAATCACTTTGTATGACACTGCAACTTTCTACTAGCCTACAGGGAGGGAGTTTGGATGTCAGCCACATTGATTAGCAAAGGGTACCAGAAGCACTGGCATATAAGATGCTAGATATCCTGTGAATGGATGGATCACAGGAGATCCAAAATAATACCATTTACCTCCTGAGAACAACCATTGATGGCCCATTAAAAACCTTAAAAGTGTTTTACTTTATTATACCTTGTGTTTATGAGACTGTTTATGGGTTTAGTATGTCGTCTTGATCTATTTACAAAAATAAACATTAAATCCTAAAAAAGGTTAGACGATGAATGTGATAGATGGGCAGGATAAACTGATAACTGTAATATGTTTGCTAGAGATGAGCAGACTTGAGAAGTTCAATACGGTTTGGATTGGCTGAGTTTATTAAAATGTGAAAACCTTTGAAAATTAGAATTAGGGAAGCAGAAGGCTTATTGAAATCAATGGGAATCAATGGGAATTAAAAAAAAAAAGTGCAGCAAATGATGTAAAATTGTTTAGGATGGTTTGGAAAGCTCCTGGCCTGATATGGTGATGGGGCCAAGAGACAGTCTGAGCCTCTTCCTCTACAAATAGTTTCAGGGATACTGAGACAGAGGGGTGGGATCTGGTGGCGTTGGAGGTCAAGCCTTTGGAGCAGTCTTCTGTCCCTTTTTCCAGAAACATGGGGAGAGAGAGGGTTTTGAGGAATGTATGCTTAGGGGGTGAGCATGCAGATTAGTGCTTGATTTTTTTTTGGGGGGGGGGGAGTGGATTTTTACTGACACATAATACTCATACATTTGGGGGAGGGAACGCAGTTTGGCGTATTTGCCCTGGGCTCTAGATGACCTTGCCCCAAAACTGCTCTCAAAAATAATTATGAAATTAAGGTTTGGTGGAAGACCTCCAAATTAAGGCTTGGTAGAGGACCTCCAAATTAAGTTTTGGTGGAGGACCTTCAAATTAAGGTTTGGTGGAGGACCTCCAAATTAAGTTTTGGTGGAGGACCTTCAAATTAAGGTTTGGTGGAGGACCTTCAAATTAAGGTTTGGTGGAGGACCTCCAAATTAATGAAGTTCAACCTGAATCTAATGACATCTAAAATTGTTTAATTCTAAAATTAAAATTCTAAAATAATTTGTTCTAACACCCAAACACATCAGATGCTCCCGGAGGATGCCTATGGTTTCCATAGATGTAGACTTTTTGTACTTCTACTCTATCACTTCTGCAGGCCAGTTTGTTCTTGGAGTGTATACTAGAGTATACCTAGTAACTCATAGACGGCATGAGGGAAGCACTTTTAGTTAGAGTGTGCTGATCACAAAGAGCAGCATACATTTTGTTCATTGTAGGTATCTATTCATCAAAATGGCACAGAGGCAACCTTATTTGTACAGTGTACCCATCACCCCACAGTATAAGGACTGCATCTCCTTACCAGCACACAGCAGCAGTCCTTTTGCTTTATGGTGTACCTATGACCCAAACAAGGCCTCGGCCATTTTGTTCTTAGAGTACAAAAATATGGTGACAAAACAACCATTCTGCTCTTAAGGTGCATCTATAACACATTCAGGGCAATGTCCATTTTACTATTAAAGTGCCCCTATCACCCATACAGAGAAGCAGTCATTTAACTCCTAGAACGCCCCCATTATTATTATTATTATTATTATTATTCAGGATTTATATAGCGCCAACAGTTTGCGCAGCGCTTTACAATATGAGGGCAGACAGTACACTTACAATACAAATCAATACAGGAGGGATCAGAGGGCCCTGCTCGTTAGAGCTTACAATCTAGAAGGGAGGGTCAAGTTGAAACAAAAGGTAATAACTGTGGAGGATGAGCTGATGGAGAAAATGAAAATACAGTTAGGTGTGGGTGGGGTAGGCTTCTCTGAAGAGAAGTGTTTTCAGGGATCGTCTAAAAGCTAATAAAGTAGGAGATAAGCGGACAGATTGGGGTAGGGCATTCCATAGGATTGGGGAGGCTTTGGAAAAGTCCTGGAGGCGAGTATGGGAGGAGGTGATGAGGGAGCTAGAGAGCAGGAGGTCTTGAGAGGAACGAAGAGGACGAGTAGGTTGGTATTTAGAGACTAAGCTAGTGATGTAGCTGGGGGCAGAGTTGTGGATGGCTTTGTCCATACATAGTAGTAGTAATTTTCCTCTTACAGGGCCCCTATTATCCATACATAGCAGCAGCCATTGTATTCTTAGAGTATCCCAAATACTTACACAGAGCAGCAGTCAGTTTACTTTTAGAAGGCTCCTAACACTCAATTAGGGCAGTGGTCATTTTACTCCCTGTGAAGGAAATTTGTAAGTTCTGTATATAACTGTGTTCTATTTTGTATGTATTGCACACTGCCCTCACTGTGCACACAGTACTAATAATGTTTTCATTACATATTTGCATTCTTTCGAGTCCTGATTAGAATTATCCTGCCTATGTTACGCCCCTTGTTACTATAAACGTACAATTGTAATATTAACGTGATACCTACGTAATCATGTGTATAAAAAACCTTCAATTGCGTCATAATAAAGCAGAACAGATATTTGGAAAGATGCAGAGTGTATCTTTTGTGTCTGTTCCATATAGACCAACAGCCATTTTACTCTGACAGGGCCCCTAACACCTATACAGCGCAGCAGACAATTTTTCCCTAAAGTGCCCCTGCCACCCATAAAGAGAAGCAGTCATATAACTCCTAGTGTGCTATAGGGTAGTAGTCCTTTTACTCTTAGAGTGCCCCTAACACTCATGTATGGCAGTAGTCATTTAACTCTTAGTGTCTCCATCATCCATAGAGAGCATCAGTTATTTTATTCTTAGAGTGCCCCTACTACCCATACTTAGCAGCCGCCATGCCGCGTACACACGACCAGACTTTCCTACAGACCAGGTCCGACGGAGTCAGTCCGTCAGACATTCCGATCATGTGTGGGCTAATCCATTTTTCATTAACAAAATCAGACGGACCTAGAAAAGAACATGTTTCAAATCTGTCCGACGGACTCAATTCCTATCGGGAAAACCATTCGTCTGTATGTATCGGTCCGACAGACCAAATACGACGCAAGGGAAGCTATTGGCTACTGAACTTCCTTTTTTAGTACCGCCTTACATCATCACGTTCAAAATGGAATGGACTTTCGAACGGACTGTGTGTGGGTAAGTCCGTTTGTTTGGAAGTCCGTCGGAACTCCACCGAAAATCTTTCGGGAAGACCATCTGACCTTTTCTGCCAGAAAGTCCAGTCGTGTGTACGTGGCATTAGAGTGCCCCCAACATTCATATAGGGCAGTAGTCATTTCACGCTTAAGCCCCATACACACTATCAGATTTTCTGCTGATTTTTTTCCTTCAGATTTACCAAAACCATGTAGTGCAAGGGCCTGCCTGATTGTATACACATTGAAACTCCTAAGGTTTGACCTCATATTATATGGTTTTGGTAAATCTGAAGGAAAAAATCAGCAGAAAATCTGTCCCCATAACTCATGAAGGGCGGCAGTCATTTTACCCTCAGTGTCTCCATTATCCATACAGATCGACAGATATTTTACGCTTAGAGTGCCCCTAACACCCATACAGAGTAGCAGTCATTAAACTCATAGAGCGTCCCTACCACCCACACATAGCAACAGTAATTTTACTCCTTTACTCTTACATTTTGCTCTTGGGTTGCAGCTATTACCCATTCAGAACAGCAGCTATGATTGCACCTACCACCCCTGCAGAGCAGCAGCCATTTATCTGTTATAGTTTGCCTAATACACAACAGTAAGTATTTTGTCCTTAGCCGTAATTTATTACCAATAAATAGAAGCCACCGTTTTAGATTGTACCTATCACCCCTACAAAGCAATCGCCATTTTGTGTAATTTTCGCCCCCCGCTGTTGTATGTTTTTTTTAAGTTGGGAAGTCCAAGAAAGCAGGGGACAATGAAGCCAACTGGTATCCGCCCTTAACTGCAATATCGTCACAGGGCATACCCCCCCTTTAAATATTGCTAAGCATGGCACCCACGTTGTCTATATGTTTTGGTAGTGTGACTCTCCGATGACCCCTAATATAATAAGTAGAAGAGATAACAATAAAATGTGTATTACACAGAAACAGCTGTGCCTCTTTACTCCGTGGAAATTGTTTTCCTGGACTCTTTTTCTTCCAGTTCCCTCGGATCGCGCATTATCAATCCTCTTTATCATATAAAAACCTGTGATTAGGGAGCTCTGCTGTGTCCTCCTCCTACGCCCCCGTGAACGGCTCCAATTGTGAGAGACCTGTTCATTTTTTACGTTTTAGTAGAGCGGTATAATTTCTGTTGCTCTTTCTTTTATCCCCCTAAGAGCAATTATACTCTTTGGAAGGTACATTCCGCAATATCGCCGCATTCTTCAGCAGCTCTGGACAGACAGCAGAGCTTAGGATGCCTGAGAATTAAAGCCCCAGACTCCCTAAAAAGAAAACTAGAAGTCTGCAGGACATTTTTTATTTTCAAAGTTAACAAACTTATAAACTATGTATATACACTATAGTGCCAAAAGTATTGGGACGCCTGCCTTTACACGCACATGAACTTTAATGGCATCCTGGTCTTAGGTCGTAGGGTTCAATGTTGAGTTGGCCCCGCCCTTTGCAGCTATAACAGCTTCAACTCTTCTGGGAAGGCCGTCCACAAGGTTTAGGAGTGTGTCTATGGGAATGTTTGAACATTCTACCAGAAGAGCATTAGTGAGGTCAGACACTGATGTTGGATTTTGTTGGAAGTATGGAATGCCACACTCCAAAATAACAGCTCAGAAGTAAGGAAATCGGCTACAGCCTGACTCCTCCCAGGTTACACCCCGAAGCATTTAGTCCCATCCAAAAGACCCCTATAACTAGGGCACGTAGGCTGAGCAAAATGCGTTGGAAGCATGACCTGGGAGGAGTCTGGTTGAAGCCACTTTGACTCTTCCTTACTTCTGCGGCATTCTATCCTACCTTCTTCTACAAAGAAAACACTATAGAAATATTAATAAATAAAAAAGGTCCCGAATACGTATTATCAAATTCAGCATGTCAGTTCCAAGCCCAAGCGATTGGAAAGGGTTGCGACATAGTGACCTACCGTATATACTCGAGTATAAGCCGAGATTTTCAGCCCCTTTTTTTAGGCTGAAAGTGCCCCCCTCGGCTTATACTCGAGTCACCGCCGTCTGCCTACCCGATCAGCGTGTCGTGCAGACAGAGGGCGGCCATTCCACTATTCAAAAGCCGCGCCTCCCTGTCTGTGATAGGCGGAACACTCAATTTCCCAGCAGTCAGTGGTCCGCCTATCACGGACATCCGCTCATCCTCATACTACGGACGAGGATGAGAGGATGTCCGTGATAGGCGGAACACTGACTGCTGGGAAATTGAGTGTTCCGCCTATCACAGACGGAGGCGTGGCTTTTGAACAGTGGAATGGCCACCGTCTGTCACAGACGAGGAGAGGTGCGGCTTTTGAATCCTGGCATGGCCGCCGTATGTTTTTTATTTATGCAGATCGGTGCAAAATGGCACACAGAGGCTGCAGAAGGACAAAGAGGCTGCAGATTGGCACACGGAGGCATGCACAGGACACAGGTAGGCTGCAATGGACACAGGGATGGACACAGGGATGGACACAGTGATGGACACAGGGATGGACACAGGGATGGACGCATGTCTCGCCCTCGGCTTATACACGAGTCAATACGTTTTCCCAGTTTTTTTGTGGTAAATTAGGGGCCTCGGCTTATATTCGGATCCACCTATACTCGAGTATATACGGTATCTCGAAAAAAAAATAGTAAACAAATTTGGAAAAGGCTTTCAAGTATATCAGACAAGGTGCCAAGAGTCGGATAAAACTCAATGGATACATATACTGTACATACATACCCCCAGCTACAGAAACAAATAGAACCATAACAAAAGTCATATTAACAGGAAAGTCCCATTAAATGTTCCGCAATTGTGCTGCATTGCCTTTTACAAATAATTCAAGTCCTTCCAAAAAAAAAGCACTATAGAAATTTGAATTAATAAAAAGAAATTGGTCTTGTATATGCGTTATTACAGTCTTCATGCCAGTCCCGAGCCCAAGCAATTGGGAAGGGTTGAGGAAAGACCTGGTGACTTATCTCGAAAAAAAAGGTGTATAAAAATTGGAAAGACTTTCAAGCGCATCATGGTGCCCAGGGTCAGATACAGCTGAAGGGATATATACTTAGCCCTTGTACACATGGTCGGAGATTTCGACAACCAAATCTGTCGGATTTTGTCTGTCGGATCTTGTCCGAAACTGTTGCATACACACGGTCGGACAAAGTTGTCGAAAAATCCGATCATTCAGAACGTGATGAAGTAATTTCGTTACGATGGGACTACATTCAGGCTAGTAGCCAATAGCTTTGATGTAGGAATTTGATCTGAGCATGCGTGGCACTTTGTCCGATCAAAATTCTCTACACATGATCGGAGTATGTCCGATCGAACCAGTTGGTCGGAAAATATTTCCAACAAGTTGGAAAATTGGGTCCGACGGATATTCCGACGGAATCAGTCCAATGCATACCACACACAGTCGGATTATCCGACAACGCGGTCCGATAGGACACATTCCGACGGATTCTCCAACCGTGTGTACAAGGCTTTATACTGTAGACTCCCAGCTCCAGAAACAAACAGAGCCATCAAAAATAATTTTTGTTTTCGGGAGTTCTTCTTTAAAGGGAAAGGCCCATTAGCATAAAATGCTGTAGCTCTGCAATTGTGCTGTATCGCCTTTTACAGTAAATAAGCAAGGCATTCTTTTTTCAAATATTAAAGTGATTCAGTTCACTTAAAACTGAATTGGAAAGACATAAAAATCAATTCGTCTATGGCGTATGTATTGAACAATAGCAACTATTTTCAATTATGTGTAAGAAGATGTATGTCATCATTTAAGGTACAGTATAGGAGTATTACAAGTAAATGTGGAGTTTAGAAGGCGGAGGATTGAGTGATTTTATGGGTACAAGCTTCAACGCTGATGTGCGCCAACGTGCAAGGTTTGACAATAAATATACCACGCAGGGTTTTATTAATATATGAACAGGGAGGGGATTATTGCAAGGGGCAATTGTTAATATTTGAGCTGTATAACGTGAAACAGTCACCTAGACGTCAGTTGATAATCAGCAGAGGAAAAACAATGAAATTTGATTGGTTTCTACAAGTTACACGTGCTTTGCAAAGTCTCTGCTTGCTGAACTGGCACATAAAGATAGATGTAAGCCCCATTAATGTTTGGCCTCATGCCTCATCGTATACAGTTCATTTAAGGGGTAAGTTCACCTTTTTCAAGATCAATGAAAAGGTGAACCAATCCCAATAATCCTGTCCACCCCTTTGGACCAAGCTGGGCCTAGAGGCCATGATGCCCCATGCCGCCGGTGTAATGGTCCAGAGTAAGTATCCATCATAATTATTATACAGGATTTATATAGCGCCAACAGTTTCAATGTAATTTGGTGCAAGAGGAATCAAAGGGCCGTGCTCGTTAGAGGGTCAAATGATAGAAAAGGTAGTAGGTAATCATAATGTTCACGATTGCAAGCACTCATTGATCAGAGAAACCATGTGATAGTGCTGACCTTATCAGAAGTTGCCTCAGATGTGCTTCTTATTGGTCATCATGGTCACATGGTTGAGCTGGCCAATGAGAGCTTGCTTTTGTAAGCAATATAAAGGATACTCACACTGGGCCTGTGTTGCGGTGTACAGACCACTACATCAACAGTACAGGGGCATCATGGCCACTATGGGCAGTGGGGTGGCCAGGATGTTTGGTATTAGTTTACCTAACTATATTAAAAAATTTTTTATCACGCTTAAGGCCGCAAGAGTGCTGTCAGGACCCAAATCTAAACCTGCAACCTCTGCTGTGTCTGGCAGTATCACTTCTTGCTGAGCCACCTGAGATGCTGGACAGCTCCCTGCCTGATTCCTTAGACGACGTTGCCTTGTGTCTTGTTTCTCCTGAACCTTGAACTCTTTTCTCCTCCCACGAGCTTCCTATTTAATGCCATGCCACTTCCTGTTTGCCAGATTATTGTGCTCTCGTTCTTGTCGCTCTTTTGTGGTCGCGACCTAGGTATGTGTTCGCTTCTGAGCGCAAGCTGGAAGGGATGGGGGGCCTACATTTTTTATTATTAAGGGAAAGGTTTTACCTAGGTTCTAGATGCTCTACAACCCCCGCCCCCTTGCATCCATGTGCATGAGCCCCAAATGTCATTTTATTAGGGTTTACATCTACTTTAACCGCAAAGACTTTTATAAGTACACCAGGCTGAATGTCTTGCTTGTCCACATGGTCAACAAACTCAGTGAAACCTAATATATATATATATATATATATATATATATATATATATATATATATATATATATATATATTTATATATATTTATATCATTTTCAGCAGGGGGCTCCATTCTTTCGTCTGTGATTATTATTTTACATTTTGCCATCATGGGATGAGTAATGTACAAGAACAAGTACATAAAACTATAAAACATTTACACAATAAATAATATAAAAAAAAAACTGTGCATTATTTATTTCCAGTCAAATCCCGGAACGTGGCTTGAAATTGGATTTTTACTAGAGACGAAATTCACTTTTTTTTTTTTTTTTGTCTTGTGCTCTTTTAATACAGCTCATTCTTGCGTTTTAAACGTTCAAAGTGTTGTGCAAACAACCGTGGAGCTACATAAAAAAAAAAAAAAAAAACACAGAAATGTAAAAAAAATCTTACACTTCGAGGCAAGGAAAAAAAAAAAAGTTTTATTTTGTTTGTTGAGGCAGAGAGGAATTTTTTCGAGCCTCAGCTTGATACTGCAGTAGCCTATTTGACTGATTGCATCGCGGGATAGGCTCTCGCTGAGGCCTTGAGAGTAGAAAAAAAAAAAAAGACAGCGTTGTATGAATAAAGTTAGTTTGCCCAAAGCGTTGCTGGAGGGCAAACGCCACACGTTCTAAGGAAGAGACTAACGGTGAGAACATTATTCCAATATAAGGGCAGGGCTTTCACTTGGCATTACATTTGTAGAGAGTCTATCAGCCATGAAATTGTGCAACAGAAACAAGGTCTGCCGTCCTCTCTTGGACCCTTCAGCGAGCCAAGCTCAGGCCTGTTTTGTGCTAGATGTAGCTTTTCAGGCTATAATACTTTAAAGCCCAGTCGAACTTTTGGTTTAAAGCAGCTGAATAACAAAAACAAAAAATGCTAAAAGTATTAGAAAGCAGCCACAGCCTGAGTGGAAAAGCCTATCCCTTGCTGGCAGGTTGAAGAGAAGGCCTTTTGATCTCTGGGTGGAAGCGTATGGTCTCTTTGCAGAGGTCTGATATGTTCTCTGCTGAGTTTGAGCTCTCCAATCAGCAAGAAGCACAAGCTTGATTCTTCCACCCCTCCCCCCCCTCCCTGAATGGGGCCCAACTGGGATCATACCGGGCAGCACAGTGGCTTAGTGGTAAGTACTTCCGCCTAACAGCACTAGGGGTTGTTGGTCCAAATCCCAACCATGGCACTACCTGACGGGAGACTGCATGTTCTCCCTGTGCTTGCGTGGGTTTTCTCCTGGACTTTAAATACATGCTAGTAGGTTACTTGGCTCATATCTAAATTGGCCCCAGAATGTGTATGTATGAATGTGAGTTAAGGGACCTTAGATTGTGAGCTTCTTGAGGCAGGGACTGATGTGAATGTACACTCATCAGCCACTTTATTAGGTACACCTGTTCAATTGCTTGGTAACACAAATTGCTAATCAGCCAATCACATGTCAGCAACTAGACGTGGTGAAGTCCAAACCGATGCGGAAGAAAGGGGATTTAATTGACAATGAGGTCATTGTACTCCAATGCAATTGTCAGTAAGACCCCCTTTCACACTGGAGGCGTTTTTCGGGCGCTTTAGCACTAAAAATAGCACCTGTAAAAAAAAAGCCTCAGCTGCAATCCCAGTGTGAAAGCCCGGGTGCTTTCACACTGGGGCGCTGCGCTGGCAGGGCGTCAAAAAAAAAAGTCCTGCAAGCAGCTTGTTTGCAGCGCTGTAGGTGGATACACCGATCCTTGAAATCAATGGGCAGCGCCGGCAAAGCGGCGCTTTTAACCCTTTTTCAGGCGCTAGTGAAGGTTAAAAGCTCCCCGCTAGCAGACGAAAAGCGCTGCGAAAACTACGGTAGAGCGCCACTAAAAACAGAGGCGCTTTACCCCGGGCTCTCGCAGTATGAAAGTTCCCTTAAAAACGACACAGTGCCGTATCGCAAAACGGCCTGGTCATGAAGTGGGTAAATCCTTCCGGAGCTGAAGTGATTAATATCACTTTAAAGTGGTTGTAAACCCTAAAAAAAACCTGCAAGACAAAGGCATAATGAGCTAGTATGCATAGCATACTAGCTCATTATGTATTACTTACCTGAGATCGAATCCCCCACATCGGTCCTCGTTCACTGCTTCCGGTGGCCAACATTGCTCCCGGGGGTTACTTCTGGGTATCGCGGCTCCGGCCAATCACAGCGCTAGAGCCGCCGGTAACGACACAGTCTAACTGAAGCAACGGCCCCCGTACATGCCGTTGCTTCAGTTTGCTTAAGTGCGCATGTGCCGATGACGTCGGCACATGCAAATAAAGGGGATCTCTCCTAAACCGTGCAGGGATTACAACCACTTTAAAGCGGAGGTCCACCCTAAAGTGGACCTTCCGCTCATTGGAACCCTCCCCCCCTCCGGTGCCACAATTGGCACCTTTCAGGGGGGAGGGGGGTGCAGGTACCTGTACAGTACAGGTATCTGCACGCACTTCCGGCATAGATTCTGCAGAAGGTATGCCCCTTTCCGCAGAATCTACGCCCCTTTCCGAAGGTCCCCCGCTGCCTGCTGGGAAACACACGGATCCCAGAGACAGCGGGGGCCATCCTTATTGCGCATGCGCAGTAGGGAACCCGGGAAATGAAGCCGAAAGGCTACACTTCCTGATTCCCATACCCAAGATGGCGGCGGCAGCACCCGAGAGACGATCGAGAGATCGGCTTCGGGTGCCGACATCGCGGGCGCGCTGGGCGGGTAAGTGTCATTATTTTAAAAGTCAGCAGCTGCAGTATTTGTAGCTGCTGGCTTTTAAAAAAAAAAAAAACGGCGGACTCCCGCTTTAACTGTAATGTATTTTTCACTGAAATTTTGCACTCATTTTGTGTTACAATAAAAAAAAAAGATTGGAAACTACCACTATTATATTCTCTTGGGTCTTGGCTTGGGGTGTTTTAAGTAATCTTCAGGCCTAAAAGGATTTTTCCAATGCAAAAAAAAAAAAAAAAAAAGGGATTAAGGAGGCTTTGCCCTGAAAATGATAAAGCGATTTGATGATGATGATTAACGTGAATTTCAATGACTGTCTGGCTTTAAAAGGTACATCAACACCCAGGGCAGCTGAAGACCTCTTGCGCGTGTACCAATCACAGCAACGAGAAGCAATGGCGATCGATTCACGGGAAGCAAAAGAGGTCAGATCGCCTGCTGTGGCAAGACGTGGGCAGCTTAAATACCGTCGGTTTAATAATGGCCGCCGCGTGCTTGTGTGTGTATTGCAGTTATTATTGCCTGTCCGGTATGTAAATATACTGTCGTTGTAATAGTGCTATCATAGGAAGAATCTTTAATAACGCCTGCCTGGCTCTTCCGATACTGCTCATCTGTGAGAACGCGGGATTAACCTCAGCCTTTAAACCAGCTCCCCCCCCAACATCGCTGACAAGCCCAGTAATTTAGTGCACAAGAACCTCGAACAGATCAATGTAGAATTAACCAGTTTCTTGCCTCGGGCCACTTCGCTAATAGGTTGCGATGTGCGAGGTAACTGGTATCGGGCGGGCAGGAAAAGGTTAAAAGAGAAACGCCGGCAAATGAGATTGCACGGTCCTTTTCAAAAGTGGCCTTTTGTTCTGCTCTGTTTTTCAATAACCCCCTTCAATGCCCTTCAGAAACAATCGATACGGATCAATACGGAATGAGGCCCGTGTGGTCCTGAAGCAGCAAGAGATGCGCATCGTTTGCAGACCTCAGCGGTACCCGTGGGCACCAACAAGGTAAAAAAATAAATAAAAAAAAATCATTACGTGGGACCTTCGCAGAAAGAATAACGCTGTTTTTCTACTTTTTACCCAGAAGTAAACCAACACGAGCATTGAACCCGCTAACCTATTGCTGACTGCTTTGCTAAATACGCTTTATTTTTTTGGGCAGCTTTGTAAAAATAGGAGGGCGTCATCTTTAAAACGTTTAATTCATTGGTTAGGCAGTGTTTCTCAACCTCCTGCCTCCCACATAACGCATACACTAATATTACCAAAAGTATTGGGACACCTGCCTTTACACGCACATGAACTTTAATGGCATCCCAGTCTTAGGCTGCGTACACACGGGCGGACTGTCTGTCCAACTTAGTCCGCTAAAACACATTTCAGCGGACAGTCCGCTCGTGTGTGGGCTTCAGCGGACTTTTTCAGCGGACAGTCTGGCGGACTAAGTCTTTCAGAATTTCCGTAATACAGTCCGTCCAACTTTGGTTTCAGCGGACAGTCCGCTCGTGTGTGGGCTTCAGCGGACTTTTTCAGCGGACAGTCTGGCGGACTAAGTCTTTCAGAATTTCCGTAATACAGTCCGTCCAACTTTGGTTTCAGCGGACAGTCCGCTCGTGAGTAGGCAAGTTGGACGGACTAAGTATGGCGCATGCTCAGAAAGGATTTACACGGCCGAAGGTTGCATTGCAGTGTATTGGACGTCGTATTTCTAGTCCCGTCGTACGTGCTGTACACGTCATCGCGCAAGCTTTCAACGGACTGTCTGTTCGTCGTGTGTGGTCAAGTCTGTTCATTCAAAAGTAGGACGGACTGTCTGTCGGATTGTCTGACGGACTTAGTTGGACGGACAGTCCGCCCGTGTGTACGCGGCTCTAGTCTGTAGGGTTCAATATTGAGTTGGCCCCGCCCTTTGCAGCCATAACAGCTTCAACTCTTCTGGGCCGTCCACAAGGTTTAGGAGATGTGTCTATGGGAATGTTTGACCATTCTTCCAGAAGCGCATTTGTGGGGTCAGGCGCTGAGGTGCAGGCCAGTCAAGTTCCTTCACCCCAAACTCGCTCATACGTGTCTTTATGGACCTTGATTTTTTTCAGTGCATCTCTAACAAAAAGGTTACAAAAATAAAACCCCCCAAAAAAATAGGGACATACTCAATGTTTCCTGACACAACAGGGCAGCACAGTGGTGTAGGGCGGCACAGTGGTGTGGTGGTTAGCACTCTGGCCTAGCAGTAAAAAGGGTCGCTGGCTCAAATCCCAACCACGACACTACCTGCCTGGAGTTTGCATGTTCTCCCTGTGCCTGCGTGGGTTTCCTCCGGGTACTCCGGTTTCCTCCCACGTTCCAAAGACATGCTGGTAGGTTAATTGGCTTCTGTCCAAAATTGGCCCTGGTTTATGAATGGGGACCATGGATTGTGGGCTCCTTGAGGGTAGGGACCGATGTGAGTGTGTAATGTACAGGGATAGGGACAATTGTAGACACTCACTCAGGTTGAACTGGATAGACTGGTGTCTTTATTCAACCTAACTATGTAACAGGAAGCGAAAGGAAATCTCTTCAATGTCCCCTTCCCCGTATCACCAAAACAGCTGTCTCTTTTGGAAGGTTTCTTCTCGCCTCTTTTTTTTTTTTTTGGAATCCCCATCACTTTATGTCCCATTGACAATAGTCCCAAGGTTGAATTTCCCTAGTTGGAGCACAGAGAGCAATAAAACCTGACAGTGGTTAAAATCTAAAACAATAAAATAAAATAATATCAAAATAAATATATAAATAAAATAAGATATACTGAGTAGGAAGCATTGATTTGTATTCTATACTATAGGGCAGGGTTTCTCAACCGGAGTTCCATGAAACCCTAAGATTACTAGGGGTTCCTTGAGCAATGAGTAATTTCCGCCTCTCAAAAAAATTCCTATTGACACTATTGATGCATTTAGTGATCTGTAATGCCGTGTACACACGGCCGGACTTTTCGACAGGTCAGTCGGGAACAAATCCGTCGGACAATTCGTTCGTGTGTGGGCTTCATCGGACCTTTGCTGTCGAAAAATCAGAGGGACTTTAGATTTAGAACGTTTCAAATCTTTCCGACGGACTTGAGTCCGGTTGAAAAAAATCAGTTTGTCTTAATGCTAGTCCGACGGACGAAAACGTACGCTAGGGCAGCTATTGGCTACTGGCTATGAACTTCCTTATTCTGGTCCGGTCGTACGTCATCACGGTCGAATCCGTCGAACTTTGGTGTGATTGTGTGTGGCCAAGTCAGTTCGTTCGGAAAGTCCGTCGGAAGTCCACCAAAAGTCAGTCTGCCGGAAAGCACGGTCGTGTGTACACGGCATTAAGACGGTAATTCTTCCCAATGACCACAAGGGCAAGAAGCATTCTTCCCACTGACCATCACACTAATATATCATGAGTTGTAGATATAGTCATTTTTATTAGGGTTTTTTTCAAGGGTTCCTCTGTGTTGAAAAGTTTGAGAAAGGCTGCTATAGGGTTTCAAAGTCTGCAAGCACTTGGGCATGAGGGACATACTTTTTCTAACCTTCTAATTCCATAATTTCAGGATAATTCTGGAAACAGAGATGGCATCCCCGATATCCCACATTACATATCCTGTGCTAACTTGAGGCCATCATATACTTGGGTGTGCCCCTGCTTGCTGCTATAACACTAGCCCCCTCTGTTTTGGGATTTCTCCTCTCTTCCCCTCTCCTTTGCCTATTTTAGTTCTACAACAAATGGACAGGTCCTCTTTAAAAAAAAAAAAAAAAGACACACTGGTTCATACACCTCCACTCTATATAAACCATCCAAAATGCTTGAGCGGCAATATAGCAGATAGGTGAAGCAATAAAGGGAGGTATTTTGCCTCTCCAGCTAACTCAGCTCCTGCTCTATTCTGCTTAGCAGATGAGTTTGAGGCCCTTAGGTTTGATGGGTTCTATTCCCAGTGGAGAGCAAGAAGAGGAAGGGAAAAAAAAAAAAAGGAGAGAGAGATAAAACGCAGTTCATGACTGCTAAGGAACATGAATTGTTTTCTTGAGTAAATACACCGGCATCATAAAACGGGAATTGCCCCGGATATGTTGCCATCACTTCATTCTTCAAGAGGCCTCAACGGCTGACTCCAGCATTTTACAAATGTATTTTGTGTGTGTGTGTGTGTTTTTTTTTTTGTTGCCTTGTTTTTTTTCTGTCCACCACTTTATTTATGATGCGTGCGGCTTACTTGAAAGGCGAGGGGTGTTAATTTTTAATCTCTGCATGGTTGATGGGGAGATAACGAATAACCAAAAAAGGTCTGCTTAGCACCATGCTACAAAGGGTTTGAAATTGTTTTCTGTAAAAGGAGATTTACAAGGGTCAGAAAAAAAATAAAAATAAAGATGAATCGAAATGATGAGTCTACAGTAATCTTAAGCAGACGAGCTTTGATTTTCGCTAGCGATGCAACAGTCACTGGAGACGCAGTCCACAGGTTATAATGAGGCTTTTACCAACAGGATAAATATGAAAAAAAAAATGAAATATATGAAAGATGATATTCAACTAGTACAGATCACTTTAGCACAGAACTGGCCATTTTATGGTCCCCGGATCACATCCAGCCCTTTGGCTCTACTTGTCCGAACCGTGTGAGGCCATTTTATGGTCCCCGGGTCACATCCAGCCCTTTGGCTCTCCTTGTCCGAACCGTGCGAGGCCATTTTATGGTCCCCGTGTCACATCCAGCCCTTTGGCTCTCCTTGTCCGAACCGTGTGAGGCCATTTTATGGTCTCCGTGTCACATCCAGCCCTTTGGCTCTACTTGTCCGAAATGTGTGAGGTCAATCGGAAATTAGAAATCAAATGTAAATAAATGTATGTTATGTGACATTGCTCCATGGCCCTGGGGGAGAAGAGAAGGTTCCCTGAATTCAGGTTGACCAGCCAACAAGATGGCGGCATAGCTGTGCTTTTGCCCTCGTTGGTTCACTGGTCACCAAGATGATGGCAGTCACACAGAATTGGGAATCTTAATGCCCCCGGGCCACATTTGACTATTGGCTCTCCTTGTCCGAACCGTGTGCGGTCAATTGGAAATTAGAAATCAAATGTAAATAAGTGTATGTTACGTGACATTACTCCATAGCCCTGGGGGAGAAGAGAAGGTTCCCTGAAATCAGGTCGACCAGCCAACAAGATGGCGGCACAACTGTGCTCCTGCCCTCGTTGGTCCACTGGTCACCAAGATGATGGCGATCACAATTTCACCCATGCTTTTACCAATAATTTTTTTTTTAAATAATGAAATTTATAAAATATCATATTCAACTAGTAGAAGTCATTTTAGCACAAAATTGGACATTTTACTGCCCCCAGGCCACAACTGGCCATTTGCCTGTTCCTGACCGGCCCGTGTGCGGTTAATCAGAAAAATAAAATAAAGATGAATCAAAATGATGAGTCTACAGTATTAAGCAGGCGAGGTTTGATTTTCGCTAGCAATGCAATAGTCACTGGAGACGCAGTCCACAGGTTATAATGAGGCTTTTTACCAATAGAATATGAAAAAAATTAAATATATGAAATATGATATTCAACTAGTACAGGTCACCTCAGCACAGAACTGGCCATTTTATGGCCCCCGGGTCACATCCAGCCCCTTGGCTCTCCTTGTCCGAACTGTGTGAGGTCAATCGGAAATTAGAAATCAAATGTAAAATAAGTGTATGCCATGTGACATTGCTCCATGGCCCTGGGAGGAGAAGAGAAGGTTCCCTGGATTCAGGTTGGCCAGCCAACAAGATGGCGGTGGTAGCCGTGCTTCTGGTCTTGTTGGTCGGCCGGACACCAAGATGGTGGCGGTCACATTTCCTCCACCCTTGCTTTTAACAGTAAAAAAAAAAAAATGAAAAAATGAACTTCAAAATACAAAACTTTCTTAAAAATTACCCCTTTCTTCTTCATACTTCTATTTTTATTATCTTCTTCCATGCTAAGTATATACCCGTGTGATCCTGCCAATGGTGCAGCTCAGCCTTATTTCCTGCACTGGACCAACAACATCACCATACTGCTCCTGATTTTTGCAGCGTTGTTGCCCCTTCCCTCTCTATTCTGATTGTCACATTGAAAATGAGAACAATTGTTTTGAGGCTTTATGAGGCCATGACCAACTGGAGTCATGTACCTCCATCCCTATCTATGGAGAAATATGGGGGGGGGGGGTGAATGGGGCAAGTGGGACTTTATATGAAGCACAGACGTTGTCACATTGCCGAGGCCCCCAATACAGATGCTTTACTTAATTGCTCCTTTGCTGACACATAAGACTGGTGACACAAAGACACTGATTGACCCACCCACTCCCCCAAAAGGAAGAAGACCAAGGAAGGTTTGACTGGTCTCATGACCATGTCTAATATATTTAAACACAGTGGTATAAAAGAAACATACTCATTGTAATCTAAAAAGTAAAGATGATCTTAATCATAGCGTGGTTGTTGCAGACCTGCCTTCCACTTTAAGGACGGGATAGCACACAATACCTTCTTTCGCCCTGTTGTTCCCTTAATTGGATTAAATGTGATATGCCATTCAGGTACAAAGAGAGGCTGCTGAAGCATGAAATAAAGCCTATAACAAAGGAAGTACTGATTGCTGCATTTTCTCCTGCCTGAGAGCTTAAAGCAGAACTCCGAGCAGGCAGCCGACTAGATGGTCGCAATACAGATATCTGAACTGTCATAAAAAATATACTGTTCAGCCATTATTGAGATTCACACAACACTGTATAGGCCATAGGTGTGCGTAGCCTATTGGGTGTGCACCCCAAAGCTCAAACACACGTGCCTTTCTCTGCAGCCTCAGTTGCACGGGGCAGTGAATGGATGGGAAGTGCTATGTGTTGAGCGCCACACACTACGCCGCAAAGGACTGAAAATCCTGTGGTGCCCACAAGGTCCCCCTGCTCAAGAAAGCACATGTACAGGCCCGTCTGCAGTTTGCTAATGAACATCTGAATGATTACAAGGAGAACTGGGTGAAAGAGACCAAAATCAAGCTCTTCTCTGGCATCAATTCAACTCGCCATGTTTGGAGGAGGAGGAATGCTACCTATGACCCCAAGAATACCATCCCCACCGTCAAACATGGAGGTGGAAACATTATGCTTTGGGGGTGTTTTTCTGCAAAGGGGACAGGACAACTTCACCGCATCAAAGGGACGATGCACAGGGCCATCTACCATCAAATCTTGGGTGAGAACCTCCTTCCCTCAGCCAGGGCATTGAAAATGGGTCGTGGATGGGTTTTCCAGCATGACAATGACCCAAGGCAACAAAGGAGTGGCTCAAAAAGGACAATTAGGTCCTGGAGTGGCCTAGGCAGTCTCCAGACCTTAATCCCAGAGAAAATATGTGGAGGGAACTGAAGGTTTGAGTTACCAAACATCAGCCTGGAAACCTTTAAAGTGGTTGTAAACCCTTACAAACCACTTTGACCTACAGGTAAGCCTAGATTAAGGCTTACCTGTAGGTCCATGAAATATCTCCTAAACCTATACGGTGATATTTACCTGAAGACAGCCACCGCTGTCTACGGCGCATGCGCCGTAGACAGCGGCGCACAGGGTTAGCCGCAGATCGCGGTGATATGCCGCAGATCACGACGATATGCCGCGAGTGTCGGCTCCCGTGCGCATGCACGGGAGTGACGTCATCCCTGCTCCGGCGAATCCAAGCACCGGAGCAGTGAGACCCACGGAGATCCACCAAGAAGATGAACTACAGGGGACAGCGGTGACTTCGCTGGGTCCTGTGTCAGGTAAGTGACACATAATGGGCTACTATGCGATGCGATGCATAGTAGTCCATTATGCTTTACCTTTGCAGGGAATCAAAGAGGAAGTAAACCTATCAGGGTTTACTTCCTCTTTACTGACTTGGAGAGCATCTGCAAAGAGGAGTGAGGACAAAATCCCTCCTGAGATGTGTGCAATCCTGGTGGCCAACTACAATAAACTTCTGACCTCTGTGATTGCCAACAAGGGTTTTGCCACCAAGTACTAAGATACGTTTTACGAAGGGGTCAAATACTTATTTCACTCATTAAAATGCAAATCAATTTATAACTTTTTGAAATACGTTTTTCTGGATATTTTTGTTGTTATTCTGTCTCTCACTGTTATAAAAAACCTACCATTAAAATTATAGACTGATCATTTCTTTGTCAGTGGGCAAATGTACAAAATCAGTAGGGGATCAAATACTATTTTTCCCCCTCACTGTATAAAAAAACATTATTATTATAATTACTTTTTTTTTTTTTTATAAGTAATCGCATGCCCTCTGTTCACAGCTGTATAAAAGCTGGCGGGGGGGGGGGGGGGGGGGGGAAAGCACATTGAGCTAAACAGTGAACGGCTGTGCAGCAGGGGCATGTCGGGATAAGTCTGATCATTGGAGGAGAAAAGGCTGTGCTCCCAGCATAGCTAGAAAACTGAAGGCTGTGTTCCCAGCATAGCTAGAGAACTGACCACCGTGTGTGCTCTCCTGCTTAGCGTGGTCAGTATTTAATAGGAAAGCAGAGGAACTGGCAGGAGCACCAGGGATTTCACATAAAACAAGCAATAGAAAGAGAACAGGAGACTTTCCCATACAAGTACAAGTGTTGGGGTAACAAACCCTTTAAGGACTGGTAAGCTGCAATATATTACATTGTGTGATGCAACATTAAGGCTTCATGTTTCTGCTGCCGGGAGGTTTTCTCATCCTCAAGGTTTTTCGAACATCTCTGAAACTCCATTGTAAAGTCACGTTTAATGATGTTCCCGAGCATACTTCGAGAAATATTTATGCAACAATGACTCTACATCCAAACTTATTTAATTTTAATAAATTAGACGCGAGACGACTTCCAATGTGACAAGCGCCTGATTTATACGTTTTTCTTCCTTACAATTTATTCCGCAAACAGGAGGAGAAGAAGCGCCCGCAACAACACTCGCATCTCTCGTTGATTTCACCGAGCTGTCAGCCGAGAGATAAACTAGTTTGCCAAAGTGTGTTGATCAAATTTTTAGTGCTTTGCATATTTCTGCAAATCTGAAGATCCAAGTTTATGATTTCGTCAAGTGAGCCCCCGTTTTCGGAGGAGGAAATATTGCAAATCCATAAGATTTAAACAAATGACTTAATCTCATGCTTTGCTTACAGACATCTTCTGATTACCTGCGTTTCCAATCTGATGTCATTTCTCCCGATGTGTCAGCGTGGCAGACAGTTAATGAGTTACGGGGCATCGGAAAGACGGAATGATATTGCCAGACTTGAACGAAGGGTGTTTGGGTGACAGAACACCTTGTGATAACGCCATCGAAAACAAATACAGTCATCGGCTGGGTTTAAAGGGAATGTGTCACGGCTTTGTATACATTTCCTTTCTTCATTTATTATGGTTCTGAACAGAAATATTGTTTTTTTTTCTTTTAGCAAGGTAAATATATAACATTGCAATTGAATACGGACTAGGTGGACTTGTGTTGCTATGAGACTAACTATGCAATTATGTAATATATGATATGTATTTTATCCAACCAGTAGGTTGAACTAACACAGCCCCTTCATTGCTTTCTCTGTTGGCCCCTCAACTGAAAACAAACCTTGTTAACAGAGATCAGTAGCTCAAGGTGAAATTTATGTCATCCACACAGTAAGGTGCACACCTCTTTTTATAGCCCCATGAAGGTGTCATGACCTATAATCTGTCCAGGAAGTAAGGCAGCAGTAATGGAGAAAAGTTTTTAACTACTTCCCACCCGGCCAATGTACATATATATGGCCGGGTGGGAGCTTTCTACTTCTGAGTGGACGTTCCTGAACATCCATCAGAAGTAGGGGGATCGCGCGCGTGCCCGCGCAGCGCCGCGATCCCGATGCGCCCGTGTCACCCGGACACGGCACATCTCGGATCTGCAGGAGGGCTCTGTGATTGGAAAAAACCCCAAAACAAATTAAACAAAAACTAACACATTTTTTGGCAGTGCACATGTCTACTTCTGTACTTACCCAGCTGGTTGGTGGGTGCCTCTCTACTGCTGTAGCTACTGGCCTCTGAGCTTGATTCCAAGCCATGACACAAGCAAAACATAGTCAAGTCGAGGTCAGTACCAAGGAAGCAGGCAGAGCATAATCAAAGAAAAGCGGAAACCTCTATCTAGGTTTCACAGAACAAGGTCAGGAGTTAGCAATGGAAGATCAGTCAGCAGGAACACAGGAGCACAGGTCACGGGGAAGCTGAAGAACATCAAGCAACTGGTACAAATCAGGGCCTCCTTTAACCACTTCCCACCCGGCCAATGCACATATACGGCCGGGTGGGAGCCGTCTACTTCTGATAGGACGTTCAGGAACGTCCATCAGAAGGAGCGGGATCGCGCGCGCGTGTGCCCGCGCAGCGGCGCGATCCCGATGCGCCCGTGTCACCCCGGACACGGCGCATCTCGGATCTGCAGGAGGGCTCTGTGATTGGCCCTCCTGATCACATGACGGCCGTGTCCAATCACGGCCGTCATGTGATGTAAACAAACAGCCGGTTGCTAGGCAATCAGCTCCTCCTCTCCTCACACGGAAGTCATCGCTGAGGAGAGGAGAGCAGATCGCTGTAGCCGGCTGGTGATCAGTGAGTATGAGCTGTATTTTACAGCTTTTTACTCACTGATCACCAGTCTAGTGAAAACACACAACACACCACACAGTGTAAACACAATGTCCCCACACTGTATATACACAATGTCCCCACACAGTATAAACACAATGTCCCCATAACACACATGTCCCCAAAGAATAAAAACACATGTCCCCAATAAAAAAAACACATGTCCCCCACGTAAGTCACACTAAAATCACATGTCCCAATGATTATCTGCACACATATGTCCGTGATCACCTGCACACATCTGTACATGATCATTTGCGTACATATGTCCGTGATCACACAAATCAATTATTATACACTTAACCAAACGTTTTTTTTACCAAAGACATGTAGCAGATTACATTTTGGCTTAAATTTATGACAAAATTCGATTTTGTTGGATTTCTTTTAAAATAGAAAGAAGAAAATATTGTTTTTTTTTTCCAAATTTCCGCTCTTTTTTCGCTTATATCGCAAAAAATAGTCGTTAATAAATACCACCAAAATAAAGCTCTATTTGTGCGAACAAAATGATAACAATTTAATTTGGGTACAGCGTAGCACAACCGCGCAATTGTCATTGAAATTGCGAGAGTGCTGAAATCTGAAAATTGGGCTGGGAAGGAAGGGGGCGAAAGTGCCCTGTATTGTAGTGGTTAAAGAGGAACTGCAGTCTGCTCACATAATTTGTAATAAAAACATCTTTGCCATTCTGAAGCTTCCCTCCAACCACTTTGCATATCATCTTAAATATACTGGTGATTATGTACTTGCCAAATATGCTGCAGAAATCTCCCTCCACTGAGTCTGGCTGCATCCATTTTAACTGTGGGCAGCTGAAGCTGCTGCCTGTTCACTTCCTGTATTTACACAGACACACGGAGGCACACCTCCAGCTCTCATTGGCCCTCTTATGACTCACCCCCCCCTCCTGGCAAACTCACACGAGAAAATATAAAGAGGAACCCCGCGCTCGGACTAAGTAAAGTACAATATATGGTTAATGTAAAAGCTGCTCCCCTCAAAGTGCAATTTGCTAACTTTGTGAAATGAGGGTTGTAGGTGATAAGGGGGCGCTGTTCGAACAACAAGCATAAATAGTGAAATTTCCACAAATTTCACTATTTGTGCTTGTTTTTCGAACAGCGCCCCCTTATCGCCTACAACCCTCAAACTCTCACGAGAGTGAGAGAGAGAGCTGTGCATGATGTCATAATCCTAGGCTAATGACCAGACAAGAAACAGGAAGTGGGCTGTATAAGGGATTTATTGGCAGAAAAAAAAAATGTTTTACTATCCAAAGTTAAAACAACAGGGGCAGAAGATTTAATAGATGGCAAGTTGAAAAAATTACCAAAGGTCCGCTTTAAGCAGCCCTGAGGACAGTGCAACTACCAGAACCTGTCAAGCTGCTGATACTGAACTGGATATTGAGGATCTGATTGCTGGGTCTGACCTTGGCTGATCCTGAGGAGTTTGGCTTTGCCTGTCTGTGTTCTGCTCTGAATGGGAACCTGCAGAAGACACCAGATCAGAAGCGATTAGTGACGCAACGCATCGGTAGGAGCCTGTGACGTCACTTCCGGTGTATCCCAGACCCGGAAGCCGGTGAGCAAACTCGTGGGAGGATTACTGTTGAGTTTTTACAACGAATGCTGTTAACAAGATTTGGTATAGAGGATATTTTTTAAATAAAGTATGTTTACTGATATACTACACCAGGGGTCCTCAAACTTTTTAAACAGGGGGCCAGTTCACTAGTTTAAAAAAAAAAAAAAAACTATGAACAAGTTCCTATGCACACTGCACATATCTTATTTTGAAGTGAAAAAACCAAACGGGAATGAATACAATATTTAACCACTTGGCACCCAAGCTACGTCATATGACGTTGTGGGCTTTGTGGTGTAATATCTGAATGATGCCTGAGGTTACAGACATCATTCAGATATCGGCATTTTCAGCTGGCGATTCCCCCCCCCCCCTCCTGCCGCCCTCCGGTGCTTGTACCGACTCACCGCTTCCATCGGTGAGTCGGTCACAGGATCCGCCGGCCCCCGGATGATACCATAGAGATTTCCGGCGGACCAGATGATCCCTGGAGTCTCTATGATCGTTCGGAGGCCAGGCGCGATGTTATGATGTCACGCCCGGCCTCTGGATTTAAAATAACGGCGTCGCTTTGACTGGGAAGCCAGGATCGTTTTTTTTTTATTTTAGGCTTCCCAGCCTAGAGGTGAGATGTGGGGTATTATTGACCCCATATCTCACTGTAAATAGGTCCGATCGTGCCATATTCCTATTACAAGGGATGTTTACATTCCTTGTAATAGGAATAAAAGTAATCACATATATTTTTTTTTAAAGTGTCAAACTAAAAAAATAAAAATAAAATTAACAATAATAAAAAAAAATATTTAAAGCGCCCCTGTCCCTGTGAGCTCGTATGCAGAAGCGAACGCATACGTAAGTCCAGCCCACATATGAAAACGGTGTTCAAACCACACATGTGAGGTATCGCCGCGAACGTTAATGCGAGAGCAATAATTTAAGCCCTAGACTTCCTCTGTAACCCAAAACATGTAACCAGTAAAAAAAATGTAAGCGTCGCCTATGGGGATTTTTAAATACTAAGGTTTGGCGCCATTCCACGAGCGCGTGCAATTTTTAAGCGTGACATGTTGGGTATCTATTTACTCGGCGTATCTTCCTCTTTCACATTATGCAAAAAAATTGGGCTAACTTTACTGATTTTTTTTTTTAAAGCATGAGTTTGAAAAATTGCTGCGCAAATACCGCGCGATATAAAAAGTTGCAACGACCGCCACTGTATTCTCTAGGGTCTTTGCTAAAAAAAAACAAAAACATATATTTGGGGGTTCTATGTAATTTTAAAAAAATTATGAATTTTACATGTAGGAGAGAAATGTCAGAATTGGCCTGGATGCGAAGTGGTTAAAATGAAGAACAAGTAAAGTTAAATCAACAAACTTACCAGTATTTCAATAGGAACTATGGGCCTGCTTTTGGCTAATGTCGCAGCCCAATCAGTGCCCGCCTCAAAAAGTTTGGGCGCGCTGTGATAAAAGTCCCGCCCTCCTCCCAGACCAGCTTGTGTGATAGACAAAACACTGGTCTCCGGCTGTGTTACAACTAGCGCGTCCAGAGGCCTGGCCTGTCGGGAATCCGGCCCTGGGTGGGGTGGGCCGGATAAATGTCCTCGGCGGGCCGGATAAATGTCCTTGGCGGGCCGCATGTGGCCCGCAGGCCATGGTTTGAGGACCACTGTACTACACGATGAGCGGGTTTCTTTCTATTTGAGTTAAAACCATGGAAAGGAATCAGCCCCCTTAGCCAATAGAGGTAACTGAACCGCTATTACTGACCTTTTGGTCAACACATTGAGGCGATTTACGGTTGGATCAATCTGGGTATGCGTATTAATGCTATAGGCGCAATAAAGGAAGAGCAAAAACTCAACGCCTGTGTGAACTTAGCCTAATAAGAGAGACAGAGAGAGGGGGGGGGAAGGGAGAGAGGGGGAGGGGAAAGGCATTAGAAAGAGAGAGAGAGAATGAGGGAATGAAGAGCAGCCATTTCTGGAGGCAGAAAAATAGCAGGATGTAAATGTAGAACACTTTTATAATCATAACGCGCCAGGAAAAAAAAAAAAAAGATTTGCGGATGTTACATATGTCAGCGGTAATGCCATTCCTCATCCCTTTCATTTACATAATGGAACATTCTTTAGATTATCCGCCGCGTTCATGTGAATTCAGCACGCTGATCTGTCTCCCTACAAAAGTTAAACATTTAGATTCTATTAAAACATCTAATCAGAAGATTAAAAAGCTCCTAATTCACATTCAGGACAAAGGATTGGGAAAAAAAAAAACAGCTTTGTCGGAGCTTTAGCAGCATTAGGGTGGCAAACAAGTGGGAAACACGGCAATCATCTCGAGCTGGGTAGTGCTGTTGCTCCAATATTTTAATTGAATTACTGCTGTATTATCTTGTTTTTTATGTAGTGCTTAGCGTGTACTTTGCATATCACATGGGTTACATGCAACAGAGGCATTACTTATCGCACTTTCACACAAGATCTGTAACCCGTTCCATGGCTGTACTCGATGGAACGCCCGTCAGTAAAGTTGGCCTTTTACATCTTGATGCTTTTTATTTTTGTTTTTGAGAGCATGTACTCTTACAGCGAGCCAACCTTATCAAACCAGAGAGCCTGGGTCCCCTCTCTGTCCCTCTTTCTCGTTTGGAGGAAGGTGGTGCAGCATCCATTTGACCAATGCACTAGGAAGGAGCATGGAGTATGTGAGCATAGAATTCGGCTGTTCATTGGCAGATACACTAGATTACCAAAATTATTGCCACACCTTCCATTGCAGGCACGTGAACTTAATTGGCATCCCAGTCTTGGTCCGTAGGGTTCAATATTGAGGTGGCCCACCCTTTGCAGCTATTACAGCTTCAACTCTTACGTGTCTTTATGGACCTTGCTTTGTACACTGGTGGGTAGTCATGTTGGAACAGGAAGGGGCCCAACCCCAAACTGTTCCCACAAAGTTGTCCAAAATGTCTTGGTATGCTGACGCCTTAAGAGTTCCCTTCTCTGGACTTAAGGGGCCAAGCCCAACCCCTGAAAAACAAGCCCCCGCCATAATCCCCCTCCACCAAATGATTTGGACCAGTGCACAAAGCAAGGTCCATAAAGATATGGACGCTCGAGTTTTGGGTGGAGGAACTTGACTGGCCTGCAGAGTCCTGACCTCAACCCGATAGAACACCACTGAGATGAATTAGAGTGGAGACTATGAGCCAGGCCTTCATGTCCAACATCAGTGCCTGACCTCACAAATGCGCTTCTGGAAGAATGGTCAAACCTTCCCATAGACACCCTCCTAAACCTTGTGGACGGCCTTCCCAGAAGTGTTGAAGCTGTTATAGCTGCAAAGGGTGGGCCAACTCAATATTGAACCCTACGGACTAAGACTGGGATGGCATTAAAGTTTATGTGTAAAGGCAGGTGTCCCAATACTTTTGATAATATAGTGTATATTTAGTGACTAATGGCTGTTGTTTATTTAGATATCCTTGAATAAACAGTACCAAGTGAAAGATTTTAATTGAAAAATCCTAAACAGATGATGGTAAGAAATCCTTATAACAGATCAGTTTTTTTTTTTTTTTTTTGAAAGCCCATGGCGTGTGAAACACTCAAAAACTCCATCCCAATGCCAAAAAAATGTGCACACAAAAAGAGTGAAACACAAAAATGTGCAACAGGTGGACACAAGCCCTCTAAAATCAGAGGGCCTTCGCTGATCCCCCGGGGCTCCAGAAGGGGACTGGGGTACTTTACACTGGCCGAAAACAGACAGACCCCTTTCTCTGGAGGGTCTGCCGAACAGACCCACCCAAGTACTTGGTGGGGCTGCCCCGAAGGGAAACCCCGTGAGAGAGGGTGAACCAAGCCAGAAAGCCATGACTTCCAGGGCAGGCCCGAGGACCTACACCCTACCAGTCACACGTGCAAAAACCGTGTACAAACATAAAAATACAAAAAGTGACAAACATAGGGGCTTAAATAAAAGAAAGTGGGGAGAAGGAAGTGGAGAGGAAAGTGAAAAGTCAGAAAGGACAACCACTAACATATGGACAAGATGTACTTCTCTTAACAAATTGGCAAGACCTTCTTGTTAAGGCCTTGTCAAGCTTTTCGGGAATTCCCCTTCAAAACCACATTCCAGTATGCGTCTTGAAGCAGGTGTGGAAACCGCGTTAGGGTGTAAATGCAATGGACATCTCGAGCTCTCAAACACGTATGTCTTTTGCAGATGTGCACACTTACATTCCTTCTATGTGAGTGGATTATTTTATTCAATAAACCAGTGTTTTAAAGTTTTACACTATTTGGCGCTTTCTTATTTAGATTTATGTGTTTGGGTGCTTGGGATGTCCATTGGATTTACACCCTAAGGCGAACTTGTGTCTGTTTATACCTGCCTACCTCCAATTTGGTCCATTAGAAAAGTCACAAAACGGAATCCATCCATTTAGTTTTAGCGGATCGAAGGGTAGTCAGGTGTAAACGTACCATGGACTACATCCGCCCGCTCTGCTCCAATCAGCAGGCGATCTGCGAACTCATTGGCATGGAATCCAGCCCATGTGAAAGGGGCCTAACCTCTTGTGTAGGTTTACGGACATTTGACCATTTAGTAAGAAAATTCTTTCTTTCTGGCTGGGAGAGAGCTGGGTCATGTGACAGCTGCATATCGATTAGGAAAACTTGGATTTTTTTTTTTTAATAAAATAATTACAGTGCCATCATCCAAATACAAAAATAGAAGGGACAATGTAAGCTAAACAGTGTGTGTTTAGTATCACTTTAACTGTGGTGGCTGCATTTGTTATCTTTCTCCTTTACGTAGACTTATCTATATTTTTCACCTCTGACATGTTTATTATGCTCCAGTGAGAAAACATCCAGAGCTCCTACCTGCTCACTGTGGTCTCAGTTCCTTCTTCAAGAGCAGAGTCGGTGAATACTGCTATGCCCGCCCATTCACAGAAGCCCTTGTATTATGTGAACTGATTCACAAAATACAAAGGCTTCTGTGAATGGGCAGCAGATGGGAGGGGGTGGAAATAGCTGCTCTGTGTGCTTCTCACCTCTCACAGCTGCATTTGTTATTTTTCTCCTTTACTTAGACATATCTCTATTATTCACCTCTGAAATGTTTATTATGCTCCAGGGAGAAAACATCCAGAGCTCCTACCTGCTATCTGTGGTCTCAGTTCCTTCAAGAGCAGAGTCAGTGGAACTGCTATGCCCACCCCTCCCCTCCCCTTGCCCATTCACAGAAGCCTTTGTATTATGTGAACTGTTTCACAAAATACAGAACCTTCTGTAAATGGGCAGCAGAGGGGAGGGGTGGGAATATCTGCTCTGTGTGCTTCTCACCTCTCACAGCTGCATTTGTTATTTTTCTCCTTTACTTAGACATAACTCTATTATTCACCTCTGACATGTTTATTATGCTCCAAGGAGAAAACGTCCAGAGCTCCTACCTGCTATCTGTGGTCTCAGTTCCTTCAAGAGCAGTCGGTGGAACTGCTATGCCCACCCCTCCCCTCACTTTGCTCATTCACAGAAGCCTTTGCATTATGTGAACTGTTTCACAAAATACAGAGCCTTCTGTAAATGGGCAGCAGAGGGGAGGGGTGGGAATATCTGCTCTCTGTGCTTCTCCCCTCTCACAGCTGCATTTGTTATTTTTCTCCTTTACTTAGACATATCTCTATTATTCACCTCTGATATGTTTATTATGCTCCAGGGAGAAAACGTCCAGCGCTCCTACCTGCTATCTGTAGTCTTAGTTCCTTCAAGAGCAGAGTCGGTGGAACTACTATGCCCACCCCTCCCCTATTTTTGCCCATTCACAGAAGCCTTTGTATTATGTGAACTGTTTCACAAAATACAGAACCTTCTGTAAATGGGCAGCAGAGGGGAGGGGTGGGAATATCTTCTCTGTGTGCTTCTCACCTCTCACAGCCACAGTCGTCAGGGAGTGCAATAAACCTTTTACATATAAGTAATAGAGATAAGTCCCAGACATGCTAATCGGACTTAACTCATAGTGTCCCTGCACTTTTATGCATAGTTGCTAAATTCCTGGGATTCTGCTTTAATTGTTTTGATGTGATTTTGTAGGTCTACTACCTCCTTTTTTTTTTTTTTTTATATCCTGAAGAAGCACATTAATATCTAAGAAACGTGTTGAGAAGCGGTCTCATCCCTCTGCAAGTATCAGCTTGAAAATCGAAAGATAATTGAATATTTGGAATTAACAAGCAGATACAATTTATATGAGCTGAGCAAGAGGCTTTGATACAGTAGGGGGCCATGGTTCTTCGAGATACTTTTGTATAATAAAAAGGGGATTTTTGTAATGGGTACGTAATCTTGTGAAATACTGAAGAGGAACGGGAATAAAAGTGTCAATTTTTAAATAATTCTTTTTGTCAATATCCTCTTGAATAGCACTCCCGCGCCAGTTCATTGACTACTTTTCCCGTTTACCTGGAATTATTCTATAAATAGAGGCCGATTTATATAAAAGAGAGATCGCATTTTGCGCTTTTCTCCCAGCCAGAACCTGGGATTCAACACAGCAAACTTAAAAGATGTCTTGCAGCCCGGTGTCAAGACAGCCAGTTTACACTAATCCTATTTATTTTATAATATACAGCAAAATAAAAAAGCACAACTAAAGGCAGTGGTAGATAATGCATTTAGCCGTATGTCCCTTTGAGTTGTAACTTTGCAGATTTTCCTCCAAATGTAAGCTGACAGGGTGCAAACTCTTGCTTTTCCCTATGCTGATAGACTGGCGAGATGTAATCTAATAGGTAACCTCCACGGGGGGAAGATGCCGGCCGAGGAGGCAGGCGGGGAACCTTCATTACCTGCAGAATTCCATCCTGAAAAAAAAAAAAAGCACAACTGTCTTCATTGCCGCAGACAGGACATTGAGCCCGAACGCCATAATAGCTGCAGATATAGAGATGGCCAGTATACTGTGTGTATATATTATATATATATATATATATATACACACACACTAGGAAGAAAAGTGGAAGCTCTTGCTGGCCTCTCTATCTGAAAATACTAGTTAGTTGGCTGCTGGTCATTTTGCTTCAATGCTTAACGTGGACCTTTTATTAACTTTACGAGTCCGATTGTGATTCCTGTCTGTCTCCTCCCTCGTTCCTCTGCTATCTGCATAAGTCCCTTCTGACAGCCTATGCACTGGACAATCCTGGAGATGTCCCTGCCCCCCCCCCCCCCCAAACAGATGGCTTCAGCTCTGAATGTTTCCCTATAAGACTGTGTAGATGGTGTCTATTCCCTCCACTCAGGTCTCAGATTACACTCAGCTCCCTGCTCTGTGCTGTTCAGTGTGTGACATCAGATCCTCACCCCCCCCAGCCTTCTGCAGCTGAGAAAGGCTGTCTAAATTCTTGACTTTGAACGGCTGTAGGGAAGAGATGGCCGCAGATAAAACAGGTACAACTTACGTAGGAGGATTGGTTTCGTCTCTGTGTATCACCTGAAGCCACTCACTTCAGTGGGTACATATAAGGGTTTACAAAGACTTTACCCTTCCCTCAGGACGTACCCATACGTCCTCATGTTGAAGTGGTTATACTGGGACGATGGCCATCATTCTGGTACCCAAATTTTCAGCCAGCGATAGGCTTTACTGTAGAAGTGATCCGGGCTGCTCTATAGTCCTCTTTTATAGGGCACGCTCATTTCTCCCCACATTTACACTACGCCCAAGTATGAACAGGGGCCTTAGGTTCTCTCCCTCTGCTATAACCCTGGAGTCTTACAACTCTCAAGATAGCGGTCACTTGCTAGCTGTGGGGCATAACCACAGTGGTACAACCGATGGGATCCTAGTGATGCTTTTGTCTCTCAGTCTGAGCTCTGCTGTAGAGAGGATTGCAATAGGCTGATACCGAGTAATATTCAGGTGTAAGTGTTCACTGTATGAGTGCAGGGCGTTGCGCTAATGGCCCTAAGGGGATATTTTCAGGACACCCTGCATGCACAGGATGTCCTTAATCTTCCAGGTTGAATGACTAAGGAAAACTAGACTGGGTCCTAATGCTGCTCCTGTCTCCCTAAGTATGAGCTCTGCTGCACAACGGATTGCAAGAGGCTGATACCAAGTCATATACAGATATTCAATAAATGTATCTGAGTGCCGTGCACTGCAGTAATCCCCACCGGAGGCCTCATGATGTCCTGCACTCACATGATGTCCACAGTCTTCTGCGTTAAATGGCTGAGGACATCTAGTGGCATCTAGACTGGTCTAGATGCATCTTGGTCTGGGCACCGCTGTACAGGGGATTACAAGAGACTCACACCAAATAAAATTCAGGTATTTGATCACTGTAGGTGTGTGCAGGGTTGTGTGCAGTAACTACCCCTGAGGGGGCAGGTCCATAGTGTCCTGCACTCAATGAAGGTCCTCCTGATTAAATGACAGAAGACATCCAGACTGGATCCTAGTGCTGCTTCCGCCTCTTAACTCTGCTGTAGAAGGGATTGGATTGCAACAGGATGGTTTCATTATGTCTTTTGCTCATTGGACATCCTCAGTCTTACATTTTTTGAGACTGAGGACATCGAGTAGTGCATTAAAGGGAAAAACAAATTAAACCCAGAGTTGGGGTTTAAAGCAGAGTTCCACTCATAAAAAAATGTTTTCAATACTGTGCAGCAAATAATATAATAAATGACATTTGAAGATTTTTTTTTTTTTTAAATTACCTTTTCATGCCTGTTGCTATGTGGTCTCTTCAAATCTTCCCCTTCCTCGCAGCGGCGCCTTACGTCACTTCCCTCTGCTCCTCCGCTTGCTACTGCTTCTGGGAGATGTGTGTCATTTCCCAGGAATGAGTGGGCTTCGCAACGGGGCGGGCACTTCCAACATCCGCCGCCCGTTGTGATGGCAACCTGAGAAGATGGTGGCGCTGCAATACTGTGAAAATGCGCGTGCGCGGGGACGGGCGGTGCGCGCTGGTCGCTCAGCTGCACCGTATCACCGGGAAACATTATGCTTGTGGGCTTCACATGCCCACAAGCAACATGGGAACGGCCTGGAAGCAATTTTAGAAGTTGATTTTATATATTAAACTGGACATTCGGGGACGAATTTGTCTAAAGACGTGAGTGTTAAAGGTCTATGTTATGACCTTAAGAAATGTTTAAAAAAATAAAAATAATATATATATATATATATATATATATATATATATATATATATATATATATATATATTACATGTCGTTGGAACTCCGCTTTAACAAAATGAACCCATGGTCCCCAAAGCCCAAAATCTGTCCTTTTCCTCCTCGATTGGCTGCTCCTTGAATTCTACATGGGTTTGTTCACTCCTGGAGAGGTACCTTTATTTATATTATGCTGAAAGAAAATCACTGCTATCCTCACCGAAGGATCCTGTTTGCATGGTATTTTATATTCAGATCACGGGTGTAACATAAAGCAGATAGAACACAGACTGTGGAATAGTTATCTCGGGGAAATAACCTAGCGCATTGCTACTTCAAGTCTCCAGCCACCTCTTCCCCTTATTATCTCCGAATAGAGGACGGCAAAAAAAGGAGCAAAGACCAAGTGACAAAGTTAAGAACTCGGTGAAAAATTCCTCAGACAGAGAGAAGCAATTTAGCCATTAAACATTTGGAGTTGAAATGAAGCTGCTTCATCTTTCACGTATCCATACGTGTATAAAATCCTCCCGCAGGAGGACAGGCAAAGCGAGAATAATTGACAATGAGATATGAGCTCTAATAAAGAAGAAATTGGAATGAGGGCAGGAAGAGGGGAGCGGGGGGGGGGGGAAGATAGCGACTGCCGTGAAGGATGTCCACCTTAAATTTCAGGTGCGCCTAAAGATCCCAGAGAGAGGGTTTCTCTTCTCCTCCCCCTCCCCCCCCCCCCCCCCAACACTATTTTAAAACAAAATTGGATTAAGGTCTTGTTCACCTCCATTTGGACTTCCCGGTCTCCACGGCTATTCATAAGGCTTAATGTACAGGGACCGAACTCCCCGTCTACTAAAAAAAATAAACCGCCAAGTATCCAGGCTTTACGGAAATACAGGCACCTTGCAAAAATATGTTTGGTTTCTTTCCTATTTTTTTTTTTTTTATAATATATGTCTTAATTAAGATTCTCCATCATAGAAATTTTAAGAAAAACAAAAATAAACTGTTGCAATTTATAATAAAAGTAGATGTAAACTCTAATCCCAAAATATAATGTAGGGCAGGGGTCCCCAAACCCCAGGCTGGGCAATGGCCAGCGTTAGAGCGAGCTAGCACAACCTGCCCTGCCAACCTCCCACCACCAGAGGGCGCCTGCTCCCCTTCTTCCAGCACCACTACTCTCTTCAGTCTCTGTGGTCACATTACTCATGTAATGATCTAGGACAGTGATGGCGAACCTTGGCACCCCAGATGTTTTAGAACTACATTTCCCATGATGCTCCGCTACACTGCAGAGTGCATGAGCATCATGGGAAATGTAGTTCCAAAACATCTGGGGTGCCAAGGTTCGCCATCACCGATCTAGGAAGGGAAAGAGGGAGAAGAGGAAGGAGGAGAGCCGGGCTGGGATCAGAGAGTAGTCATTAGCTCCATACACCACTAATGCACCCCCCCCCGCCCTTCCCCAAAGGTGACAAGCTGCAACCTCCCACCTTTCCCCAGTCTGGGGGGGGAGGGGTTGTTGTGTTCCGTGAGGCCGATCCCTGGTACTGGGGGAGGTTGGGGACCGCTGATATAGAGAATTATTTAAGTGCTGTATGCCAACTCGCTTAGATCAAGCATGGCCCGGGTGGTTATACATTGAAAACAAGAATAAGCAAGGCATAAACGCCTTGAACTAAAAGAAACCGCCGTCACAGGACATACGTTTACAAAGTATAAACTTAAGCAGGTTACCAAAAAATATATTTCTTTTTCTTGCTCTCATTAAATCAAAAATACTAAATTTCATATAAATTACTACTACATCCTTCAGCAAAGCCCCAAGTAAAAAGACTATGTTGTCTTTGTCACCTCAATTAAAGCTTAAGTAAACCCTTCTATCGTTTTCAGTCAAGGAAGCTGCCATCTTGGCCTCGAATGATTCTTCAACTGCCATAATGCTGCACATGTGATCAGTTATGAAAAAAGCCATTGGATGGTTTGAAAGTTTGGTTGAGAGCACAACCAATCTGAAAGTTAGCATTTCCGGCATGCCGGGAATGTAAGTGTTTTTTTGAAACTGGGGTATACTCCCGCTTTAAGTCCGAATGTAAAACTGAAAACGTCTAAATCTCATAACCCCAGCACAGTCTAGACCAGGAGTCCCAAACTGGCGGCCCGTCCAGCTGTTGCGAAACTACAAATCCCATCATGCCTCTGCCTGTGGGAGTCATACATGTAATGCCCTGTACACACGATAGGATTTTTCCGATGGAAAATGTGTGATAAGACCGCGTTGCCGGAAATTCCGACCGTGTGTAGGCTCCAACACACATTTTCCATAGGAATGTCCGTTACACAAAATTTGAGATCTGGTTCTCAAATTTTCCGACAACAAAATCCGTTGTCGGGAATTCGGATCATGTGTACAAAAATTCCGACGCACAAAGTGCCACGCATTCTCGGAATGAAGCAGAAGAGCGGCGCTGGCTACTGAACTTCATTTTTCTCGGCTCGGTGTACGTGTTGTACGTCACAGCGTTCTTGACGTTTGCAATTTCCGACCAACTTTGTGTGACCGTGTGTATGCAAGACGAGTTTGAGCCAACATCCGTCGGAAAAAAATCCCATGGATTTTGTCGTCGGAAAATCCTATCGTGTGTACAGGGCATAACTGTCAGCCTTGCAATGCCTCATGGGACTTGTAGTTTCACAACAGCTGGAGAACTGCCAGTTTGAGGCCCCTGGTCTAAACATGGTTGCAGTAAAAGGAGTTTCCTGATTTTTTTTTTTTTTGGAGGGGGGGTGCTTTGCAGAAACATCAGGGGTCTAAAGAGACCCCCAGTGTCTCTTTTTTGAGACAAAGGAAGGGACTAAGAGTGGGGTTGCCTGATTTTAGTCATAGTGCCACTTACTACCTAATTGATGTAGATGCACAGAAGTGGCAAATACTACATTTCATTATAATCTTGGGTAGAAAGGTGGTAGGTTGTCCTGACAGTACCAGTTCAAAGGAAGATAAATAGTTAACCGATACTTAAAGTGAATAAGATAAGACTGCCAGCGAACCAATTGCCTCTGAAAGCCATTGGCTAAATGGCAGCCTTTTTACTTGGGGGCCTATGGCATCTATGCCTTGACTTATTTTCATCTTAGATATAAACACTAACCAAGCAACATTCGATAAAGCACTATGTAAGATGCATTTTTAAATAATTTTTTTTTGCTCCTTGGTTGCATCTCAATGCTGATGGTGTTCTGCAGCTTCCCACATGTACTCAACTGATGACTGCTTGTCACTGTACACGGTAGGTTAAAGAGGAAGTAAAACCTGATGTTAACGGTGGCGCACTCAGTGCGCCGCTGTCTACGGCGCATAAGCCGTAGACAGCGGTGCCTGTCTTTTGGCAAATATCTCCTAAACCGTGAAGGTTTAGGAGATATTTCTATTTCTTGGACCTACAGGTAAGCCTTAATCTAGGCTTACCTGTAGGTCAAAGTGGTTTGTAAGGGTTTACAACCACTTTAATGGCTGGTGACAATAGTGGACCTGGCTTAAATAAAGTATATTGACACAGTTGTTTGTGGTCTCCGTGGGGAGAGCACGTGACAAGGTAACAATGCAAGAGACCAAATGGGAAACAGGGGTCAAGATGTTGTCACCCTATAAGAGGACGCCCGTCTCCATGGCAGGATCAACAAATATCCTATAAATAAAAGTGGTCAACCAAACATGCTCTGCACACCAGGTGGAGACTACAAGCAGCCATACCAACACAATTTGTGCAGGCATCAGGAAGCCGGTCCAAAGCTATGATGGGCGGAGCTTATGTAGTGGTTGAGAGAGGCTGGAGGAGATCAACAGAAATATAATGCAGCAAAAGGTGGAACATAAAACTATGTTTTTTATCTTGAAATATCTTCAAGCTAGTTAGAATCTCCATTGATCGCAGTTTATATAATTTGTCCTAGATCCTGGGGTGAGTAGGGATGCCTTTGAACTGAATATGTACATGTATATCTGTTTGCCTTTCTTGTTGATGTTTAGTTTGTTCTGTTTTGTTTATTTTTCTAAAAAGCTCTATATTGATATCGGTGAAGGTTTGTGCCCTACGTGGACAGCATCCCCTGAGGAAGCCCAGATTGAGGGCGAAACACGTTAGGAACATCTAACTTGCTGTATCCATAAGGACTGTACTTGAGATGGTGAGTTTTCAATGGATTGGAGGAGGAGTGGTGAGCAATGGAGGCACAGCAGTGTTACAGTCTGCTGGAAGAAGACACACTGTAGGGCTTAAAGAGAAACTTCAGTCATTTTTTTTTCATCTTTCCCTCTATTAAATCTTCTGACCTTGCTGTTTTAACTTTGGATAGTAAAACTTTTTTTCCTGCCTGTAAATCCCTTATACAGTGCATTTCCTCTTTCTTGTTGGGTCATTAGCCTAGGCTTATGACATCATGCACAGCTCTCTCTCTCTCACTCCCATGAGAGTTTGCCAGGAAGCGAGGGAGAGTGAGTCATAAAAGGGCCAATGAGAGCTGCAGAGCTGGAGGTGTGCGTCTGTGTAAATCCAGGAAGTGAAAAAGCAGCAGCTTCAGCTGCCCACAGTTAAAATGGCTGCAGCCAGACTCCGTGGAAGGAGATTTCTGCAGCATATTTGGCAAGTACAGAATAACAGTTTACAGTATATAAAATAATTTGCAAAGGGGTTGTAGAGAAGCTTCAGAATGGCAAAGATGTTTTTATTACAAATTCTGTGAGCAGACTGCAGTTCCTCTAAATATTTTTTTTCAACTCACCTGTATGGGGACACCGAGCTTATTGCACCATCAACTTATACATCACTTCCTGTTCACACCAAAACACATCCTGACATGTTTCGGCATTCCCAACTTTCTCAAGAGCAATTTCAGAGTTTCGTGGACACTTATTCACAGCACTACTAGTAATTGAGCACTTTGTGGTTTGGTTACATAACTGTATTATATTTATAATTGTTTCATGAGGGTCCCTAGACGTCTCTTAGGCTGGCCATGAAGAGATTTTTTTTGTTTTTGTTTTTCAGCAGAAACACATGGATTCCTCTATCCACACCACCAAGGTGTATAGAAGGAATCCTCCCCACTGATATACTGTATTCTGACAGAGGGGAATCTCTACCATCACAACACACTGATCCAGGGCTGCAGCTGCCGTTTGAGAAAAATGTTCCAACAAGCCCGTTTTGACAGAAATAAATCGTTAGAATTTGTCCGGTCCCTGCTGCTGAACCAGCCAAATTTTGATCCATCCATGGCCAGCTTTGGTCACAGATTTTTAAGGTTCAACTCTTGATCTATACCAGGGACTTCAGACCTAAGAGAAGACGTTGAGTCTTTTTTTTTTTTTGGCAAAAGTCATGACTAAAGGAGTTTGGCAAGCGCCAGACTGGCATATCAATGTACCAGAGACACTTAACAGAATAAACTGAATCTTACCCACTCTGCCCAAAAACAAAACAGAAAATAAATGGTGTATCCCGGAGGCTGCAGATCAAGACAAACCCACTATGGTGAAATGAATGTCAGTCTCGGCCTGGACCCCAACCAGGCCACGCCCCCAACATGGTTCACTCGGGGGGGGGGGGGGGGGGGGGTCGGAAGAAAAATGCATCAGGGGCATGGCCTGGCAGGGGTCCAGGGCAAGGCTGCCATTCATTCCACCATAGTGGGTCTGTCCTGATGTGAGGCCTCTGGGATACACCATTTCCCTACACCAACATCTGGATTAGTGGTTCTTAACCTCAGTCCTCAAGTGCCCCCAACATGCCATGTTTGCAGGTTTTTCTTTATCTCGCACAGGTGCTTTAAAAAATGTCAAAGTCAATGGCTTGGTATTTTGGACAGCTATTTTATCTAAGAGAAATTCTCAAAACATGGCCTGTTGGGGGTACTCGAGGACCGAGGTTGAGAACCACTGGTCTGGAGCATAGACAAGCTCTTCTCCTGGCCGGTACTCATAGCCAGTGGTCATCAACCCTGTCCTCAGATACCACCAACAGGCCAGGTTTTATGGATTACCTTGGGGAGATGCAGACTAGAAGACTGCTATCGCTAAGCAGCAAATGATATCACCCGTGATCAGGGGCGGACTGACAACTCATGGGGCCCCCAGGCAATCAAAGATTATGGGGCCACACAGTAGACACAAACACAGTATACAATCACACAGTATACACAGACATGTTTCTATTGGCTGAGAAGGTACTGGAGAGGTGGGGCAGCTATAATCTCAGGATTTGTTGACCAAAAGGATAGACATACTGTCCCTGGTTTTACTGAGGATGGCAACCCTGATGGGGCCCCCTAGTGACATGGGGCCCTCGGGCAGTGCCCGAGTGGCCCAATGGTCAGTCCGCCCCTGCCCGTGATGTATTTCAGTTATCTTGCAAACCTGGCCTGTTAGTGGGGCCGGAGGACAGGGTTGATGACCACTGCTCATAGCAGTGGGAACAGGATCAGGGTTTCCTCACAGCCTGAGTGGCACATGTCTTTTTTTTCCTTAAAGTGGAGTTCCACCCACTTTTGAGAGGTGGTCTTAAATAAAAGACCACCCCTCCCTTTTGGCTAGTTAAAAATGTTTTCTTTTCTTCTAACTTACCTTTTTATGAAGTACAGTCTATACTTATGATCCATCCGGTCCGTGGCGCAGAACGTCATATCCCTTTTTCACGGCGAGCCCCCCCCCCCCCCCCCCCGTGACTTCTGGGACATGTGTGTGTCCCGAAAGACAGCTGGACATTCACAAAGCACGGTGCGACTCACGCATGTGCAGTAGGAAACAGGAAGTGCAGTCGCAAGGCTTCACCGCCAGTTTCCCTCAATTAGAAGGCCTGCAACCGATCTGATGGACGGATTGGCCATGCGGGGGCTGACGTCACGGGCTCCCTGGACAGGTAAGCGCCCTTATTAAAAGTCAGCAGCTACAGTGTTTGTAGCTGCTGACTTGAAAAAAAAAAAACGTGTGGGTGGAACACCGCTTTAATCTACGGGAAAGAACGTGCTCTTATAAGAAAAAAATAAATAAAAACATTAAAAGGTTTAGCTTCACACCTTCCATTTTCCACGATTCTCATGATCATTCCCCTCCAGATCCAGCAAAGTTTGCTTAATCAGCACTCGGGCATTTCTAAATACAGCCCCACCAAGCAAAGTGGCGATAAAAGAATAGAATAAATTATTTCAATGCCCTGCGAACTACAATGAAATACGATTCATATCCTGACAGGAAAAAAAGGCCACAAATCATCTTCCAGACGGGCATATACAGTCTGTCGCTTTTCCGCGGCCCAGTCGCAGGGAGACAGGATCATCCTAGAGCCTAATGAATGATATATATATTTTTTTTATAGGTGGCAGAAAAAGCTTGGAGAGCATCTAAATCTATTTCCTCACTCATTTAGCAGCTTCAGCTGTATGCAATTAAAACATCAGCACTAAATGTTACCGAATTAAAAAATGAGACACTTAAAAAATAATTGTGCTTCTCTGGGCCAAGCTTGATAGGAAATATCTCCCACTCTCACTTAGATGGCAGGAAGTGATACTGCATCAGTGGACCCTTGGCTGATTAATGCAGATTGTGTTGGACGTATGCAGACTCGCATCATCCTCAAGGGAAAAAAAAAAAGAAGGGGGATGTGCGTTTGATGACGCAAACTTCCTACTTAAGTTTGACAAATAACCAAATTGTCGCATTTAGGTGTTCTGAGTGAAGGGTGCTGATAATACTGCAGAATATAAAAACATTTCAGACCAGCCATCATGAGCCAGGGTTTGGTAGAACCCTAGGGTTCCTCCAGAGGTTGCTATGGGTTCCTTGAGCTCTGACCGATTGACCTCCCCCTTTGATGATGTCTGTATAGTTCTGGGGCAACATCACTTGCCAGCCAGCTGTAGAAGATCGATGATCTTTTAGCTGTAAGTGGAGCATTGGTTCCACTGACCCCCCCAATTAATTTGTTTTAGCAAGGGCGTCCCTGAGACCTAAAAATTATTTCAAGTGTTCCTCTAGGGTAATAAAGTTGAGAACAGCTGTTTCGGATCAACTTTTTGGGCAGTTTGCCAAAGGCTCTTTTCTGTTCCACCATGACTACGGCCCTGTGTACAAAGCCAGCTCCATAAAGGCATGGTTTGATCAGTTTGGTGTGGAAGACGTTGAGTAGCCTTCACAGAGACCTGATCCCAAACCTTACTGAACACCTTTGAACTTGGAAGATGACTGTGAGCCAAGTCTTTTCATCCAACATCAGTCAGTCGCTGTAGGCTCATGACTTAAAAAATCAAACTCTACTTGTAATAGCAATTCCACACATCTAGGAGTCTAGGAAAGGCTCATCCCACTCCAAAACGATACGCCCTCAAGACTGTCTCCAGTGTAGGGTAATTTTAAAACTAGAACACCCAAAAACATTTTAGTCAATTTTTCTCTTTCAATCTTGTGGTAACAGTTTGGTGAAGACCCTTTTCTGTTCAAGCATGACTGTGCCTCTGTATAAGTTCATAAAGACATGGTTTGACCAACGTATATGGGCACCCCACCAGATTATTGAGTTCAGGTATCTCCAGTGAAGAGTATAGTTAAAACTACAACATATGAAGACATTTTAGATGATTTTTTTTCCCTTTCCAACCTTGTTGTAGCAGTTTGGTGAAGACCCTTTTCTGTTCCAGCATGACCGTGCCTCTGTTTAAAACCCACGTTCATAAAGACCTGGTTTGACCAATTTGGTGTGGAGGAATTGGAATGGCCTACACAATGTCCTGACCTCAACACTACTTAACAACTTTGGGATGAATGAATTTGGATGCCGATTGTAAGCCGGGCCTTCTCGCCTAACATCAGTTCTGACCTTGCAGGATTGTGACCAAAATAAACCTACAATTATTGGTAGGTTTATTTTGCTTTACGGCATGTAAAGCACACATCTAAGAGCCAAGAAAGGGTCATCTACTCCAACCTTGTGTTAGCAGTTTGGTGAAGACCCTTTTCTGTTCCAGCATGGCTGTGCCTCTGTTTAAAACCCATGTTCATAAAGACATGGTTTGACCAATTTGCTGTGGAGGAACTGGAATGGCCTACACAAAGTCCTGACCTCAACCCTACTTAACAACTTTGGGATGAATGAATTTGGATGCCTATTGAAAGCCGGGCCTTCTCGCCTAACATCAGTTCTGACCTTGCAGTATTGTGACCAAAATAAACCTACAATTATTGGTAGGTTTATTTTGCTTTACTGCATGTAAAGCACACATCTAAGAGCCAAGAAAGGGTCATCTGCTCCAAACTAATACACTATATGAGCCAACGTATATGGACACCCCTCCAGATTGAGTTCAGGTGTCTCCAGCGAAGAGTATTGTTAAAACCACAACATATGAATAAATTTCAGATGATTTTGCCCTTCCAACGTTGTGGTAGCAGTTTGGTGAAGACCTTTTTCTGTTCCAGCACGACTGTGCCACTGTTTAAAATCCAGGTTGATAAAGACATGGTTGCACCAATTTGGTGTGGAGGAACTGGAATGGTCTACACCAGGGATATGCAAAACTACAGGTCCCATCATGCCTTTGGTGTCATGCGCGTGGCTGTCAGAGTCTTGCTATGCCTCATGGGAATTGTTCTGCAACAGCTGGAGGTCCGCTAATGGCATATCCTTAGCCTACACAAAGTCTTGACCTTAACCCTACTGAACACCTTTGGGATGAATGTGGATGCCGATTGTAAGCTGGGCCTACTCGCCCAACAGAAAATGAAGGCTGAAAGGGAAGGGAAGGGGTGTGGGGGGGCTCCACAAAAACTGCCCATGGTATGTCCAACAAGCTCATATGAGTGTGATGGTCAGGTGTCCGTAAACTGTTGGTCATTTTTTATTTACTAAACTGAGCAAAGGAGTAGATTATACTGTTAGACTGTCAAAGTCTATATGAAAATATCACGTGCAAAAAGAAAAAAAAAAAGATTTACTTTAAGGTTTTGCTCCCATTTGGAACTGATTTAAAGGTGTCAACTCATATTCTGACAAGGAGGCAGAAAATTATAGGCAGGAAACATCGATTTTGCTGAGGTTCCTGGCTATGGGTCATGCCGAGAACGGAGTCAGATCACTGTGTATCAGCAATTCTTCAGCAGTTTTAAAAGAGGTAAGTGGCTGACTATGCTCCAATACATTGAGTAGATGATCGCTAAACAGGGGGGGGGGTGAGAGAGACAAAATGGAATCTCCGTTCTCCGTGAGTCGTCAGCCGTCTCCAAGCTTTATTGTTCGAATAAAATCAGAACAAGGCTGACATTGAATTGCAAAGAAAATGAACGGCCCCCTTTTTACTCTGACGTGCTGTTCTACCGCTCAGAACATCGATTGTCAAAGTAATTCTCACCTTTGTGATTGTACGCCTAAGATTCCTATCATTACATGATGTATCCTTAATAGCTAATTAATTACCGCTATTTAATCATACGCTATCAAAGAATAGAGTTACACAAAACCACTAGCAGGTTCCTGGGAGAAAATAAACTGCTACAAGTGCTGGAAATGATAGGCTAAAGATTAGCTATTAATAAAAAAAAAAAAAGAAAAATATAAAAGTAACAGGCTTTCTTTTTGTGTGGAAAACGAGGAAAGAGGGAATTACATTTCACTAGCTGCCTACAAAACAAAAACTGTACAGTGGAGCCGGAAGGTTGATAGGAAGTTTCAAGAAACTTCTAAAACAAGGCAGCAATGACATTGCCAACATCTCTGCCATTTATCCGAGTTTTATGAACTCACATGTGTTCACGTGCTTCTGGTGGGGACTGCAAGCTCTTGTCACATGATTCCGGGCAACCCTCATTTCTGCTTCTCCAAGACCCCTTTCACACCACCAGCATTTTTCAGGCGCTACAGCGATAAAAATAGCGCCTGAAAAAAAGCGGCTCCATTCACTCAAGGGCTTTCACACTGGAGCGGTGCGCTGGCAGGGCGTCACAAAAAGTCCTGCCAGCAGCTTCTTTGTGAACTCACCGCTCCTCCACATTGAAATCAATGGGGCAGCGCTGCGATACAGGCGGCGCTTTGCGGGTGGATTTAACCCCTTTTCGGCTGCTAGCGGGGGGGGAGGGGGTTAAAACCACCCTGCTAGCGGCCGCATGTCACCGCTAAAACAACGGTAAAGCGGTGCTAAAAATAGCGCTGCTTTACCGTTGACACCCCCCCGAGGCCCGGTGTGAAAGCCGTAAAAAGAGGAAAACGAACTTGAGCAGCAAAACCAAGGGTTAATTAGCCCTTACGTTCACATTACTGAGGGCACACTGCAGGATGACATTAACTATTTCACCCCCCCCCCACCTTCATTACCAGGTAATTTTTCAGTGCTGTGACAGTTTGACTGACAATTACTGAGCCAAATAAAGCTTTCCCTTACTCTATTAAAGAGGAAGTAAACCTTGATGGGTTTACTTCCTCTTTGTCTCCCTACAAAGGTAAAGCATAATGGACTACTATGCATGGCATAGTAGCCCGTTATGTGTCACTTACCTGACACAGGAGCCAGCGAAGTCACCGCTGTCCCCTGTAGTCCGGAGCGTCCATCTTCTTCCGGGTATCGCTGCTCCGGCCACTCACAGCGCCGGAGCAGCGATGACGTCACTCCCGCGCATGCGCACGGAAGCCGCCACTAACGGCATATCGTTGTTAGCAGCGGCATGCTGCTAACGGCGATAGTGCGCCTGTGCGCCGCTGTCTGCGGCGCATGTGCCGTAGACAGCGGTGACTGTCTTTTAGTAAATATCTCCTAAACCATGTAGGTTTAGGAGATATTTCTTGGACCTACAGGTAAGCCTTAATCTAGGCTTACCTGTAGGTCAAAGTGGTTTGTAAGAGTTTACAACCACTTTAAAGCCTAGCATGTTAAATTTGGCAGGACAGGAGGAAAACCCTAAACTTTTTTTTGGAAAGTAAACGTTTGATGAGATTTTTAATTTTTGCCACAATTTTCTGTAAATATAGAAATATACTGGTATTGAAGGGGTTAAAACCTTAGCCAGGGAGCTAGGCAACTTGTTTATTTTAAATTTTTTTTGTTGCGTCACAAACACAGCTACGAAGGGGCAATTTGGGGGTAATGGGGGGGGGGGGGGGGGTGTATAGGGAGATCAGAACATTTCGATTTTTCTTAGGGGGAGACCAGTTGGAATTTTTTGCATCACAGCGATTGGTCACAGAGTTTGAGTGGTACAAAGCGAATCGCACTGGGCCTGTACCTTGCACTTGTGATCCACTGTGTCCAATCACAAGAATGAACACAAGACCACGTGCACATTGCCAGGAGCTGTACCTGAACTCTTCTGTCCCAAGATCTTTGTCAAGAGCACTAGTCACAGTTAAAGAGGAAGTAAACCCTGATGAGTTTACTTCCTCTTTCATTCCCTGCAAAGGCAAAGCATAATGGACTACTGTGCATCGCATAGTTTGTAAGGGTTTACAACCACTTTAAGTTTGTGCATCATTTCTAGACAGGGCTTTTTTTTCTCAAATAGGTGCTGGAACTCAACCACGACCCCCCCCCCCCCCCCCTCAAAACACACCCTCCAAATCACATCAAATAGTGGGTGTGGTCATATTTTACAAACAGCAGGTGGGTCTGAAAGGGGCGTTAAATATCAGGATTGCATTACATACAGGGTGCAGAGCTGTCACTTGTAAACACAGAAACCGGACTTCTGTGATTACAAGTGATTGTGGTGAGCAGGCCTCCCAAGGGTCTGAGCCAGAGGTTGTGGAACCGAGCACCAAGCACCAAGTTCCCCCTGAAAACAAAACCTTGTTTCTAGAGATTGTTTTATCAAACTACTGTAATTTGCCTCCCTTGTAACAGTGTGTTTAGGGCTCTGTGGATGCAGCTTTTTTTTTATTTATATTTGTATTTTTTTTTTGTGAAGTGAATGGACATTTGTCTTTTTTTTATTTATGTATAAAGCTTTACTTACTATGAGTCTGACACTCAGACAAAGGCGAGGACCACTTAAAGTCTTGATCTCTTGGTTATCAGCATGAAATTCAGGCAGTTATCAGGGCAGCTCCTGCAGAGTCAGGGGTCAGAGGTCCAAGATTCAGGCCAAGCAGAAGGCTACACAAATGCGGAGGGGGAGGGGAGCAAGCCTGAATAATAATAATACTACTACATTTAGAGAATGCCATTATGGTTTTTGGACAATTTTATTTTTACTGAAATTGTATTGGCTTTAAATGAAATAAGACAGAGCCATATATATTCAACAAGGTCATACATGGTACAGTCGAGTAGTACAATCTTGAATGTTCAGTAAGTAGGCAGAACAAAGGAACAATCGTTTGTAGCATTATTCTGAAAAGACATCCTTCAGGTAGCAAATGTAACAGTAGTATGGAAAGGGAGCCCTGAGTGCTCAAAAGAGTAATAAGTTGGGTAATATTTTCAGCATTGGGGTCGTTTTTCAGGGGCTGGGCTTGGCCACTAATGCTGGCCATACAGTATACGAAAAAAACATCCGAATTCGGTTATTTAGACAGTTTGTCCGTTTTTCGGCCAATTAACCACTTTCAGCCCCGGACCAATTTTGCTGGCTTAAGACCAGACCACTTTTTGCGATTCGGCACTGCGTCGTTTTAACTGACAATTGCGCGGTCGTGCGACGTGGCTTCCAAACAAAATTGATGTTCTTTTTTTCCCCACAAATAGAGCTTTCTTTTGGTGGTATTTGATCACCTCTGTGGTTTTTATTTTTTGCGCTATAAACAAAAATAGAGCGACAATTTTGAAAAAAAAAACGCATTATTTTTTTACTTTTTGTTGTAATAAATACCCCCCAAAAATATCTAAAAAAAAAAATTTTCCCCCTCAGTTTAGGCCGATACGTATTCTTCTACATATTTTTGGTAAAAAAATAAATAAAAAAATCGCAATAAGCGATTGATTGGTTTGCGCAAAAGTTATAGCGTTTAATAAAAATGCCATAAAACTATCCCCTATTTTGTAATTTTTTTTTTTACTAATCATTGTGACTGCGACATTGTGGCGGACACATCGGACATTTTTGACACATTTTTGGGACCATTGTCATTTATACAGCAACCAGTGCTATACAAATGCACTGATTCCTGTGTAAATGACACTGGCAGTGAAGGGGTTAACCAGTGGGTGGCAGTGTAGGGGTTAAATGTTCCTAGGGGCGTGTTACTAACTGTGGGGGGGGGCTGGGCTTTGTGTTAGTGAACACTGATCTCTGCTCCAATCACTTGGAGCAGAGATCAGCGTCACTTGTTGCTAGGCAGAACGGGGAGATGCTGTTTACAACGGCATCTCCCCGTTCAGTCTCCCCGTGAGACGATCGCGGGTATCCCCGCGGCGATCGTGTCTGCAGGACCCGCGACCGGACTCCCGACCGCCACGCGAGCGCGCCGCCAGCATATAGAAAATGACATACCTGTACGCCAAATATGCCTGCCCGTGCCATTCTGCCGACGTACATCGTCATGCATCGGTCGGGAACTGGTTCATGGGCGCAAAAAAAAAAAAAACGATAATCGTTGGGACATTTTGAACTGGAAAAAAAAACGGACAAGTTTGAAAATTTTCTGCCTAACAATAAATTGAAAGGGTAATGTGTTTCCCGTCCGAACTGTCTGCACTAGGTATATGTATAAAAAAAAACAAAAAAAAAAACGTATTCATTTATGTCCACTGAACGATTTAGTGGTCATTACATGATGGCACCATCGTTTGCTCTCACGGCCGAATGTTCGTTGTTCGAAAATGGGTTCCCCTTATTTTTCGTATAGTGTATGGCCGGCATTAGTTCCAGTGAAGGGAACCGAAAAGGCTTCACCGCCAGGTTCCCTTGCCTGGAATGGTGGCGGCGGCTGCACCCGACAATCAATCCGAAGATCGGTTGGGGTGCCGACATCGAGGGCTCCCTGGACAGGTTGTGTGTCCATATAGTAAAACTCAACAGCTGTTGTAGCTGCTGATTTTTACATTCTCTCCCCCCCCCCCCCCCCAGGCGGAACTTTGCATAATAAACACTTAGAAAAAAAAACTAAGTATTAATAATAATAATAGTAGTAGTGTAGTATTAATAGTATCCCTCACTTCAAACATCGGAACTCAATAATTTGGTGGCAAGTCACAAACCCCTTTGCTTTACTTGTATGCGATTCTAAACTCGGAATGTCAGGGATCACAATTACAGTAACAGCCTCCCGTCAATGTTCTTAAAAGGAAAACAGTGTTTATCAACATGACAGCCATTTAGCTGAACACAAGTATTCATTACATTTGCATATTATTCAGCTGAGGATAAAAAGAAAATATTAAAAGCAATTAAAATTGTGTAAATTTATCTTAAGGCTGTAACGAAAGCTTCCCCCCCCTCCCCCCCTTCTTTGAACCCCTGCCTGGAGCTCTCCTTTAATGACCTCTTGAAGATAAAGAGTTAAAACAAACACATCCAAAACGTACCAAAAGTTCAAACAATTTCTCAAAGCAATTATACTCCCTGCGCTCCAGGAGAGCCGCATTGTAAACTTCGAGCATAAAATTCAAATGCAAATTAGGACAGGAGCACATGATTATAGCGCATACCTAATTCACAATGAAACGGTCGTTAAGCCGACAAAAACACTGTGTGGTAATATTTTGTGTAACACCAATTATTATTGCATATTTAACAACCTTTAGTTAATCTAGCCAATAGCGGCTATACAGAAAAACATCCAAAAAAAAAAATAAAAAAAATCACACGGAATGGACAGGCCGTTACTTCCATGGCTGCAAAATTGTGAAATATGTCCAAGGAAGGTGTGAATTTATTACATAATTAGTAGGGTTGCACAGATACAGATACTAGTATCGGTGCTGATACCGAGTATTTGCCCGAGTACTTGTACTCGAGCAAATGCTCCGATGCTTTATCCTATACCTGGACAGTCAGGGGTGATCGGTGCGGCGGTGGGGGGAGTTGCAAGCACCGACCCCCCCACCCCTTTATAGATTTCAATAAAGTAGCCGATAGCTGCTTCTCCTCTCCCCCTCTGTATACTCCGCTCCTCCACTCCGTGTCCTCCACTCTAGTCCCCCTTTGTATACTCCACTCCCCCACTCCATGTCCTCCACTCTAGTCTCCGCTCCTCCACTCTAGTCCCCCTCTGTATACTCCGCTCCTCCACTCCGTGTCCTCCACTCTAGTCCCCCTTTGTATACTCCACTCCCCCACTCCATGTCCTCCACTCTAGTCTCCGCTCCTCCACTCTAGTCCCCCTCTGTATACTCCGCTCCTCCACTCCGTGTCCTCCACTCTAGTCCCCCTTTGTATACTCCACTCCCCCACTCCATGTCCTCCACTCTAGTCTCTGCTCCTCCACTCTAGTCCCCCTCTGTATACTCTGCTCCCCCCCTCCGTGTCCTCCACTCTAGTCCCCCTTTGCAAATGCTCCGATGCTTTATCCTATACCTGGACAGTCAGGGGTGATCGGTGCGGCGGTGGGGGGAGTTTCAAGCACCGACCCCCCCCTCCCCCTTTATAGATTTCAATAAAGTAGCTGATAGCTGCTTCTCCTCCGATCCCCTCCGCAGCTTCCACCGCCGCACCGATCACCCCTGCCTGCCCCTGTATACTCCTCCCCCTCCCCGTCTCCTCTTCCAGGCTCCTCCGGTCCCCCTCCGTATACTCCGCTCCCCCACTCCGTGTCCTCCACTCTAGTCCCCCTTTGTATACTCCGCGTCCTCCACTCTAGTCCCCCTCTGTATACTCTGCTCCCCCTTTGTATACTCCACTCCCCCACTCAGTGTCCTCCACTCTAGTCCCCCTCTGTATACTCTGCTCCCCCCTCCGTGTCCTCCACTCAGTGTCCCCCTTTGTATACTCCGCTCCTCCACTCCGTGTCCTCCACTCTAGTCCCCTCTGTATACTCTGCTCCTCCACTCCGTGTCCTCCACTCTAGTCCCCCTCTGTATACTCTGCTCCCCCCTCCGTGTCCTCCAATCTAGTCCCCCTTTGTATACTCTGCTCCCCCCCTCCGTGTCCTCAACTCTAGTCCCCCTCTGTATACTCCACTCCCCCACTCCGTGTCCTCCACTCTAGTCCTCCTTTGTAAACTCCGCTCCTCCACTCTAGTCCCCCTCTGTATACTCTGCTCCCCCACTCCGTGTCCTCCACTCTAGTCCCCCTTTGTATACTCCACTCCCCGTCCTCCACTCTAGTCATCTCTGTATACTCCACTCCCCCACTCCGTGTCCTCCACTCTAGTCCCCCTCTGTATACTCCGTGTCCTCCACTCCAGTCCCCCTCTGTATACTCCGCTCCCCCACTCCGTGTCCTCCACTCCAGTCCCCCTCTGTATACTCCGCTCCCCCACTCCGTGTCCTCCACTCTAGTCCCCTTTGTATACTCCACTCTAGTCCCCCTCTGTATACTCTGCTCCCCCCTTCCGTGTCCTCCACTCTAGTCCCCCTTTGTATACTCCACTCCCCCATTCCGTGTCCTCCACTCTAGTCCCCCTCTGTATACTCCGCTCCCCCACTCCGTGTCGTCCACTCTAGTCCCCCTCTCTATACTCCGCTCCCCCACTCCGTGTGCTCCACTCTAGGCCCCCTCTGTATACTCCGCTCCCCCACTCCGTGTCGTCCACTCTAGTCCCCCTCTCTATACTCCGCTCCCCCACTCCGTGTGCTCCACTCTAGGCCCCCTCTGTATACTCCGCTCCCCCACTCAATGTCCTCCACTCTAGTCCCCCTTTGTATACTCCGCTCCGGCCTCTATGGACGCCGAATGCCGGACTCGGGAGCGCGTTCGCAAGGTAACCCCCACCGGGAGAGCGCTTCTCCTAGGGGGTTATCTGATGTGGGGAGGAGCGGCGAAAGCCGCCTGGGGACCCCAGAAGAGCGGGTGCGGGGCCACGCTGTGCAAAACGAGTTGCACAGTGGAGGGAAGAACAATGTGTTTGTTATTTTAAAAAAAGAATGTACCTTTACAATCTCTTTAACTGGATGGACCATTGTCTTTAATTAACCTTACCTACTACGTTACTATGCAAGTGACCACCAGCTGGAATTGTGAGCAATCAGAACAAGCAATGTCACCAGCACACCACTGGTCTCCAAAAAAAACAGGCCCAAAGCTTTATTCAGAGATCACATAGTTACAGCAAACAGCAACATTTCGGAGTCTGTCAGGACCCTTTAAATCAGGCATTAAGAAGAGGTTCCTGCAAAGCCCGCAATGTTGCCGTCACAATGTGATCGCCGAATAAAGCTTTGGACCCCCGTGGTGTGCCGGTGACATTCCGCCTTGTTCTGCTGTAAAATGTTTGGTGCTCCAAGAGGATTTAAAAGGGGACAGCAGAAAAAATAAAAATAAAAAAAATCTGATTGAGGATCCAGTTTATTGGTACACACAACACCACCTGATTAGAGTTGGTATCACCACAGAGTGGTACTGTGGATACGGAAATTTGGCATATAATATAACGTCCCCATTTCTTTTTAGAAAATAGGTTTGTGGATGATGGACTTTATAGGCATAAAACAAGTATGGATTCAAAATAAATTGATTACAAAAACAGAACAATTGCAAAAAAATTTCATTGAGTAATCACACAACACCTTCTGAAATCCAAGTCTGGGGAATATCTGGTCCAATAAAACGCTTGACCTCTCTGATATATATACAAAGGGTCAATATGGTCTGGTGAGTGTAGTGTGGTCTGGTGAGTGTGGTGTGGTCTGGTGAGTGTGGTGTGGTCTGGTGAGTGTGGTGTGGTCTGGTGAGTGTGGTGTGGTCTGGTGAGTGTGGTGTGGTCTGGTGAGTGTGGTGTGGTCTGGTGAGTGTGGTGTGGTCTGGTGAGTGTGGTGTGGTCTGGTGAGTGTGGTGTGGTCTGGTGAGTGTGGTGTGGTCTGGTGAGTGTGGTGTGGTGTGGTCTGGTGAGTGTGGTGCGGTGTGGTGAGTGCGGTGCGGTGAGTGCGGTGTGGTCTGGTGAGTGCGGTGTGGTCTGGTGAGTGCGGTGTGGTGTGGTCTGGTGAGTGCGGTGTGGTGTGTTAACCACATTTTTTTCTTTGGAGAACACGTGGATTTGAATAAGTACACAGAGCACACACATATATAACTGCAGTTTATTTCTTTATTGATGCATTTTTTATTTCATTTGTAAGGGTATATAAGCCACAAGTGCTATTCTTTGTCCCATCTTTCGCACATGGGCTCATATATTTTGGTTACCGACAGCAACTAACCTTAAATTTTTGTAGTATTTGATGTGTAGGATAGCAAGGGTGTTATTTATTTAACCACTTGATTTACCTCCCTTTCATAACCAGGCCATTTTTTTTTTTGCGATACAGCACTGCGTTACTTTGACAATTGCGCAGTGCCGCAACGCTGTACCCAAAATAAAACGTATGCTTTTTTTCCCCCCACAAACAGAGCTTTATTTTGGCAGTATTTGATCACCTCTGCAGTTTTAATTTACATTAACTGCTTACAGACCAGTGCACGACTGCGCAAATGGGCGTACAGGTACATCCCCTTTAAAAAAGCGGCATTGTCGGTGCGCGCTCCATAACTGTGCCGGCGGAACCCGTGGACTGCGGGACCCGTGGACTCTTTGTCCCGCAATCGTGTCACGGAGTGGCAGAACGGGGAGATACCCATGTAAACAAGGCCTTTCCCCGTTCTGCCATCAGGAGCAGTGATCGCTGTCACATCCTAGATAGCCCACCCTGCCCCCCAGTTAGAATCACTCCCTAGGACACACTTAACCCCTTCATCGCCCACCCTAGTGTTTAACCCCTTCCCTGCCAGTGTCAATTACACAGTAATCAGTGCATTTTTATAGCACTGATCGCTGTATAAATGACAATGGTCCCAAAATAGTGTCAAAAGTGTCCGATGTGTCCGCTGTAATGTCGCAGTCACGATAAAAAAAAAAAAAAAAAAAAAAAATAATCGCAGATCGCCACCATTACTAATAAAAAAAAAAAAGCCATATATCTATCCTCTATTTTGTAAACGTGACTACTTTTGCGCAAACCAATCAATATACATCGGCCTAAACTGAGGAAAACATTTGTTTTTTTTATATATTTTTGGGGATATTTATTATAGCAAAAAGTAAAAAAATATTGAATTTTTTCCCCAAAATTGTTGCTTTTTTTTTTGTTTATAGCGCAAAAAATAAAAACCACAGAGGATCAAATACCACCAAAAGAAAGCTCTATTTGTGGAGAAGGAAAAAAAAAAAAAAAGGAAGTCAATTTTGTTTGGGTGCGATGTCGCACGACCGCAAAATTGTCAGTTAACGCAGTGCCAATCGCAAAAAGTGACCTGGTCAGGAAGGAGGTAAAATCTTCCGGGGGGCTGAAGTGGTTAAAACGTGGCGCTCGACATTAAGCCCACTTTAGGAGCAACTCCAAATCCAGTAGCTTCTATATAATATAAAAATTATATATAAAAAAAATACATTATATATATATAAATATATAAAATATATATATAGAAAAAATATTATATATATATATATATATATAGAAAAAATATTTTATATATATATATATATATATATATATATATATATAGAAAAAATATTTTTTATATATATATATATATATATATATATATATATATATATATATATATACACACACACACACACACACACACTTCTCCGTGTTGGAAAGCATTTTTCCCCTAATGCAATCTCAGGGTTTTACTTTCAGTTTTCAGCAGAGCATACCTGTGTTCTATGTAGCCGACTGCAAACAGATTCTGCAAGGGTTTTCATGTGTGTCCCTTGCCATATGATGCAATGCTAGTTATCCTCCCCCTAGCTCATTCATACTCTGAGACAGCAAGGTACTTTTAATTACAGCCGGAGCATACCTTCAGTTTGCCCTTGACAGCCAATAACACTTGGAGTTACAATGAATGATTTATAAGAAAATATATCTGAGCAAAAAAAAAAAAAAAAAAAATAGAAAAAAAAAAAAGAAATAAAGACATGGTTAAAAAAATTTATGAAATTAAATTTTTTTTTATTTGCATACATAAATACAAAACTAATATACAATTAAAAAAAAAAAAAAAAACACAACACAAAAATTAAAATGATGTAAACCAAAACATTACATAAATAAAAAGATGAAACATGGCTACATAATACACAAAATTTAAAACTAATGGCAAAACAAAAAGGAAAACAAAATGAAATGGTTACCAAGGCAATGCAGGTCAGGGTATCAAGGATGGAGGATTCACACAATATTAAAAAGAAATCCAAAAGGGTGGTCAGGAACATGAACTCTGCAAAACAGATGGAGGAGCTAGAGTGAGTTATCTGGGGACTCGGACAGCAAATATAAAAACGATGGAAATGCACATGAAAAAAATTAAAGAAAAAAAAAAAGAAATAAAAATAAAATAAATAAAACAAATAAAATCAAAACAGTTAGTGCATGAACTAAACACTACATGGTGATTGTATCCACAAACTACGAAGCAACTGCAAACTTGGGCTTTTATGCAGGTGTGGTCAGTCAGTTCCACACCCCCTTTTATAAGCCCCTCCCCAACCTTTATAAAGCTTCACCCCAAAACACTTTACCTGGATCTTTCAAATAAACCAATGCAACAAAGGAAAGGAATCCCTGTCAAGACATTCAGGCTGTGCAAGCACTATGGAACAATTCATTCTCCAAGTTCTGAGATAAAAAACACCGGGGGCAGAACTCTGTTCTGCCCCCCCCCCCCCCGACCCCCCGCTCACTGGAGCGCTGGGCTGTGGAGGGGGCGGTTGCGGCTGTCTCAGGCTCTCAGTGGCTTGCTGAGAGGTTGAGCCAGGTGCCGGTCCAGGGTTGTGGGGGGCGGAGTCCCAACCATTTTGTTGCTATCTTGGCCCAGGACCAGCTCTAGGATGTTAGCCGACAGCCGACTTCAGCCCGCTGTCTGCTGAAAATGGGTCACAGGGGTGCAGAACTGCACTCCTGTGATCCAAAGGCGAAGTCCAGCCAAACAAGCTTTCCCCGTACTTCTCCTTTAAGGTTTCATGGAGTTGGGCATTGAGGGAACATACAGCAATTAGAAGATCACAGCAACCCCACACTGCTACAGCCCTACTTATCCTCACATTAAGTATCGGGATAATACATTTGCTTTAGAATGTAATTCCAAGTAATATAATAAATAGTTCCAGCGGATGGTTACTGAATAGAAAGATACAAGATAGTTTGTGTAGAAAGGGGAGGGAGAAGCTCCCAGCCAGCCAATCAATTGAGGGTTTCATTTTTCTAGCAGACGCAAGTATTAAAGGGTTAGGTCACCTTTACATGAAAACTGCCTATGTTGGTAAAGGGGTGTCTGTAGCGAAAAGCAAACTGTGACGCTCTGACTAAAGTTGCTATAGGTCTAGGCCATTTACATACCTCTCAAAGCCTGACTAGAATTCTCCCGGGACGTTGCCAAGTGAGGCCTAGCTCACCCCGACTATCACAGGAGGGGGCCTTTTCTCTGATCCAAACCCCCTCAAAATATCCCCCCCCCCCCCCCAATGCAGAAGCTCTGAGCTCAGCATTGGACCTCACTTACCAACATCCTGGGAATATTCTGGTCAGGGCCAAGACAAGGAGTGGTGGCTGCCTTGGGCACTGTGGTATCCTGTGAGGTGGAGGGACACAGAAAGGAGGTTGGGAGGAGGGGATTTGTGTTGGGAGGGGAAAATATAGGGGGCAGCAGTGGATAAGAATTGTTCTAGGAGAGAAATTTAGGGAGATGTGCTGGTAACTTGAGGGGGATTTATGTCGGGGAGGGGGATTTATGTCGGGGAGGGGGATTTATGTCGGGGAGGGGGATTTATGTCGGGGAGGGGGATTTATGTCGGGGAGGGGTGGGGGGGGATTTATGTCGGGGAGGGGTGGATTTGTGCTAGAGAAGGTAATATGGGTGGGGGGGGGGGGATGGATTTGTACTAGGAAGGGAATTTTTCTTTGTGGAGAGGGATTTGTGCTGGCAGGGATGATTGGGGGGGCATGCGTGCTAGGAGGGGAAATTTGGAGAGGATTTGTGCTCAGAAGGGAAATTTGAGGAGGAGGAGAGGATTTGTACTAGGAGGGGGGGAAATTTCTTTCAGAGAGGGTGGATTTGTGCTGGGAGGTGAAAAGATTTGTGCTGGGATGGGGGATGAAGAAGAATTTGTGCCTGGGTGGGGGGAATTTGAGTGGGGGCGGGGGTGGCTTGTGCTCAGAAGGAAAATTTGAGGAGGAGAGGATTTGTACTAGGAAGGGGGAAATTTCTTTCGGAGAGGGTGGATTTGTGCTGGGAGGTGGAAAGATTTGCGCTGGGATGGGGGATGAGGAAGAGTTTGTGCTGAGTGGGGGGGTGGGGGAGGATTTGTGCTCAGAAGGGAAATTTGAGGTGGAGAGGATTTGTACTAGGAGGGAGGAATATTTTTTTTCCAGAGGGTGGATTTGTGCTGGGAGGTGAAAAGATTTGTGCTGGGTGGGGGGAGACGATTTGTGCTCAGAAGGGAAATTTGAGGGGGGGAGGATTTGTATTAGGAAGGGGGAAATTTCTTTTGGAGAGGTGGGGGGATTTGAGTGGGGGGGGGGGGGGGGGATTTGTGTTCAAAAGGGAAATTTGAGGGAAAATCTTTTTTGGCAAAGATGTACTAATCCTTTAAGGCCCCTGATTGGCGGCTCTAAGCAGATCCCTTTTCTCCGGATTTATAAAGCAGCCTCGATGTGACGGTGTACAAGCAGCAAACTAAGAGCAAAATTATTAAATCAACTCTACCGATCTTCTAGAAGAAAGGCACCCAGTAGATTGTCATTACAATCCAAATCATAATT
>NW_027507788.1:217103279-217185779 GCF_037356315.1 Lithobates pipiens
ACTATTTAATGAAGATGCCAGTTGGGGACCTGTGAGGCGTCTGTTTCTCAAACTAGAGACTCTAATGTGCTTATCTTCTTGCTTAGTTGTGCAACGCGGCCTCCCACTTCTTTTTCTACTCTGGTTAGAGCCTGTTTGTGCTGTCCTCTGAAGGGAGTAGTACACACCGTTGTAGGAAATTTTTTCAGTTTTGTAGCTTCTGGAAGGAGCTAGACTGTTTTTAGATGTGTGAACATGATTGCACAAGGGTTTGCTAATCATCAATTAGCCTTCTGAGCCAATGAGCAAACACATTGTACCATTAGAACACTGGAGTGATAGTTGCTGGAAATGGGCCTCTATACACCTATGTAGATATTGCACCAAAAACTAGACATTTGCAGTTAGAATAGTCATTTACCACATTAGCAATGTATAGAGTATATTTGTTTAAAGTTAGGACTAGTTTAAAGTTAGCTTCATTGAAAAGTACAGTGCCTTTCCTTCAAAAATAAGGACATTTCAATGTGACCCCAAACTTTTGAACGGTAGTGTATATTATATATATATATATATATATATATATATATATATATATATATATATATATATATATATATATATATATATATATATATTATACACACACTTTATTTTTTTGATTATATAGAAACCTGAATTTGCTGCCTTCTAGTGGACATCTCATCTATACGTCACTGCTATCAATATCCTCACTGAATGATTGCTATGAATGGTTGGTCCTACTGGGAAGGGAGGGAGAAGTGCAGCTTTCAGCATTAGGTTGGGTTCACAGTAAAGCGACGACGCGCTGCATGTAATTCACACAGCAATAACAGCGCATTCCTGTGCGAATTACATGCGGTGTCTCAGAGGTGCGATGTGAGACGTGGATTTGTGTGGCTCAAATCGCACCAAACTCATGCAGGACCCTTTTCTTGTCCGCCCCAGAATCGGATCGTATTGGGTGATCACACCCCACACGGTCCAATTATGCAAATCGCACTGCATTTTTGAAAACTAATTTTGGGCCGTCGTTAACATACACTCCATAATACGTTTGCATGTACGGGTTGCGATTGAACCACCGAGCCCTAATGCGGAGCTTTAGGTTTGGAATAAAAATGACAGACGGGATTTTTAATGCAGAAGAGAGGTGCTTTTGTCTCTTCTGCATTCAAGCTACTTACCTGCCTGTCCTTCCCTTGTACAGTAAGTTGTGCAAGCGCAGCTCATTACACGTATTCAGCGATGCCGAATCTTACGGGATACCTGCGCACGCGGGAGTGACGTCATCTCTGCCCATCGATCAAAAATGTTAGCAGCTGGCGGGGATGGCGCACCGCTGGATTCAAGGTAAGCATAGTCCGGGCTTTAAAGTGGTTGTATTGCCCACTTGGTGATTTTTAACTACAGGCACGCCTATAATAAGGCCCATAAGGCTTACCTGTAGGTAAAATTAATATCTCCTAAACCCTGCATGAAGTCAGCGACGCATGCACTCTGAAGGTCCAGCGAATCTAGCCAGAACTTCAGAGCTCCTTGTCGGACGCGACGTCATTGCGGCGCCGGCCACTCACAGCCCCAAAGCCCGCAAACCCAGAAGAAACGCAGAGGGAACAGGTCACCCCTCACATCGGTGACTGGGTGCCGCTGCGGGGGTGCATCGTTCTAAGATAAGTATTTCATAATGTGCTAGTATATGATGCATACTAGCGCATTATGCTATTGTCTTGCGGGTTTGTTTTTTTTTGTTTTTACAGCGGTTTACTACCGCTTTAAGCAACACATTGATGCAGACCGGGGCAAAGCATAGCAGTAACAGGACATTAAAGTGTAACTAAAGGCAATCATTTGTTTTTATAATAAATCATAGTCTATAGCGTTTTCATGTACTTCTTTCATTTGAAGTACCTTTCTTCCTTGTTCTAAACTGATCACACAAAGTACAGAAGCTTATCAGTGTTAGTTGGTCAGTTTTCATCCTCTGGCTGGCCATTCAGAGATTAGGACACTGTGCGGACACATAGCATGCCTGGATTAGGTAGTTTATTAACCCCCCTCCCCCAACCAATCCCAGCCTGCCTCTGGCACCCACCAACCCATCCCTGCCTGCCTCTGGCACCCACCAACCCATCCCTGCCTGCCTCTGGCACCCACCAACCCATCCCAGCCTGCCTCTGGCACCCACCAACCCATCCCAGCCTGCCTCTGGCACCCTCCAACCCATCCCAGCCTGCCTCTGGCACCCTCCAACCCATCCCAGCCTGCCTCTGGCACCCTCCAACCCATCCCAGCCTGCCTCTGGCACCCTCCAACCCATCCCAGCCTGCCTCTGGCACCCTCCAACCCATCCCAGCCTGCCTCTGGCACCCTCCAACCCATCCCAGCCTGCCTCTGGCACCCTCCAACCCATCCCAGCCTGCCTCTGGCACCCTCCAACCCATCCCAGCCTGCCTCTGGCACCCTCCAACCCATCCCAGCCTGCCTCTGGCACCCTCCAACCCATCCCAGCCTGCCTCTGGCACCCTCCAACCCATCCCAGCCTGCCTCTGGCACCCTCCAACCCATCCCAGCCTGCCTCTGGCACCCTCCAACCCATCCCAGCCTGCCTCTGGCACCCTCCAACCCATCCCGCCTCTGGCACCCTCCAACCCATCCCAGCCTGCCTCTGGCACCCTCCAACCCATCCCAGCTTGCCTCTGGCACCCTCCAACCCATCCCAGCCTGCCTCTGGCACCCTCCAACCATTCCCAGCCTGCCTCTGGCACCCTCCAACCCATCCCAGCCTGCCTCTGGCACCCTCCAACCCATCCCAGCCTGCCTCTGGCACCCTCCAACCCATCCCAGCCTGCCTCTGGCACCCTCCAACCCATCCCAGCCTGCCTCTGGCTCCCTCCAACCCATCCCAGCCTGCCTCTGGCACCCTCCAACCCATCCCAGCCTGCCTCTGGCACCCTCCAACCCATCCCAGCCTGCCTCTGGCACCCTCCAACCCATCCCAGCCTGCCTCTGGCACCCTCCAACCCATCCCAGCCTGCCTCTGGCACCCTCCAACCCATCCCAGCCTGCCTCTGGCACCCTCCAACCCATCCCAGCCTGCCTCTGGCACCCTCCAACCCATCCCAGCCTGCCTCTGGCACCCTCCAACCCATCCCAGCCTGCCTCTGGCACCCTCCAACCCATCCCAGCCTGCCTCTGGCACCCTCCAACCCATCCCAGCCTGCCTCTGGCACACGCCCCCCAAAATCAAACACAGCCTACCTCTGGCACTCCAATCACCCTTGAACATATGGTTGCACGACAACCTTATCACCAAAAAAAAAAAAAAAAAAAAAAACAGTAAGAAAGAATATCAGAGACTAAGCAAAAACATAGTTATGGTGCCTCTGCGCATTTATTTTTCCCTGCACTACAAGAGGTTTTTCAACTTAATGCAAAGAATGCATTGAGGTGAAAAAACACAACGTTTGCAACCCCTTTCAACTGCCCGGAGCAGCTTACAAAAAAAATAAAAATAAAAATAAAAAAAAATCCATTTATATATATATAAAAAGTAAAATATACACAGCAGAACATAATGCAATAGACTCATTGCAGAGAACATGACAAAGAAATTATAGAATTAGAGTCAGAATTATAGAAGGGAAATCATTCAATTACAGCTCGCTTTAACTTCATTTGTGCCTGCGTTTCATATGCGCATTCATCTTTATTTGGTAAAACATTTCATTTGCTGATAAACCTTGTTAAGGAGAATTGAACAATTAAATAATTGCTTCAATTCAAAAGTTTTATCAAATTCAGCCGGCTTATTCAATTATGCAACGGAGGCCGCTTGTGCTGGCCCTGCCCGAATGTTTCGCAGCCTCGCTCAGCCACAGTACAGAACGCACAGACAATGCAAGACGGTGCAAGCAAAGGCCTCAATCTGCCAAAAAAAGATACAGGAAATGCAGGAAATCTCTCTTAATAACAAACAGGGCTTCAAACCCAACTGAACTTCAGCACCGCTGTGTGTTGCCGTTACAGGAAGACTTGTAATGGTCTAAGCCGGACAACTACGCACTACAAACCATTACCAGGAATTCCGGAGACATGAGCAATTCATTTCCTTTTAAATTCGTTTAACGAATTTCGACAAATTAGTTAATTCAGAAATATCTGAACAGAAAATCCGTTTGATTAATTTTCCCGAATATTCGTAAAATTTGAATATTTGAAAATTTAAGTCGAAAATTGTAAAAAAATCGGGAAAGTTGATAATTGGAAAGTCAAAAACCTGAAAACTTGAAAATCCGAAATAACTAATAATAAGTTAACTATTACTAACTATTAAATTATAGTTATTGGAATTTCCTTTCAAATTTGTTAGTGAACATAGCGAATACAAATGTATCCGAAGTAACGAATGCCGCATCTAAACGAATGGAACTTAACGAATTAATAATACATAACAATAATAAAAATGTTTCATTATTATTGTGTTCCATTTGTTTAGATGCGGCATTCGTTATTCCGGATAATTTGTAACTTTGAATAAATTCATAAAATTCGCCAAATTTGAAAGGAAATTGAAAAGGCTACTTTTTGCAGATTGAAAAGGCCACCTTTGAGAAAGTCCCTACTGGACGCAACATGTCAGGTGGGTGGGGTGGTGGCGTCACCATGCTGGGTGGACCAAAGCAGATTGAAAAGGCTACCTTTGAGAAAGTTCCCTATACGATGCAATGTGTCAGGTGGGCGGGGCGGCAGGGGCATCTCCATGCTGGGTGGACCAATGCAGATTGAAAAGGCTACCTTTGAGAAAGTCCCTATAGCAGTTTTGGCGAACTTGGCACCCCAGATTTTTTGGAACTACATTTCCCATGGTGCTCATGCACTCTGCAGTGTAGTTGAGCATCATGGGAAATGTAGTTCCAAAACATCCGGGGTGCCAAGGTTCGCCATCGCTGCCCTATAGGATGCAACGTGTCAGATGGGTGGGGTCGTGGTGTCTCCATGCTCGGCGGACCAATGCAGATTGAAAAGGCAACCTTTGAGAAAGTCCCTATTAGACGCAATGTGTCAGGAGGGTAGGGCGGTGGCGTCACCATGCTGGACGGACCAAAGCAGATTGAAAAGGCAACTTTTGAGAAAGTCCCTATTAGACGCAAAGTGTTAGGTGAGCGGTGGCATCACCATGCTGGACGGACCAGAGCAGACTGAAAAGGCAACCTTTGACAAAGTCCCTATAGGATGCAACGTGTCAAGTGGGCGGGGGCGGTGGTGTCTCCATGCTGGGTGGACTAAGATTTAAAAGGCTGCCTTTGAGAAAGTCCCTATTAGATACAACATGTCAACTGGGCGGTGGCGTCACCATGCTGGACGGACCATAGCAGATTGAAAAGGTATCCTTTGAGAAAGTCCCTATAGGATGCAACATGTCAGGGGGGTGTTATCATGAAGGGCGGACCAATGCGGATTGGAAAGGCTACCTTTGAGAAAGTCCATGTTAGACGCAACGTGTCAGGTGGGCAGGGCGGTGACGTCACCATGCTGGACGGACCCAAGAAGATAGAAAAGGCAACCTTTGAGAAAGCCCCTATAGGATGAAACGTGTCAGGGGGTGGGGTCGTGGCATCTCCAAGCTGGGTGGACCAATGCGGATTGAAAAGGCTACCTTTGAGAAAGTCCCTATTAGACGCAACGTGTCAGGTGGGTGGGGCGGTGGTGTCTTCATGCTGGGTGGACCAATGCAGATTGAAAATGCAACATTTGACAAAGTCCCTATAGGATGCAACGTGTCAGGGGGGTGGGGCCCGTAGTGTCTCCATGCCAGGTGGACCAATGCAGATTGAAAAGGCAACCTTTGACAAAGTCCCTATTGGACGATGCAGTGGCATCACCATGCTGGGCGGACCAATGCAAATTGAAAAGGAAAGGAAATAACATTCAATTACACAATGACTTGTGTAAAAATTGTATACGCTATATATATATTTTTTTTTATTTGTGGCGTCATCCTTTATATTCTTTGCTACTTTTAACTCATCGGTTTAAAACCCAGCGGAATGAATACACACGCAACTTAGTAAAATTGCAGTTCACGCCACCGAGCATCCTCTTCGTTTTTTGTTCTTCATACAATTTCCTATACGCACTTCAGTGGCATTTAAAAAAAACAAAAAAAAAAACAAAAAAAAACCACGTTGCCTCTTCCACCTTTGGCGCGTGTTTGTCTGCGCTGGGGAGACGCACCTTGTGTGGAAAAGGAATAAATAAGTAAAAATAATGATAGCGCTCGGCATACAGTAAAATCATAACTGCTGAACTCGTGCTCTCGCCGTTCTGCGAGTCTAACTGGGAGGAAATTCAAAGATGTGAGACGGGGAAAAAGCAGCAGATTGCAGCCTTTGATGCACGGGAAGATCATAAGCTCTCCTTTGCACAGATCTAAGGATTGTGTTAGCGTCTTATTTAAAGCTAGACCCATTTCATTAAATATGAAACTGGTACACGGGGCGCCTCCGAATCACCACTGCAGACACAGGGATTTATAGAAAGGAGATTACCGGGAAGGTTTTTTTTTTTTTTTTCTCCCGATCCGGAAAACAAACCTCGGCTGGGAGAACGTAAATTTTAAGAATTAGAAACTAAAAGCCATTAATGTATCAAATGAAAAAAAAAAAAAAAAGAACACGCTGTATACGGAGACTCTGGACCCGAGCGGGGGGGGGGGGGGGGGGGGGGGACGACGTTAGGAAGTGAAGCTGATGAAAATCCTAAAATAGAAGGAAAACTTTCACCTGGCGTCCGCGTCATTACAAAGCGGCTAATCTACCGCTCGGTCTGTGACACTCGGAAATTGATGTCCCCAGCTCCCGCCCCCTTCCCATACATCACGATAAGACCGCGCAACGCATATGCTGCACCGTGTAAGCGGATCTTTCATGCTGCTTCAGACCTGTCACTCCTGATGTGCAAAGGAGGAGGGGCCGGTCTCACACACACAGGCAAAAACTCAAACCTTCTCCATGTGACCCATCAAAGTACACAATAAAATATTTTATTCTATATAAAAAAATAAAAATAAAGGTTTATAATTTTTTATATTCGATTTGACTATATTATTTAATGAATGTATACATTTTAAGCATGTATAATTTTTATTTTATTAAAAATGGGTTTATGGTTTTATTTATGTATTTAATCTATGTATCCTTGTTATTTAATAAGTTTATCATTTTATTTAGATCTGTATTTATTTAAATACTCCTGGCGCCTCCCTCTGAGTTCACAGGAGCCGGAATGACAGAGGAGGTGTCGGGTATCAATGCGCGCTGACAGTAATGACTGCCAGCGCGCATTGAGGGCAATCCTGGAAACAAACGCTGGGCGGTATACATCCCCCACAATATTGATTTACGGGTGAACACCTGGGGAAGCAGCAACACTTTCTCATGGACCACTGGCTGGAGACCGCTGATTTAATGTATGTATTTTTTTTATTAAATAGAGTTTATCATTTTATTTTTGTATTTTGTTTTTTATGTATTATATAATGTATATATGTATGATTTTTTTTTCACTTAGAAAAATTTATTATTATTAAAAAAGGGTATTTTATGTATTTATCTAAGGTTTGTATGTATTTTTTTTTAAATTAAAACTGGATTGTTTTTATGTATTTATTTTATGTATTTATTCAAGGTTTGTATGTATTTGTGTTAATGTTTGTATGCAATTTTTATTTCTTTTTTTTTTTTTTTAAAAAGGTTTATCATTTTATTTACGTATTTATTTTATGTATGTATTATTTAAGGTTTGTATGTATGTATTTTTTTTTATTAAAACGGGTTATTTTATTTATGTATTATTATATTTATGTATTTTTTATTATTTTCGTTAAATAAAAAAAAAAAACTAAGCTCTGATGGGTGGAGTGAAATGCCTTGGGTGGCGTAGGCTGGTTGGAGCCCAGGCTGAGGCGGTCAGACACCACCTTACGGGGATTTTGCAGAGCTGTGCCACTTCCATGACTTGAAAATAGTCACTACAGCCAAGGGACTCTTCTGGTTAGCATTTTGTTGCCATGATCAGGGGCCACTGATAAGGCACTACAGCCAGCCCCCTCCTGTACTGGGCCCGGGGGCCCCATCAGTTCAAAAGCGGGGCCCGGTCACCTGCTGAGGAGGGCCGGCTGTATTGTCTTATACACCCCCCCCCCCCCCCCCCGTGGCATTGCCAGCTTCTCCTCCTCCCTTCTCCCTCCGGTTTGCAGGGGGATTGGTTCTAGCACATGCATATGGAAGGGGGTTCCATATGCGGTCTGCTCCCCCCCCCCCATCCCCCCCGCAGCATCCCGGCTTCCCTCCTTGCCTCTCTTGCCGGAAGCTGTTGTGGGCACATGAGGATGTTTCAAAATGAAAAAACAGGGGAAGGGGCCCATCAAATATATGGCTTATTGGCCCCTTCCTTTCATGAAGGAACACAGTGAGCGATCAGTACCAACCACTGCCTGTGCCCATTCATTACTGAAGCATAGTAAACTCTGTTTTCTGTGCTTCAGCTTGTGAATGAGCAAGAAACCTCAGAGCACTTCCTATCCGTTTACCTGGGCAGTTGATTCTGCAGAGAGAGGGACTGGTAAATCTATGTTCTCAGTCACTTCCACCGGGGTGCGGGGCCCCCGTCAGGCTGTATGGGGCCCCGTAAACTTATAAAACAGAAGCCCTGGCCATGGTCAACAGACAAAAAAAAAAAAGGCTCTCAGCCAAACTAATGAAGACCCTTCCCCCCCCTCCCCCCCGCCCGCCGCCAAGCGATGGTAAGAGTCGCTGTACATGAGCGGCGGCCGGCTTCTGCTACTTTTCAGCGAGGAAGGTTACGCTTTATGCGATTTATTAGAAAACTATTTCTAGCAGCCAAAGTCTTGCAAAATAGCCAGAAAGCTGGAGTTGGCTTTCCTGAAATGGAAAGAAAAAAAGAAGAGTAATTTTATGTGATTTGCTGCAGTGATGAAACCCACGTGTATAAAAATCAGTGTTGCCGGGCCGGGCTCTTAAGTCAATAAAAGTGCTATAAATGGAGCCATTCTGCAGACTAAATGCATTTTTTTTTTAGCAGATTTTACAGTCTAAAAAGGAGAATAAAAAAGTGAATATTACCAACACTTAAACAGCGCTTGCTAGCCAAACACGGGATTGGAGTTTGCAATGAGTTATTTTCCACTAATGCTCATCCGTCCAGGTGGGGGGTGCGCACTGCTCCGTCATAAGCTTATCAAACGCAAAACTTTGCCTTTTAACCACCACCTACCATCTGGAAGATTTAACCCCCCCTCCCCCACCCCTCCCTGACCAGGCCATTTTTTTTACTACTTTAACCACTTCACCTCCGGAAGGATTTAGCCCTTTTTTTACTTTCTGCAATAAAAATTTTTTTTCATATTTTCTTATCTCTCATATTTTTATATATATATATATATATATATATATATATATATATATATATATATATATATATATATATATATATATATATAGATATAGATATATAGATGTATATAGAGAGAGAGAGATAGAGAGAGATAGAGAGATAGAGAGAGATAGAGAGAAATAGAGAAATAGAGAGAAAGAGAGAAAGAGAGAGAGAGAGAAAGAGAGATAGAGAGATAGAGAGATAGAGAGAGAGAGAGAGATAGAGAGATAGAGAGATAGAGAGATAGAGAGAGATAGAGAGATAGAGAGAGATAGAGAGATAGAGAGATAGAGAGAGAGAGAGAGAGAGAGAGAATTATATTATATATATATATATATATATATATATATATATATATATATATATATATATATATATAATAATTTTCTCTCATACATATATAGAGAGATATAAATCAGTTTTAGGCCAATATCTAGATATTTTTGTTAATAAAAAAATTAAGATAAAAAAATGTAAATAAAAAATATCGCAATAAGTGTATATATTGAGAGCTTTGCGTTAAAGTTAGCGTCAACAAAATAGGGGATAGATTTAGTCTTTTTTTTTTTTTACTAGTAATGGCAGCGATCAGTGATTTTTAGTGGGACTGCGACGATGCGGCGGAGAGATCGGACACCTGACATTTTTGACACTTTTATTTGGAACCAGTGACATTACAGCGATCAGTGCTTAAAAATATGCACTGACATTGTACTAATGACAATGGCAGGAAAGGGGTTAACATCAGGGGCGATCAAGGGGTTAAATGTGTTCCTTGGGAGGTGTTTTCTAACTGTATTGGGGGGGGGGGGGGGTGTGATGGACAACACACAGATAAGTCTTCCTGCTCAGCATAACAACAGATCTCAGCGTCATCCCCTGGCGGAACAAAGATCTGCCTTGTTTACTTCCGCAGACCCACCGTTCTGTCCCTGCAGGGAAACGATCATGGGCGGCCGGCAAACATAAGAGTCCGCCTGGACCCGCTGTTAGGCTCCCCCGATTGGGAATGCCTACGAATGCTAGCGCACAAACCACTGTCCCAGTACGCCGATTTGCGCCGCCGAAAGCCACCTCGCCGCAGTGCATCTGTGGCGTGTGGTCGGCGAGCGGGTAACTGACAATTGCGCGGTCATGCAACACTGTACCCAAATAAAAGCTATACAATTTTTTTTTTCCCTGCAAAAATAGAGATTTCTTTTGGTAGCGTATCATACCATCGCCAAGCACCATTGACTTGCGCAGGGCCAACATGCCGGTGTTCTGCCTAATAGAGTCCGCCTATCAAATGCTGTCCGCTCCGTACTGCGCATGCGCAGTACGGAGCAGACGAAGCTTCGGAAAAACTCCGAAGCTGAACGGCGCCTGCGCCGTGAGTGGAGGAGGTAGTGAGTGGCTTCGGGCTCGGCCTCGCTCCGCTCGGCTCTTTTTTATTCTAACTCTATGTCCACTTGGATAGTGGGGATAGAACCTGGACTCACGGCGCAGGCGCCATTCATCCTCGGTAATTTTCAGAAACTGTGTTCCTGTGTACTGCGCATGCGCAGTACGCAGGGGACAGTATCTGATAGGGGACACTATTTTACAAGACACCGGTTCTAGTCCTCTGCGGCCGGTCACATGTTCAAGGGGGGGGAAAAAAAAAAGCCTTTGGAAGAGTAAAATTAAATATCTATAAACTTTTTTAAATTGGCATAGAAATAGACAGCCGTGGCCAAAAGTTTTGAGAATGACACAAATATTAATTTTCAAAGTCTGCTGCTTCAGTTTTTATGATGGCAATTTGCATATACTCCAGAATGGTATGAAGAGTGATCAGATGAATTGCAATGAATTGTAAAGCCCCTCTTTGCCATGAAAATTTACTTAATCCCATAAAAACGTAATCCCCAAAAACATTTCCACTGCATTTGTGAAGAAGGCTTCGGGGCGCCCTAAGAAAGTCCAGCAAGCCCCAGGACCGTCTCCTACAGATGATTCAGCGTCGGGATCGGTGGCACCACCAGTGAAGAGCTTGCTCAGGAATGGAAGCAGGCAGATGTGAGGACATCGGCACACCCAGTGAGAAGAAGACTTTTGGAGGACTGACTCGTGTCAAGAAGGGCAGCAAAGAAGCCACGTCTCTAGAGAAAAAACATCAGGGACAGACGGATATTCTACAAAAAGGTATAGGGATTGGACTGCTGAGGACTGGGGAAAGTCATTTTCTCTGATGAATCCTCTTTCTGTTTTTTTGGGGCATCCGGAAAAAACCTTGTCGGGAGAAGAAAAGGTGAGCGCTACCATCAGTCCTGTGTCATGCCAACAGTAAAGCCTCCTGAGACCATTCATGGGTGGGGTTGCTTCTCAGCCAAGGGAGGGGGCTCACTCACAATTTTGCCTAAGAACCTCAACCCAGCCATGAATAGAGAATGGTACAAACCACGAGAGCAACTTCTCCCAACCATCCAAGAACAGTTTGGCGAGGAACAAATGCCTTTTCCAGCATGATGGAGCACCTTGTCATAAGGTAAGAGAGATAACTATGTGGCTTGGGGAACAAACCATCGACGTTTTGGGTCCATGGCCTGGAAACTTCCCAGGCCTTAATCCAGGCTCTCTCAGCCTTTTAACCCTAGAGCAACCCCAAAAATAAAATTTCAGGTCTCCAAGAGCCCTTACTAAAACCAATTCATCAGGGGTCAATTGAACAATGACCCTTATACTGGTGGTCAATAGGAAAAATGTTCCCCTTAAAATGGTGCTCAGAATGCCACCCTTAAAGACATCTAAAAATATATTTTGCGTCATGCTAATGGCTTTGCTAAGTGATACTGAACCTTGAACTCTGAAGGCATCATCAAAAGGGTGGTTTATTAGCCACAGCTCAAGGAACCCCTAGAAACCTCTGGAGGAACCCCAGGGTTCCACAGAAACCTGGTTGAGAATGGCTGCCTTAATCCCTTTGAGAACTTGTGGTCAATCCTCAAGAGGCGGGTGAACAAAAAAAGAAAAAAACACAAATTTTGACAAACTCCAAGCATTGATTATGGAAGAATGGACCGCCATCAGTCAGGATGTGGTCCAGAAGCCTTTGACGCTTCAGAAATGCCCATAATTATACTTCAGTACCCCATAGTAACATCTGACAAAAAGATCTAAAAACACTGAAGCAGCAGATTGTGAAAATTAATATTTGGGTCATTCTCAAAACTTCTGTCCACGGATGTATATTTGAAATCAAATCTTTATTATTTTGTGGAAATAACATGGCGTGGGTGGATTTCTGCCATTCACAGGCTGTGTCACGCTCCCCTCCAGCCTGTGTCTTAGAATAAGAGGGAGGCAAAGCCTCCATTAATCTACATGCATCATCCACCACCCCCCACCCAATATTGCGTATAGCTGGTTAGTGGGCATGGAGGAAGGAGGGAGGGAGTGGGCTGCCATTTACCACTGTGTATATGCCCACGTGGGTGACTCTATACTCACATGGGCTGCTCCGATGTCATAGGGAGGAAACACTCAGCACAGAAACTCACTGAAAACTGAGCATGTGCAAAGCTGCCACCACAGCTGCAAAATCCCTAGCTCAGTGATGGCGAATCTTGGCACCCCAGATGTTTTGGAACTACATTTCCCATGATGCGGCCTAGCTGAGCTGGGGACATGGACAGAAGGGGGAGATAGAGAGCAGCAGGATCAACCAGGTTTTTTGCAGGATACAGAAAAGGAATCTCATAGTGAGCGAGTATGAACAGCACGGAATACACCATTTATTGATAGTTTTATTTTATTTTATGGGTTTAGTGACACTTTTAGGTGGTACCGATGTTGAAAAAAGCCTACAATTCTGTAGACTTTGGCCCAACCCCGCCTCTCGATTGGAGCCACACCCCTAAAAAATGTCTCAAATCCCAACAAACCTCAAGCAGCAATCATAACAAAGCACGCAACTTTATGCATCACAAAGCCCATGCGGTCTCCATCTTGAATGGCCCACATTTGCATCTAAAATGTCCAATTATGTCCAAAGTCGTTTCAGAAAAACGTCGTCCTTCAAGGTTATGTCGGAACGCTGAATACAAGAGTATGTTTACCGACTCACCACTCTGGGTTTATGTCCTCTTTACTGCCCTCAAATGGATAGATTGAGGGCAGGTATGCCTGGGAGGTAGCCCATCCCTCCTTAAATACTGGGGTGTAATGACGTGGCCTCATAAAAATAAAATAAATAAAAAATAAAGAACTGCCACCCAAAGCTTTAACTGCTCTATTCACAGAGAAACAATAAGTGACCGGCGCAATTCGTCTAACAGCCGCTATCTGAGCAGTCGGATGATTCAGACGGCAGCTCGCTGCCAACACGTTTGCACATAGACAGCACTGGAAGATTTAATTAGATGGTCTGGCATCAGAGAGTTGGCAAACGAGGAGGGAAAAGACAAACTGGCCTGTCTACCGCCTCGTATGTGACCAAGATAGGAACAAAATGAACAGATAAACAGCCCCTCCTTTGGATGTGCCGAATGAGGACAAAAGACTCGGCTCGGCACGATCCGCTTCATTAAAAAGGTCAGTAAGAGTAAAATATTGTCCGTGGTTTTTAAATATCTCCAGCTGTCATAACCACTACAGATAAAACGCGAGGACACAGCGGCGGCGACCTACGGGTCATTGGCGTCAGCCTTGTCTGCACCACCTAGCTCAACTGAGAAAAAAAAAAAAAAAAGGTAAGGGGCCAAGTGGAAGACCGTTGGCTGAAAAGAGAGTGCATTGTATCACTGTTTGGGTAATCAGGAGCCGCGGGCGCTAGAACGGTCTGAATACCGGCAGTTCCTTCTTGAAGAATTCTTTGGGAATCCTTCAACTCTTGTACGCTTATTTCAATTCTGAGGAACACAACCCCATGGTTGATTACCTTCAAATCCCTGAGGGGGAGGGGGGAATACAATGGCCTGATACACGTGTGATAACGCTGGACCAATAGACATGAAAGTTGGATCCGATGGATCTACCATAAAAGGGATTTTTCCTTCAAAAGAAGCAGATCTGTGGTTGAAATACAGTATTTGTCCAATCATTGTCAAAAGTTTGTAGAATTCATCTCCGTAACATCTCTAAAATTCGCCCCTTTTTAACAAATGAAACCACCAAGCTCCTCATTCGCTCCCTGGTTATCTCTTGCCTTGACTATTGCAACTCCCTTCTCATTGGCCTGCCTCTCCATAGGCTCCTCCCCTCTTCAGTCTATCATGAATGCTACTGCCAGACTTATCCACTTTACCAACCGCTCAGTGTCTGCCAAGCCTCTCCTCCAATCCCTACACTGGCCTCCATTCAGTGTCTGCCAACCCTCTCCTCCAATCCCTACACTGGCCTCCATTCAGTGTCTGCCAACCCTCTCCTCCAATCCCTACAGTGGCCTCCATTCAGTGTCTGCCAACTCTCTCCTCCAATCCCTACACTGGCCTCCATTCAGTGTCTGCCAACCCTCTCCTCCAATCCCTACACTGGCCTCCATTCAGTGTCTGCCAACCCTCTCCTCCAATCCCTACAGTGGCCTCCATTCAGTGTCTGCCAACCCTCTCCTTCAATCCCTACACTGGCCTCCATTCAGTGTCTGCCAACCCTCTCCTCCAATCCCTACACTGGCCTCCATTCAGTGTCTGACAACCCTCTCCGCCAATCCCTACACTGGCCTCCATTCAGTGTCTGCCAACTCTCTCCTCCAATTCCTACAGTGGCCTCCATTCAGTGTCTGCCAACCCTCTCCTCCAATTCCTACAGTGGCCTCCATTCAGTGTCTGCCAACCCTCTCCTCCAATTCCTACAGTGGCCTCCATTCAGTGTCTGACAACCCTCTCCGCCAATCCCTACACTGGCCTCCATTCAGTGTCTGCCAACTCTCTCCTCCAATCCCTACAGTGGCCTCCAATTCAGTGTCTGCCAACCCTCTCCTCCAATCCCTACAGTGGCCTCCATTCAGTGTCTCCCAACCCTCTCCTCCAATCCCTACATCGGCTCCCGATCACTCAGCGAATTAAATTAAAAACAGTAACCACAACATACAAAGCCATTCACAACTCTGCCCCGAGCTTCATCACCAATCTTGTCTCCAAATATCACCCAAATCATCCCCTCCTCTCAAGGCCTCCTACTCTCAAGCTCTCTCGTCTCCTCCCTCCCATGCTAGTCTCCAGGATTTCTCCAGAGCCTCTCCTATCCTCTGGAACTCGCTACCTCCACTGTACCTTTAGGCAATCCCTGAAAACTCATCTCTTCAGGGAAGCCTATCGTGTCTCCAACTAATCTACCACTTCCATCAGCTCATTCCCCACAGTTAAAACCTTTTGTACCCCCTTGCTCCGCCCTACTAGATTGTAAGCTCTTCTGAGCAGGGTCCTCTTGTGTTTTATTGTATTATAACTGTATTGTCTCCCTTTTAAATTGTAAAGAGCTGCATAAACTATTGGCGCTATATAAATCCTGTATAATAATAATAATTTGTTGTAGTCCTAGGCTGCTCAAAGGCCAAAGCGCTCGAAGGCCAACAAATAATTGGATGTATACTGAGCTTTTTGTCCAAAAGTTCAACTTAAAGGACTCTTTGAAAGATTTGTTAAGAGTAGGGGTCTCCAAAATTTCTGAAGGGTCAAGTTTACCGTCTCTCAAAGTTAAGGGGGGCCAGGACTGTGATGAGTGGGAGTATGCCTGAACATTGGTATTAGAAATAGGTTGTGTCAATGGGAAAAATAGTGCCATATCGTTGGTGTCAGTGGAAGGCACAGTGCCCCATTATTGGTGTCAGTGGCAAGACTTATGCCCAATTGTTGATGCCAATGGCAGGAATAATGCCTCAAGGGCTGGCAAGCAAAGGGCTATCTCCTAAACTTGCGGTGTTTAGGAGATATTCACACTGGATGCAGCCGGTGACGACAGGTAGGAGTAGTGGAGAAGGCCCGGGAAGTGGTCTAGATACCCGCGGGTGGCTCGTGAAAGGTGCCAAATGTGACACCGGAGGGGGAGAGGAATCCGAAAAGCGGAAGTTTCATTCTTGGGTGGAACTCCGCTTTAATTCATTTTTAATATTCAACGCAAACCCCCTCCATCCATCCAAGTCACTATGTTTTATTTTGTTGAGAAATCACTGAACTCAACCCCTCTCCCTCCATTCCCTCTTGGATTTCTAGCACAGCCATATTGAGTAAGGGCAGACGATTCATGTAGCATATACTTCCTGGAATCCATCTGCCATTAGCTAAGGCATGCATGCAGGAAGGTGTGCTTAGCTAAGAAAACCCCCTCCTCCAAATGGAAAAAAATAAATTCCTGTGAAGACTCCTGGGGTGTATGACATCATCTTGGGCTAAATCAGCTAAAAATAAAAAGAAGTATAAAAATAAATAAAAAAAAAGTAAATATAATATAATTCAAGCAGCATAATGATTACAAATGGTTCAAGTTAATTGAGAGAGTTTTAGTTCCACTTTTAGCAGAAACAAGACCCCGATCAGGAAGCAATCCTCGGTGGTACTGTATTGGAACCGCTCGGTACCCGCTCCCCTTTACAGCCAGCAAGCACACACTTGAGCCGCCGTCTGAATATTTTCTGCATGTCGTTTTATTTCATCCTTTACCTTCTTTTTTTCTCGTAGCTTGTTTCAACGTTGCGGAAGAAGAAGAAGAAGAAAGGAGAAAGGAGGAAGAAGAAAGAAGAAGGAAGAAAGAAGAAAGAAAGAAGGAAGAAAGAAGAAAGAAAGAAGGAAGGAGGAAGAATGAAGGAGGAAGAAGAAAGAGGAAGAAGGAAGAAGAAGAAGGAGAAAGAAGAAGAAAGAAGAAGAAAGAAGAAAGAGGAAGAAGGAAGAAGAAGAAGGAGAAAGAAGAAGAAAGAAGAAGAAAGAAGAAGAAAGAAGAAAAAGAAGAAAAGAAAAAGAAGAAAAAAGAAGGAGAGGTGGTGTAAGTTTTCGAAGGAGGATCTTGATTCTATTGGCACTCGGCTCACACAGCGGAGAAGTGCTTGTGTGTCAGTTCTTGATTCGGCACATCAATAGCTTTCTATTCAATCTGTTAACTGTGTGTGTACGAGATCACACCGAACCCGCTGAGCCGCTAACATAATCTCATCGGTGACAGCCTCCGCTGAAAGGATCTTGAGCGGCACCTAGTAAAATATTACAGCGCTTCGCCACTTGGCAGGTGATGTGGTGTATAATATTTGCCAGAAGAGGGAAAAGATAATATTGCATCGGGATTCAGCCGCACAGCGGGGGAACAGACAGACAAAGTATTTCTGTGAATAAAAAAAATAAAAAAAGAAGAGCCGTCTAAAACAAGTGGCATTCAAAAAGGACGCAACACAACGGGAACGCGCGGTAAACTTCAAGTGGACCTGTCATCGCAATACAGAACATGTCAATTCTTCTCACTCTTTCTTCATTCTGTCGCGGCTTCTGGTGCAACGGGGATTTACAATAAGAACGCATCTGCTTGGTGAATTGTGCCAATGTCAGCGGCTTTCTGAATGGGCAACGAAACGCGTACTGCAAAAAAAAAAAAAAAAAGTGGGCCTGGGGGTTACCCAGTTGCAATGGGCAGGCAACACCAACGTGGACGTTTAAAGAGGAGCTCCAGGCTCCCTCCCCCCCCAAAACAGTATTTGTAGCTGCTGACTTTTAATCTTAGGACACTTACCTGTCCAGGGATCCAGCAATGTCCTCAACGAGCCAAATCTTCCATAGGCTTTGGGTGCAGACACCAGCATCTCAAGTATGGGAAACCAGAAGAGAAGCCTTGCGGCTTCACAGCCGGTTGGTTTCCTTGTGCTCATGCTCGAGCTGAGTTGCACCTTGCGAATGGTCCTGTAGTCTTCTGGGACCTGTGATGTGTCCCCGAAGACTGTGGAGGAAGGAGAGGGCAAGGGAGAAGGGAAGGGGAGAGGGCAAGGGAGAAGGGAAGGGGAGAGGGCGAGGGAGAAGGGGAGAGGGCGAGGGAGAAGGGGAGAGGGCGAGGGAGAAGGGAAGGGGAGAGGGCGAGGGAGAAGGGAAGGGGAGAGGGCGAGGGAGAAGGGAAGGGGAGAGGGCGAGGGAGAAGGGAAGGGGAGAGGGCGAGGGAGAAGGGAAGGGGAGAGGGCGAGGGAGAAGGGAAGGGGAGAGGGCGAGGGAGAAGGGAAGGGGAGAGGGCGAGGGAGAAGGGAAGGGGAGAGGGCGAGGGAGAAGGGAAGGGGAGAGGGAGAGGGAGAAGGGAAGGGGAGAGGGAGAAGGATAGGGGAGAGGGAGAGGGAGAAGGGAAGGGGAGAGGGAGAAGGGAAGGGGAGAGGGGGAAGGGAGAGGGAAGGGAGAGGGAGGGGGAAGGGAGAGGGAGGGGGAAGGGAGAGGGAGGGGGAAGGGAGAGGGAGGGGGAAGGGAGAGGGAGGGGGAAGGGAGAGGGAGGGGGAAGGGAGAGGGGACTTTATTAGGTACACCTGTTTAATTGCTTGGTAACACAAATTGCTAATCAGCCAATCACATGGCAGAAACTCAATGCACTTAGGCATTTAGACATGGTGAAGACAACTTGCTGAAGTTTAAACCAAGCCTCAGAATGAGGAAGAAAGGGGATTTAAGTGACTTTGAACGTGGCATGGTTGTTGGTGCCACACGGGCTGATCTGAGTATTTCTGGGATTTTCACACACAACCATCTCTTGGGTTTACTGAGAATGGTGGGGAAAAGAGAAAATATCCAGTGAGCGGGAGTTGTGTGGAGGAAAATGCCTTGTTGATGTCAGAGAAGAATGGGCAGGCTGGTTCCAGATGATAGAAAGGCAACAGTAACTCAAATAACCACTTGTTACATCCAAGGTATGCAGAATACCATCTCTGAACACACAACACATCCAACCTTGAAGCAGATGGGCTACAGCAGCAGCAGACAACTCCAGGTGCCACTCCTGTCAGCTAAGAACAGGAAACTGGAGGCTACAATTGGCACTGGATCACCAAAATTGGACAATAGAAGGCTGGAAAAATATGGCCTGGTCTGAGGAGTCTGGATTTCAGCTGCGACATTCAGATGGTGAGGTCAGAATTTGGCGCATGGGTCCATCCTGCCTTCTATCACCGGTTCAGGCTGGTGGTGTAATGGTGTGGGGGAGATTTTTTTGGCAAACTTTGGGACCCTTAAACCATGATCAATTGGTACTAAGATCCACGGCCTACCTGGGTATTGTTGCTGACCATTGTCCATCCCCTCATGACTACAGTGTCCCCATCTTCTGCTGGATCCTTCCAGCAGGATAATGCTCCATGTCACAAAGCTCCAATCATCTCACTGTACACACTCACCAGATCTCAATCCTATACATATATTGGATTGAGATCTGGTGAGTGTGTACAGTGACCTCATTGTCCAGTGGTGAGATGATTGGAGCTTTGTGACATTGTGCAATAATCTGCTGGAAGGAGCCATCAGAAGATGGGGACACTGTGTATGTATATCTATATCTATCTATCTATATATATATATATATATATATATATATATATATATATATATATATATATCTCTCTCCATTATATATTATATATTATATATATATATATATATATATATATATATATATATATATATATATATATATATATATATATATATATATATATATATATATATATATATATATATATATATATATATATATTTCTTTATTTATTTTAAATTTACCATTATTTTCCCAGTGAAAGTGGAGTTACCATTTCAATAAATGTTTTTGCACCCAAAGTTCAGCTTTAAATTTTGGAAATTGCCCTTTAATTTATAAAAACAAAAGTCTTTGTTGAATGTTTTTTTTCTTTCCCCCCCACCAGACGCCAGGGAAAAAAAAACTACTGGCCTTTACTAGACAGCTTTTTATGAGAAAATCCCTAAATAAAATCTCGCTGTAAAATGTGTTAATCTCCGGCAGGGTAAGATCTACACTGAATCCCAAAAAAATAAAAGAAAGCAATATAGCGGAGGCCTTCAGCAAACAGCCAACCAAAAAAAAAAAAAAAAAAAAAAACCCTCAACCCACCTGTCAATGCGTGGGCAGCGAGAAACTGTTGACATAAGTCTACAGCAAATATTTCCTCAGCTCAGATATATAAATCCCTCACATCTGTCTGACAAGTCATCACAGGTAACATTTTACTTTTGGAAAAAAAATTTTTTATACATATATCTATGTGTGTGTGTGTATATATATATATATATACACACACACACATACATACATACATATATATATATAAGAATAAAAAAAATAAAAAAAGGGGGACTGGGATTGCGGTGATTACTGGCCTATGCATACCCGCCGAGCGTTTTTCGCAGACGTGAGCGGTGGATAAGTTACTGCCGGCGTTAAAACTTGTCATCAATTGCGAACTACACGTGTAAAATTGTTTCTTAAGCAAAGGGCACCTCTTCAGTCACTTTAATGCGCGGAGTAGAATAGTTATTTTAAGTCGCTCCCAAACATAAACACTCGAGAAGCAGAGGATAAAAACGATATGTATGATGGGTTTTAACTATAATTGCACTTTAAAGAGTGTTATTTTTTTTCCTCCCCCCCCCCTCCTCTTGTCACAGGTTGCCGAGATGTATTCGGAACGGAGTAGAAAAGATCGCCTAAAATACTTTCACAGTGACGGGTGAGTTCTATTTTATTTTTATTTTTTTCCTACCGTGGCAAGAAATGTCAGGACTGGAGTCAAGGACACTTCCAGCTGTGGCCGTGTAATTAGATTAGCGGTTCACAGCCAAGAAAGGTTTAGCTCTAATTTGACAATAACTTTCCCGTGCAGCGACGTATTCCGCACATACGTTTTGGCATGCGTTTGTTTTGGCACCCATTAGCTGGCATCAAAGTTTGTCAATCCATTTATAGTATAGGTCTGTTTGGGCTTAAAGTGATTCAAAACTTTATATATATATATATATATATATATATATATATATATATATATATATATATATATATATATATATATATATATATATATATATATATATATATATATTTTTTTTTAAATAATAAACATGTCATACTTCCCTGCCCTGTGTAAATGGTTTTGTACAGAGCAGCCCCCCGATCCTCCTCTTCTGGCACCCCCCACGCCTCCTCTTCAGCAAGAGCCCACCATAGGAAGCCGCTTTTTATGGGGGGGGGGGGGGTACAGACTGGATCCTGAGCACCGCTGCCTACGTCTATAGACACAGACAGTGAAGCTCGGCTCCGCCCCCCAGCTTCTTTGTCATAGGATTTAAAGGACGGCAGTAGGAGCAGACATTGAGGCTCTGCTCCACATATACCCCACCCCCCCGCCCCCACCCTCCTTTCTTCCTCATCATAGGATTTAATGGACAGCAGTAGAAGCAGACATTGAGGCTCGGCTCCACATCACCCCCCCCCCCCCCCAGTGCTTCCTCATCATAGGATTTAATGGACAGCAGTAGAAGCAGACATTGAGGCTCGGCTCCACATCACCCCCCCCCCCCCCTAGTGCTTCCTCATCATAGGATTTAATGGGCAGCAGCAGAGAGATAATGGTTCCTTGCTGCTATCAATCTGCCCTATGAGAAGGGAGAGAGCCACTGTGCACAGCGCTGCATCAGGCTCAGGTAAGTATAAAAAGGGCACCCTAGACAAAATCTTTTTTTTTTTTACCTTAAAAAGTGTCACTGAATCCAGTGATATGAAAATGGCTCATCTCATTCTCCCCCGCCCAGCTTATAAAATCTTTTTACATTGAAATACTGTCATTATGTGCCTTCTTGGCTGATATGGGCATACCACGGTCACATGATAAACTGCAGTGTTAGTCTGGGTGCTCAGTGTTCAGGTAGGAGGAGAGTTCCACTACAGCCCGTGTCCTCATGCTGTTATGGGAGGCGGATCATCCATCAATCAAGATGTGGCATCCCAACCACTGTGTTTTTTTTAGTTACTGGGCATGGAGGAGGAAGGAAGGACGAACTGGGCTGTCATATAGGATCTGTATATACACCCAAATTTTGTGATGTCAATACCATGTGACCTGAAAAGCTCAGCTCAACAAGAAAATGTCCTCTCCAGTAGGGTTGTCCTGATGCTCGGGACCGATGCCGAGCATTTGCACGAGTACTTGTACTAATGTTCCCGATGCCAGATCCGATATCTGGGAGAGATCAATAAAGCCACCCAGCGCAATCGGAAGTCAGCGGGGCGGAGCAACGGAAGCGACGCTCCATGTCGGCGGTTGGACATCACAGTCCCCCCTTAACGCAAACAGTGTACTTTATCCCTCACTCTCCCAGCAATCTGTGCTAACCTCCACTCTCGGAGTGTGGGCGAGCTCCTGACATTCTTGCCAGAGGAGCAGATTTGTGGGACTCGTCAGGTGGCGGGGAGGAGGCCTGTATTGAGCGAAGAATAAAATACTGTATATATACTCGAGTATATGCCAACCCCAATATAAGCCGAGGCACCTAATTTCACCACAAAAAACTGGGAAAACGTATTGACTCGAGTATAAGCCTAGGGTGGGTAATGCAGTAGCTACTGGTAAACAATGCCCATCTGCAGCCTCACTGTGCGCACCTGTATCAGTGCCCATCTGCAGCCTCACTGTGCCCACCTGTATCAGTGCCCACCTGCAGCCTCACTGTGCCCGCCTGTATCAGTGCCCACCTGCAGCCTCACTGTGCCCACCTGTATCAGTGCCCACCTGCAGCCTCACTGTGCCCACCTGTATCAGTGCCCACCTGCAGCCTCACCGTGCCCACCTGTATCAGTGCCCACCTGCAGCCTCACCGTGCCCACCTGTATCAGTGCCCACCTGCAGCCTCACCGTGCCCACCTGTATCAGTGCCCACCTGCAGCCTCACCGTGCCCACCTGTATCCATGGCCATCTGCAGCCTCACCGTGCCCATCTGCAGCCTCACCGTGCCCATCTGCAGCCTCACCGTGCCCATCTGCAGCCTCACCGTGCCCATCTGCAGCCTCACCGTGCCCATCTGCAGCCTCACCGTGCCCACCTGTGTCAGTGCCCATCTGCAGCCTCACCGTGCCCACCTGTGTCAGTGCCCATCTGCAGCCTCACCGTGCCCACCTGTGTCAGTGCCCATCTGCAGCCTCACCGTGCCCACCTGTGTCAGTGCCCATCTGCAGCCTCACCGTGCCCACCTGTGTCAGTGCCCATCTGCAGCCTCACCGTGCCCACCTGTGTCAGTGCCCATCTGCAGCCTCACCGTGCCCACCTGTGTCAGTGCCCACCTGCAGCCTCACCGTGACCACCTGCAGGTTCCCAGCACTGTATCAGTGTTTTCCGTCTATCACGGATGAGGAGGCGGTGGGGCTTTGTTACAGTGGACGACCGCCGAACAGTTAAGACTGCACGACACAGCGGGAGACCCTCACTCGAGTATAAACCGAGGGGGGCTTTTTCAGCATAGAAAAAAAGTGCTGAAAAAGTCGGCTTATACTCGAGCATATATAGTCATTTAAAACTTGCTACCCAGGGAAGATGGGGGTGTCGGTGTCACAGGATACTAATAATTTCCTGCTGGCTGAGCTTCAGGCTGGCTGGCTTTAGGTTTCCTTGGCGTGACCACATTTCCACCAAGCTGCTCTCTTCACCTTGTATATTCAAGAAGCCAATTTAAAAAAAAATAAAAATAAAATAATAAAAAAAATAAAAATAAAAAAAAGGATGACATCCCCTCCCAGGTTTAGGCATAGGAGATCTGATCGCTTCAACGGGTTTCCTGCACCCGCTTGTGGCCCAGGACACAACCGCCCGCCTCATTAGTAGACGTTTTGTGTCTTTTGATACCCGACTGATCCTTCGGTTTAGTGGATCAGTTTTAAAAACGAGAACATTTTTCTGTAATTATACCGTTTTTTTTTTTTTTTTTTCCATGTCTGAGTTGTGCAGGCCTCTTGGGCATCCGGTTTAAATAAATCTCTGTGATCTCTATGACACAAAGTGGAAGGAAAAAAAAAAAAAAAAGGCATAAATTACAAATACCAACAGCATTATTTTTACAAATATGGAAAGAGCATAGGTGTTTTTTTTTTTTTTGTATTAACAGCGCTTAGTATTGTAATCATTATAATTTAATGTTATTTAGGGATGAAAAGGGCTGTTAACGTGAAACATTAAGAACGCCGACATCAAAGGGGATTTATATAAAAAAAGTTTCTCTATATATACGGTAAGTGGTTAGCATAGTGGGAATAAATAGTTATTGCCTCACTTTTTTTTTATAGGTAAATATGGAATCCGTAGTAAAAGTTATATATAAAGTGTAGCGCTAAGTAGTGATAAGTGAATCTATAAAACGCAATAATAGTGACAAAAGATAATCTCAACCCTTGCAATAATATATGCAACTATACGGTACACATCAATGGTGCTATATATAAATACTTATTAATGTACTTTCGAGAAAATGTACACAATGTATAAAAAAGTAAATAAAACGTGCAAAAGATGCAAATTGAGAAAACTTTAATACAAGAAGTCCATGTGTGGAAGTGAAGTCCCCAAATGTAAAATGAGAATTTCTAAAAAAACACAATCCGAGAGTGGTTCTTCCAAAAGGTCACCCAAGTGCCGACACCACCACCTTGACAGATGTAGGCTGACCAGATATTGTTGACCCAAATTGAACATATATTCACGGGGTCACATGTGCTTATTGCTCCAATCTGGGGATACAGACTCTCAGATCGCAGATCGATTAATCAAACCATGAGGGTTGCCTTTCGCCAATTCCTAAACACACTTGATCTTTACCGTTAGAAAGAGATCTCCGACACCAACCCGAAATCCACATAGAGTAGAAAAATATGGGCAAAATAGCGTGATACCGTTTAAAATAAAAATTTATAAAAAAAAAATAGTAATGAACTTACATTTATGTAGTCATTCAAGCGCTTAACAATAAAAATGAGCAGTAGTGGAGTCTTCCCGACGCGTTTCGTCCGCTAGGACTTCATCTGGGGTGTGAATCCGGAATATGGAACCCGACCATTTTGTCCAAACAGCAGGTGGAGCTCTGATCTCCTTTTCACATTTCCCTCTCCAACACACTACAAAAGCTCCCCCCCCCCCCCACCGTTTACAGATCAGTTAGTCAAGGTCTTACCAGGGCCCTCTTTAGGGCAGGGCATAAGGGACAGCTGCTCCGGGCACAATCATTGTTGTGCAGCTGTCCCTTGAGCCTACACTGCCTGAAAATTTGTTGACAAGTGGATTTGGGAGGGCCCAAGAAAATGTTTGCCCAGGGTCCAATCAATATTAAAGATGGCCCTGGTCATAACCAAGTCCCTACTCTCATGTGGGGGTGTTGATTTTTGGAGCGCCGTTTATAAACAAGGCACAGGTGGAATGCGTGCCTATTAAATCTTTGGTATGGAGCTGCTCTGAGCCATGTGACCGCTGCTGTGATGACCAATCACTACAATCACAGGTGTAAATAGTAAAAAAAAAAAAAAAAAAAAAAAAAAAAAAAAAAAAAGGAAATTTATTTTGACATAAAAAATAAATCTCATATTTATGCCCAAGAACCGAAAGGGACACCAGAGGTCACTTCGGTCCTCCAAGGACATAGAGCCGAGTGGAGGCCATCTTGCGCTCATTTGACCTCCTGCCCGGGTTTACCAACAGCCCCAGTAAGCTCGGAAATGGTCAGGGAAGCGGTGTTGGGGGCTTTTTAATCTTCTTTCCTTAATCTTTGTGTTTGTTATATGCACAAACCCCCATTTATTTTTATACCTTCACAGTTGTCCAGTGAGGACGCCGGCGTGATCTCGTACGGACAGATCAGACACAGGCAGCGCTGATTAGTAACGTTCCTCCCCCCAACAGCTGATGTAATCGCTCCTGGAGGATATTCCAGGTAATTAACCAGTACTGTTAACAAATAAGCACTTTAGATTTATATGCGGTGAAATGATTGTCCAGACGCACATTAATTCTTAAGCTTCTTATATCTCCGCTTTGATTTGCAGCTCTAATACCGGCACTTTTGGCGGCTCCCATGTGTCACTTCGGGGCGCTAAAGAAGCAGAGCCTGCTTCACTAAGAGGTGGCTTTTATAATAATACATTATGGGGGACCTAAAAAGACTCTTAGGTCTGGGGGGGTCACTTCCCTTGTCCCCCAGATATCATCAGATTAAGGTTCTACACATGCCAGCAGATTCCCTGCTATTTCTACCCCTGTCCATGGCAAGATGGGAGTAAGGGCGGCATGTAATGGAAGGGGTGGGTTCTACTTTAAAATCGTAACTTCACCCAAAAGTGGACATTCCGATTTTCTACACCACCACCACGTTTGGATACATTATTTTGAGAGAGGGCACTAGCTAATTTTGATAGGCCTAGGCAACAGGAGCGGAAGTTCGGTCTTCCTACTTTGCCAGGAGCCATCTAGGACACGTTACAAGTCAGGCCTGCGCAGTAGGAAGCTAGCTGTAAAGCCGCCAAGAGTCTCAGCCAGCTACCCCACGCTAGACATGGCGGAGCAATGGACCCGAAGACTGGCAAAGAACCGGATCAAGGCAGGACCACGCTGGATCCCTGGACAGGTAAGTGTCCAGTATTCGGCGCTGACTTTTTTTTGCTGGGTGGGGGAATGAAGATCCTGAACCCCACTGTGTCCATAGACACAGGCAGCGGGGGGGCTCGGGAGCGAGCCCGTACGAGTGCCCCCATAGAAAACGGCCAAAGAGAAGGAGCCAGCTCTGGTGGGGGAACCCAGAGGAGGAGGATCGGTGCTGCTCTGTGCAAAATCATTACACAGAGCAGGTAAGTATAACAGGTTTGTTATTTTGGAAGCTCTACAATCATTTTAAAGTGGAACTTCACTCTCTAAATAAACATGGACTATTTTTAATCCTTATGCTGCTAGCATTAGTAAACCAATATACTTTTATAATATATTTACTTGTTTTACACTTTTTTTTCTCATTTCTTCAGTTACTTCCTGGTTTCCATGCCTAGGCAAGTGATGTCATACATCCCAGGGGTCTTCACAAGGGGAGGAGGGGTTTTCTTGCATCCTTACACTCCCCTCCCCAAGATGTATGAGCATTATGTGTCAGCGAAAAACTCTCCCTCCCCCCCCCCCCCCCGATAGAAAAACAAGCACTAATCTGCATGTTTGCCCCTTAAGGATAAATGCCCCCCCCACCCCCCAGTACAAATCCACCCCATCCCAGCGCAAATCTTTGCCTTCCATTCCCTACAGTTCAAATCCTCTCTTCCCATATGCCCCTAGCCCAACCCCCCCCCCCCCCCCCCAAGAAAATGTTTCCCTCCTAGCACAAATCGTCTACCCCTCAAGTTTCCCCTGAGAGCTCAAATCCTCTCCACCCCCACTGTAAATTTCACCCCTCTTCTAGCACAAATGCCCCTCCTCCAATCCCCCCCAAACTTCCCCTCCTAACACAAATACCACCCTGTCATCCTAACTAACCATCCCCCACCCCACCTCAAAAAAAAAAAAAAAAAAAAAGTCCCCGCTACCATTTTACTTTTATGGCACAATCCCCCTCTCCTAGCACAAATCTTCTTCCCCCATCCTCCCCAAATCACCACTGCTAGGAACCCCTCCCCAAATTTGCCCTCCTAGAATAATTCTCAGCCCCTCTTGCCCCCCCCCCCCCCCCCATCTCCATATGTCCCTTCTCAACACAAATCTCCTCCCTCATAGCCATCACATGATACCACAGTGCCCAGGGCAGTCCAAGCTCCTCTTGCCCACCCCTTGTCCTGGCCCTCTTCCTTTCTATTTACTGACTAATCACACACATGGGTTGGACTTGTGTCTTTTTTCAACCTCACCTACTATGTAACTATTTACTAACGCTAGCAGCGTCAGGATCAAAGACACTTCATGTCGATCGAGAGAGTTTAGTTCTGCATTAAAGCGGAGCCACCTCAGTCAAAACCTGAAATAAATCTGTCGAGGGTAGACCACCCCTCCCCCCCTTTTTTAAATATTTGCTGGAAAAGCCCCCCTTAACGCAACAAAAGAGCTACTAATAAGCCAGCCATTGCGGTCTAATAAGCCTCCCCCCTCCCCCCCCAACCACCGCAGGTACTTTACACAAGCTGATGAGGCAGAAAGCACTTCGAAAAAGTTCAAGGGGTTTTCTAGTAGCGAGCCTGGCAGTTCCATTTAAAGATACCAATCTCTATTAACCTGGTGCTGATTAACAGTTGTCATTGCTATGAATCATAATCAAGCGATTATTTATAAAGCAGCAAGCGAAAAGCAAGGACAGCAATTCATTCTCCTCCTGTAAGTCTGCCGCTCTGCCAACTTATTACATTCATTTCCAATAAAGGAGGAGAAGAAGAAGAAAGAAAGAAAAAAAAAAAAAAAAAAACTTGAATAATGGACTCTCACTGCAAATTAACTTTCAAAATAATAATGGACGAATTGGATGCGTGGGTTATTTATTCCGCCAGACGCCTTTCTTTCATGGAGGTATTGACTGGAGATGGCAAAACACGCACCGGAGGACGGTATCCGGAGTCGGTGGATGAAGAGGTTGGGGCTTATTTACGACCCGTAGCGTTAGGAGACGATAAAACCACATCTCCCGCTTCCACTTGACCTGAATCTTTGAGTTCTTCGCCACAAATACACATCTTTTACGGGCAAGCCTCTCTCGTAGATTTACTAAATAAGAGGCTTTGGACGCGGGAATCAATATTTAGGAAGTAAAAAAAAAAAAAAAGCCAACGTCCGATAGGCAATCCAAGAAAACAGATTTTTTTTGCTGTTTAATCGGAGGCCTTTATTTATAGGCCCGAGGATAAAAATTAAGACTTACAAGCTGGAAGAAGAGTTTTTTTTTTTTTTTTTTGTTCTTCGGCAAAAAAAAGACGGTTTCTGATTTTCTAGTTTTGACAGATCTCGTATATTTCACGTTGGAAGCTTGGTTTTTCGGGTTCCTGGGGACGCGGGCCTGATGTCACTAATGAAGCGGCGAGGCGGTCGTTTGACTGCCCCAGTGGTATCGTGTACTTACATATTCCAGTCACTGCCTAGTTTTATGAGCAACTTGTACCACCTTTAAGAGAGAAATACCGCACGGAGCATAAATTACCGGCCTCTTATTTATTTATTTTTCCTGCGAATTGAAAAAAAAAAGGCAAAATAAGTGGCAAAAGCACAAAGCTGTGTACAGGAGAAAAAAACAAAAAAAGAAATATGGTGTGCACGCCTTTCCGAACCTGAAAGAACGGGTGCATCTGGGTTTATGTGAAGGGTGGCCACCAATCCCAGGTAATTCCCGGACCTCCCTCTCCCATTTCAAAAGGTAAAACGCTGCATCCTGTATTGACTCAATAGAGCAGGGATATGCAATTAGCGGACCTCCAGCTGTTGCAAAACTACAAGTCCCATCATGCCTCTGCGTGTCATGCTTGTGGCTATCAGAGTCTTGCAATGCCTCATGGGACTTGTAGTTCCGCAACAGCTGGAGGTCTGCTAATTGCATATCCCTGCAATAGAGAATATGGTTTGAGTTTAGGTGTTGTGAATGAAGGGTGTGGATAATACTGCAGCATACAAAAACATTTCAGACCAGCCATCATCAGCCAGGGTTTGGTAGAACCCTAGGGTTCCTCCAGAGGTTGCTATGGGTTCTCCTTGAGCTCTGACCGATTGACCTCCCCCTTTGATGATGTCTGTATAGTTCTGGGGCAACATCACTTGCCAGCCAGCTGTAGAACACCAATGATCTTTTAGCTGTAAGTGGAGCATTGGTTCCACTGACCCACAATGAATGTGTTTTAGCAGGGGACCTAAAAATTATTTCAAGTGTTCCTCTAGGGCAGGGATCTGCAATTAGTGGACCTCCAGCTGTTGCAAAACTACAACTTCCATCATGCCTCGGCCTCTGGGTGTCATGCTTGTGGCTGTCAGAGTCTTGCTATGCCTCATGGGAATTGTAGTTCTGCAACAGCTGGAGGTCCGCTAATTGCATATCCCTGCAATAGGGAATATGGTTTGTCTGGTATGTGTGTACATATCTTTCCCGGTCAATCAACCAGGATATCCAGCTTGACATCGGCTGCTTCACAACCCCCCTCCCGCTATTCCCGAAGCCATCGGGCACCCCAGATGTTTTGGAACTACATTTCCCATGATGCTCATGCACTCTGCAGTGTAGTGGAGCATCATGGGAAACGTAGTTCCAAAACATCTGGGGGTGCCAAGGTTCTCCATCACTTCCCTAAGCCAATGGGTCTGGAGCAGCTCAGTTCTGTAAGCTATGGCTACATAGTTACATACAGTAGGTGAGGTTGAAAAAAAAAAAAAAGACACAAGTCCATCAAGTCCAGGGTTGCTTTGAAAAGCCTGTGGTGATGTGCCCCTGAAGTGGCAGTTTAAGGGTGCCATACATTCACTGAGAAATCACCTTGATTTGTGGCACCATGGTCACTTCACCACAAAACATGTTTTTCACACCTGTCTCTTGGGCCGGGCCTTTTGGCTAGGACCAGGGGAAATTTTTTATTCCTGGCCGGAGGGCCGGCCATTGTGTTGCACAATGGCCACTTTTCACTCACTCTCCCACTTCCCACTTGTCACTTTTTTGTATTGTGTCACAGTGTGACGAGTAGGGTGTCGGTCCTCGGGCCAACCCTGAAAGTCTTGGGACGGGGGTGGACATAGGCCTTTTGGCTTGGTTCGGCCCTCTCTCTCTCAGGGGGTCTCCCTTCGGGGGAGCCTCAACCGAGTACTTGGGTGGGTCCGTTTCGGCAGACCTTCCAGAGAAAGGGCTCGTCTGGTCTCGGCCAGATGGACCAAGTATAATGCCGGCCATACACGGTTTTGAATTTCGAAATAAATTTCTTTTGAAAATCGTATCTAAGAATTTTCGTATGAATTTCGCACCATTGGCGGAGCTGTAGCAACAGCCAATTTTCGTGTGGAAATCAAAAATTTGATAAATCGGACATGTTGGAAACCTTTTGAAAAACTAACGATTTTCTAATCAACGATGGGAGAATCGTGCGAGAAACGTAATAAGAAAAGAAAATTTACAGAGAGAAAAAAGAAGATTCCCGGGCATGAAAATTCTTTTCTGTAGCAACATGAGGTGAAATTGAAGGCTGGGTCGGCCGAACTTCAATGGTGGCACCATCGGTTCACAAAAGAAAAAAAAAAAAAAACGAATTTTCTGATTTTGAAAAGAAAATTTGTTCGAAATTCGACCATGAATGGCCTGCATAATACCTCAGTCCCCGTCTGGAGCCTAACGCCCAGGGGGATCAGGGTAAGGTCCTTCCTTGTGGAGGACAGTGGTACACCCATTGCACGTTTTTGTGTTCACTCTTTATGTGTTGTGCACTTTTTTTTAGCACCGGGTGGAAGTTTTTGGGTGTGTTTTGCACGCCACGGGCTTTTCAATAAAAAAATAAATAAAAAAAATAAAAAAGGTCAAGTCCAACCTATGTGTGTAACTATAAATGTTTAAAAAGTGTCAGGAAAAGGTGTTAAAAAGCTACAAAGGCAAAGCCCCAAGAAGAACCGAAAAATGCAACCAGCAGTCAAAAGTAAAGACACTCTTCACTCAAGGTCCTCACTGTTTAGCTTCCAACCAGCAGTTTGGCCAATAAGGGTGACAGGTGACAGGTTACATCCCTTGCAATAGGAATAAAAGTGATCAAAAAATATGTTTTTTTTTTAAAAGGAACAGTTTAAAAACAAAAAATAAAAAAGTAAAATAAGAATAAATTTGAAGCGTCCCATCCCTCTATGCTCGCGGGCAGAGGCGAGCGCATGAGTATGTTGCGCCCGCATTTTAGAGCAGCACGATTCTGGCTAAAATGAGAATCACGATTTTTTTTTTGCTTAGAAGATCACGATTCTCTCACGATTTTCACGGTGTAACATCATCTTTCACATTAAAACTAAAAAAAAAAAAACTAAAAAAAAAAAAAAAAAAAATTGGGCTAACCTCAGTGTTTCTTTTTTTTTTTTTTCATTGAAGTGTTTTTTCTCCCAAAAAAATGCATTTGAAAGAGCGCTGGGCAAATACAGTGGGACATAATATATTGTAGCAATTGACATTTCATTCCCTAGGGTCTCTGCTAAAATATATGTAATGCTTGCGGGTTCCAAGTAATTTTCTAGCACAAAAAAATATTGATTTTAACTTAATAAACAAGTGTCAGAAAAAGATTTAGACTTTAAGTGGTTAAACTTCCTGCATTTACAAGTTGTTTAAAAACTTGACAGACTGCCTGGATTATTTTTCTTAACACACAGACGTTTATCCCTTTGATCTAAGAAGGATGAATAAGTTACAATGTTTAATGTTCAAAAACTTAGCAGACTGCCTGGATTTGTTTCTTTACAAACAGACGTTTATCCCTTTGATCTAAGGATGAGTTCGTTATAATGTTTCATGTTAAACTTGGCAGACTGCCTGGATTTTTTTCTTTACACACAGAAGTTTATCCCTTTGATCTAAGAAGGAAGAGTTAGTTACAATGTTTCATGTTAAAAAAAAAAAACTTGGCAGCCTGCCCGGATGTTTTCTTTTGACAGCTGAGCGAGCAGATAAGACTCTCCACTTTGTTATATGAAAGAATCGGCAAATGGAGATCATCAGAGGGGTTGAATTGAGATCACGATTTTTTTTTTAACGATTAAATTGTTCAGCTCTACCGCATATGTAAACGGTGTTCAAACCCCACCTGCGGTATTGCCGCAACCGTGAGAGCAATAATTCTAGCAAAAGACCTCCTCTAACTCAAAACCTGGAAACATTTTTAAAATGTCTACAGAGATTTTTTAGGTGTCAAAGTTTGTCGCCATTCCACGAGCGGGCGCAATATTGAAGAGTGACATGTTGGGTATCCCTTTACTCGGCGTAACATTATCTCACAATATAGAAAAAAACAAATTGAGCTAACTTTACAGTTTTCTTATTTTTTTCCAAACAAATTGCGTTTGTAAGATCCCTGAGCAAATAAAGCGTGAAAGTATTGCAACGACCGCCATTTCATTCTCTAGGGTGTCTGAAAATAGATATAGATATTATAGATTAAAAGTATATATATATATATATATATATATATATGTATATATATATATATATATGTATATATATATATATATATATATATATATATATATATATATATATATATATGTGTATATATATATATATATATATATATATATATATATATATATATATATATATATATATATATATATATATATATATATATATATATATAAATATATATAAATATATATATATGTATGTATATATATATATATATATGTATATTTGGGGGTTCTAAGTAATTAGTAATAAAAAGACTCCTAAAGCTGACACTTTCCATAAAATCTAAATTCATCCAAAACAACTAAAGAAATTATCAATTCTTCCAGCAACAATTTGAAACGTCAAAAAAAAAAAAAAAAAAAAAAAAAAAAAAAGTACTAGTAACTACTGCCAAAAAGACAAGACAAACATCTGTGAAGTGTGTAGCCATGAAATCTCTGAGTGCTGAACGGCGTTCATTCAGACCTCCCGCACCTGTGGATTTTGGGATCAGATGAGAGGCGGCTTTGCTCAGTTTAATGGTTCTCCACTGAAGTAGTAAGAACACTTGAGAAAATGATGTGTTTCCCATAGGATCTGTGAAAAGCACAGGAAGAATGTGCAGAACCCACAGCTCCGGCGCGCTGTACGCTTTCGCACATGCAATTACAGGCCGCTCTTTTCCCTCTAAAGTATTTTGTTGCGTTCATTTCAGCTCAACGTTGTCCACTAATTACAACTTTTCTTTCGCCGCAGATGACAACTGTTTTGCTTACAAGTCACAACCTAAACTAAGCTTAAAGTGATTGTAAAGGCTTTAAAAAAAAATAATAAATAATAATAATTAAAAAAAAAAAAAAAGTTATACTTACCTGCTCTGTGCAAGGGTTTTGCACAAGGCAGCCCTGATCCTCCTTTTCTGGGGGTCCCACCAGCAGTGCTCCTGATTGCTCCTCAGCATCAAGCGCCCCCAAAGAGCACCGCATTCAATGGCGGGGGGGGGGGGCACCCCTGCGGGCTCGCTCCCGAGTCTTGCTTCTGCGTCCATGGATGCAAACAGCAGAATTCAGCCCCGCCCCCCCGGATCCCGTGTCACTTAATTTGATTGACAGCAGCGGGAGCCTGCTGATATCAATCTATCCGACCCAAAACAGCACCTGGAGCTGCTGTATTCATTCTCGTCGCTGGAAAGATCGGATTTAGGTAAGAAGGGGGGGGGGGGGGTGGCGCTCTAGGGGAGCAGCTGCACTACAAAAGGTTTTTCACCAAGAGAAGTATGGGTTTCCTTTTTTCTTTGCAGATTTATACTTAACTCGGGGGATGCAGCATGGGTCCGATGCTGTATCTGTCCCCTAGCGCCTCTGCACTGAAAACCGAGCGATCGAACAACGCAGATCGCTCAGGTTTCACAGCTCTCTGCTCTTCTCCCTTCACGCTCATTGGAGCGCTGAGCTGTGGAGGGGGCAAGGGGCGGAGAGCGGGCCGTCTCAGGCTCTCAGCGGCTCCCCGATAGGCTGAGACGGGTGTCAGTCCAGGAACCTGGCGGATCCAGACTTCCGTTGTCGGGATGACGCAGTACCTGATATCCCTGACAGCAGCAGAGAGCAGACTTCACTCCGCTCTCTGCTGAAAATGGGTCACAAGAGTGCAAAACGAACTCCTGTGATCACCCGCAGGCGATCGCCGCCCGCGTGCACTCCTGCGACCGCCCCCCACGTCCTGCGATCCATAGGAGAACCCCAGCCAAACGAGCTTTGGCTGGACTTCTTGAAGATGAAAAACCTTGAGCCTTTACAACTACTTTAAATCCCACTCCCATTCTAAGGATATTATACACTATATTGTCAAAAGTATTGTGACACCTGCCTTTTTTTTTTTTAAGATCTTTAATAGAACCCCAGTCTTAGTCCGTAGGGTTCAATATTGAGTTGGCCCCACCCTTTGCCGCTATAACAGCTTCACCTCTTCTACCACAAGGTTTAGGAGGGTGTCTATGGGAATGTTTGACCATTCTTCCAGGAGTGCATTTATGAGGTCAGGCGCTGATGTTGGACAAGGCCTAGCTTGCAGTCCCACTTTTTTTTTTTTTTTGCACTGCCTCCCTCTACTGCCATTCACCCAACTGGGGCTTATTTATAGAGATGGGGGAGGGCCTGGACTGTCTTTTGCCAAGTTTGCGAACAGTTTGAACCTTTGCGACCAATCCGATGTGCGGTGGCTTTTCGCTCTCTGCTCCTGACTAAGACCCCTTTCACACTGGGGCGTTTTTCAGGCGCTTTAGCGTTAAAAAAAAAAAAAAAGCGACTGTAAAGCGCTTGAAAGAAGCCTCATCTGCAATCCCAATGTGAAAGCCCGATTGCTTTCACACTGAGATCACTTTCACACAGGGGCGTTTTTCAGGCGCTTTAGCTTTAAAAAAAAAAAAAAAAGCGCACCTGTAAAGCGCCTGAAAGAAGCCGCAACTGAAATCCCAATGTAAAAGCCCGAGTGCTTTCACACTGAGGCGCTGCGCTGGCCCGGCGTAAAAAAAAAAAAAAAAAAAGTCCTGCAAGCAGCTTCTTTGCGGCGCTTTGGGAGCGGTGAATACAACGCTCCTAAAAGCCCCTTCCCACTGAAATCAATGGGAAGCGCCTGTAAAACGTCTGAAAAGCGCTTTTGGCAGCAGCGCTTTGTGGGCGCTTTTAACCCTTTATTTGGCCTCTAGCAGGGGTTAAAAGCTCCCCAATAGCACTCGAAAAACGCTGGTAAAGCGATGCTAGTTTAAGCGTCACTTTCCAGCTACTTGGAGCAGGGAGGTCCTACAATCTACATTGGCACCCGGTTAGGTATTACTTCTGCCCCAAACTAAAGCTTTAACCTCAACATAGCCCTGAATTCAGTCTGGTCTCTACACTATAATCTGATGCATCCCTAAATCCCTAAAATGACTCTAACCCTAATATCACAATGAAAGGGCACGACGAAAATACCATTGCGCAGATTATGCTGCTTCATAACATCAATATTTTCTTTAGGCAAAATCGATGACCGCAGGAATAGTTTTGACCAAAACGCCAATTACGCAAAATTTTTTTTTTATTATTTAACGTTTCTGGCCTACTAAACCATCTACAAACCAACATTGCTCAGCAAGCCATACTCCATTCATACACAATACTGAAGCACAGTGGAAATGAAGTTTGCACGGGATCGCCGTCCTCCGAGGATTACAAGGACAATCCACACGGCCATTTGGGGCTTGCCCTATTTTTCTCTCTATATGTTGTTCTGCAATCTCCCAGTGGGGTCCATTATATGTTTATCATATACGCCTTCTTGTCAAGGGTAAGCTGTACTATAGAAAAAAAAAAATAAATAAATAAAAAATTTTTTTTAAGGCACGCTCTCTTTACTTTTCTTAAAAAAATAAAATAAAATGCTGGCCACAGTGATAAACTGTTATAATGGTTACATCTTTGATAGGCCATCAAATGCCCAATCACAGCGAAGGAGCAGCAAACACAGTTGAGGTCGCCTGTCTCTCTTTTTCTATCATCATGTCCTTGTAACACAAATATGAAGCAATCACCGATTGGTCCAGAGTGCTGACTCTCCCCCAGTCTGAGTCATAAGTGTGCTGGATGGGAGGGAGGGGGGTATTAGAGGCATAAGTGTGCTGGTTGGAGGGGGTACTAGAGGCATAAGTGTGCTGGTTGGGAGTGGGGTAAAAGAGGCATAAGTGTGCTGGTTGGGAGGGGGGTACTAGAGGCATAAAGTGTGCTGGTTGGGAGGGGGGGTACTAGAGGCATAAGTGTGCTGGTTGGGAGGGGGGGTACTAGAGGCATAAGTGTGCTGGTTGGGAGGGGGGTACTAGAGGCATAAGTGTGCTGGCTGGGAGGGGGGGTACTAGAGGCATAAGTGTGCTGGTTGGGAGGGGGGTACTAGAGGCATAAGTGTGCTGGTTGGAGGGGGGGTACTAGAGGCATAGTGTGCTGGTTGGGAGGGGGGTACTAGAGGCATAAGTGTGCTGGTTGGGAGGGGGGTACTAGAGGGCATACGTGTGCTGGTTGGGAGGGGGGGTACTAGAGGCATAGGTGTGCTGGATGGGGGGTGATTGAAGGCATAGGTGTGCTGGATGGGGGGCGATTGAAGGCATAGGTGTGCTGGATGGTGGGGGCGATTGAAGGCATAGGTGTGCTGGATGGGGGGCGATTGAAGGCATAGGTGTGCTGGATGGGAGGTATTGAAGGCATAAGTGTGCTGGTTGGGGTACTGAAGGCATAGGTGTGCTGGTTGGGAGGGGGGTACTAGAGGCATAAGTGTGCTGGCTGGGAGGGGGGTACTAGAGGCATAAGTGTGCTGGTTGGGAGGGGGGTACTAGAGGCATAAGTGTGCTGGTTGGGAGGGGGGTACTAGAGGCATAAGTGTGCTGGTTGGGAGGGGGGTACTAGAGGCATAAGTGTGCTGGTTGGGAGGGGGGTACTAGAGGCATACGTGTGCTGTTGGGAGGGGTACTAGAGGCATAGGTGTGCTGGATGGGGGGTGATGAAGGCATAGGTGTGCTGGATGGGGGGTGATTGAAGGCATAGGTGTGCTGGATGGGGGCGATTGAAGGCATAGGTGTGCTGGATGGGAGGTATTGAAGGCATAAGTGTGCTGGTTGGGGGTACTGAAGGCATAGGTGTGCTGGATGGGGTGAGCGGGAGGCACAGGTGTGCTGGATGGGGGACGAATGGAGTCATAGGTGTGCTAGATGGGGGGGGGGGGGGGTATTGGAGGCATAGGTGTGCTAGATGGGGGGGTACTGGAGGCACAGGTGTGCTGGATGGGGGGTACTGGAGGCACAGGTGTGCTGGATGGGGGGGTACTGGAGGCACAGTGTGCTGGATGGGGGGTACTGGAGGCACAGGTGTGCTGGATGGGGGGTACTGGAGGCACAGGTGTGCTGGATGGTGGGGTACTGGAGGCACAGGTGTGCTGGATGGGGGGTACTGGAGGCACAGGTGTGCTGGATAGGGGGTACTGGAGGCACAGGTGTGCTGGATGGGGGGTACTGGAGGCACAGGTGTGCTGGATGGGGGGTATTTGGAGGCACAAGTGTGCTGGATGGGGGGTATTGGAGCACAAGTGTGCTGGATGGGGGGTATTGGAGGCACAAGTGTGCTGGATGGGGGGTATTGGAGGCACAAGTGTGCTGGATGGGGGGTATTGGAGGCACAGTGTGCTGGATGGGGGGTATTGGAGGCACAAGTGTGCTGGATGGGGGTATTGAGGCACAGGTGTGCTGGATGGGGGTATTGGAGGCACAGGTGTGCTGGATGGGGGGTATTGGAGGCACAGGTGTGCTGGATGGGGGGTATTGGAGGCACAGGTGTGCTGGATGGGGGGTATTGGAGGCACAGATGTGCTGGATGGGGGGTATTGGAGGCACAGGTGTGCTGGATGGGGGGTATTGAAGGAATAGGTGTGCTGGATTTGGGGGGGGGGGGTATTGGAGGAAATAGGAGTGCTGGATGGGGGGGTTATTGGAGCATAGGTGTGCTGGATTGATGGTGGGACGGAAGTCAGTAAAGGGGGGGGGGGCAATCTTCATAATAAGGAGTTCTTTCCAGGCTAGCCTAAAACCCCCGACGGCGTTACGTCTTACCCCGGGTGCTGTAAAAGCACACCACTACGCAAAAAAATAAATAAATAAACTTTATCTGGCTCCTAGATTCAAAGCAAATTTGTAGGCCCCGATAATAACAATCCTTTTTCCTGAGACAAGACTGCCACCGATAAACAGATTTGTATCTTTATAAAACAATAATAATAGAAAACTGATTTGTATTTCATTTCAAATAAAATTCACATTTTATTTATAATGATAATAATACTCATCCTTCCCTGATGGACAATATCCCCATCCAAACATTGGATTCTATTCGCTCTCTATAAAAAGATTTATATTTTGTTGAGTACAGAATAGGCTACTACAGGAGAAGAGGGAATCCATAATTGCCTAAAAGAAGTTGGGCACTACAGGGGGGCAGGGGGGACCTGCCCCCGCGCCCCCCTCTAAAAGTCCACAGCAGGCCAGTGGGTAACTGCTCACCGGACTGCCAACTATACACAGTTACTCTTTTGTAGGTGTAGAGGGGCTCCTTAACGTCCCCAGTCCTGACCAGCCACCAATCGGTGCTCACCGTTGTCGCGGTTTCCAGAGGCGCTGTGTGTAACGGAGCATCTATAATACGACAATTAATTTCACATGCTGGGTAGTACAGATATTAAAGCTCCAGACAGCAGCGCACAGAGGTTTCCTTTCCCAGAAAGCATAGGCCTGTAATTATGGACATATTTTCTAGGCTCGCAGGATATTCGGTAGAACGGTGGACTTCATTCGGCTTCAAGGTGAAGCTCATTTGGGAATAATTGCCTATTGTTGCCGGATCATCATCAGTCAGACACTTGTTTTACTGTAACCTTGACATTTCCCCCCTGAAGAAAAGAAAGGGAGAAAAAAAAAAAAAAAGGAAGACAAAAAAAGGACAAAGTGGAATTTGTTACCCGGCGCTGTCTGTCACTAAGCAACAGAATAGCTGCATGTTCACAATTACAATACAAGGGATCGGCCGGGATCGGCGCTTCTGGAAACATATGTTCACTCCGTCCTAAAAATCCTATAAAATGGATGTGCCTATACCCTACATACTGCACAACGAGAACGCTACAAAGTCACATCGCAGAATGTATCCATTCATTAAAGATTAAAAGCGGTTGTAAACCTCAGACATGAAATCTGAACAAAGCATGTCCTCTATAGTGTGTACTTGTGTCAATCCAGAGCACTGAGTGTGCATTTGTCTGCTGCCTCCTTCCTCTGCTACCGGCATGAGTCACTCCTGACACCAAGAGAAAAAAAGGTGACAGGGGAGGGTCACTCCTGACACCAAGAGGAAAAAAAGGTGACCGGGGAGGGTCACTCCCGACACCAAGAGGAAAAAAAGGTGACAGGGGAGGGTCACTCCTGACACCAAGAGGAAAAAAAGGTGACCGGGGAGGGTCACTCCCGACACCAAGAGGGGAAAAAAAGGTGACAGGGGAGGGTCACTCCCGACACCAAGAGGGGAAAAAAAGGTGACAGGGGAGGGTCACCCCTGACACCAAGAGGGGAAAAAAAGGTGACAGGGGAGGGTCACTCCTGAAACCAAGAGGAAAAAAAGGTGACAGGGAGGGTCACCCCTGACACCAAGAGGGCAAAAAAAGGTGATGGGGAGGGTCACTCCTGACACCAAGAGGAAAAAAAGGTGATGGGGAGGGTCACTCCCGACACCAAGATGAAAAAAAGGTGACCGGGGAGGGTCACCCCGACACCAAGAGGGGAAAAAAATGTGACAGGGGAGGGTCACCCCGACACCAAGAGGGGAAAAAAAGGTGATGGGGAGGGTCACTCCTGACACCAAGAGGAAAAAAAGGTGATGGGGAGGGTCACTCCTGACACCAAGAGGAAAAAAAAGGTAACAGGGGAGGGAACTCCAGCACACAGCCTGTGATGGACAGTCTCGGCTCTGTTCCTGTGTTGGGTAAAAGGGGGGGGGGGGGGCGGGAAGGGTCAGCTCTCACCGAGTTCTCCAGAGTGTAACTTCAGCTCTTCGCCCCATTTTCTGACAGCTTAGACAAGCTTTATAAATTCTGCACTTTGAACAGCTGAAGAGAGCACTGTAGATAAACAGCTACAACTTAAAGTACAGCTGAAGAGAGCACTGTAGATAAACAGCTACAACTTAAAGTGTTACTAAACCCACAATAGTAAAATCAGTCCGTATATACAGTGAAGCAAGCTTGTTATACTCACTGTGGAACCCAGGAGGTTAATCCACTGCATTGTGTAAAAAGGCTGTTTGATCCGGTCCTCTCTGATCCTCCCCTTTTACTGTCCCCACACACTGGTGTGAACTATGCCATTGAAAACCATTGTAAAGGTTTGCGTTTTTTAACCTTAATGCATCCTATGCATTAAGGTGAAAAAACACCTGGCAGTCATCGGCAAACCCATACCCCCCCCCCCTCGTTTTACTTACCTGAACCCCTTCATTCAGTCGGCGGGGACACACCAGCTCCTTCTCCGCGGGTTCCCAGCTCTTGATTGGATAGATTGATAGCAGCGCAGCCATTGGCTCCTGTTGCTGTCAATCAAATCCAGAGAGGTAGGCGCTGGGGGCGGGGCCGGGTCCTGCAATTGGAGGCTGTGGACGCCGGATGCAGGACTCGGGAGTGCACCCGCAAAGTTACCTCCTCGGGGAAGCGCTCCTCCAAGGGGGTTATTAGATGCGAGGAGGAGCCACCGGGGGGACCCCAGAAGAGCAGGTTCGGGGGCCACTCTGTGAAAAAAGAGCTGCACAGTGTAGGGAAGTATGAAATGTTTGTTATTTAAAATATATATATATATATATATATATATATATATATATATATATATATATATATAAAAATGACCTGTACAATCACTTTAATCTGTTTATTACCAGAGGCCAATCCCTTCACTGGGTATATGTGAGGGTTTACAACCACTTTACCATGCCAGCTGTGGATCATGTGACCACAACCAGGGTGATCAGAGGCACTAGTCTTCCCTACTATGTCTGCCCTTTGTACCCTACAGAGGCACTAGTCTGCCCTATGTCTGCCCCTTGTACCCTACAGAAGCACCAGTCTGCCCCTTGTACCCTACAGAGGCACTATTCTTCCCTACTATGCCTGCCCCTTGTACCCTACAGAAGCACCAGTCTTCCCTACTATGTCTGCCCCTTGTACCCTACAGAAGCACCAGTCTGCCCCTTGTACCCTACAGAGGCACTATTCTTCCCTACTATGTCTGCCCCTTGAACCCTACAGAGGCACCAGTCTTCCCTACTATGTCTGCCCCTTGTACCCAACAGAAGCACCAGTCTTCCCTACTATGTCTGCCCCTTGTACCCTACAGAGGCACCAGTCTTCCCTACTATGTCTGCCCCTTGTACCCTACAGAGGCACCAGTCTTCCCTACTATGTCTGCCCCTTGTACCCTACAGAGGCACCAGTCTTCCCTACTATGTCTGCCCCTTGTACCCTACAGAAGCACCAGTCTTCCCCTCGTACCCTACAGAGGCACTATTCTTCCCTACTATGTCTGCCCCTTGTAACCTACAGAGGCACCAGTCTTCCCTACTATGTCTGCCCCTTGTACCCTACAGAGGCACCAGTCTTCCCTACTATGTCTGCCCCTTGTACCCTACAGAGGCACCAGTCTTCCCTACTATGTCTGCCCCTTGTACCCTACAGAAGCACCAGTCTTCCCCTCATACCCTACAGAGGCACCAGTCTTCCCTACTATGTCTGCCCCTTGTACCCTACAGAGGCACCAGTCTTCCCTACTATGTCTGCCCCTTGTACCCTACAGAAGCACCAGTCTTCCCCTCATACCCTACAGAGGCACTATTCTTCCCTACTATGTCTGCCCCTTGTACCCTACAGAGGCACCAGTCTTCCCTACTATGTCTGCCCCTTGTACCCTACAGAGGCACCAGTCTTCCCTACTATGTCTGCCCCTTGTACCCTACAGAAGCACCAGTCTTCCCCTCGTACCCTACAGAGGCACTATTCTTCCCTACTATGTCTGCCCCTTGTAACCTACAGAGGCACCAGTCTGCCCTACTAGGGTGCCACGGCGCTATCCATAGCCAACACACACATTTATGATGCCTTTTAAACGCTCACCCAACACTTGCCCGTTTGATTGAAGCATGCCTATTTCGGTCCACTATAAACAAGCCTTTATTAATAAGGTATGATCACATTTAATACATGGGATTGGCCCTTTCAAAGTACCAATTACCATACAATTGACCTTGATAGAAAAGCAAAATAATAAATGTAATTGTTGCATTTAACCCAGCCACAAAGAGGCAAAAAATAAAAAGAAAGAAAAACCCGGAGCAGATTACATTTTTACAGCCTCAGTAATCCTCTGTCCGTCTTGCAAATCTACTTTGAATAGATGGTAAGCCAATTAGAACTAATTCTTCTATAAACATAAAGCTTCTAATCTGTGAATGCAGACTCTACGTCCAACAGACATTAGACGTCCATCATGTGTGTGGACTTTTCATTATGTAAGAACCTATATCTTCCCTGTTCCCCAAATAACACAACGACTATTGAGAGAGTAGGGACTATCCCAAACACACCTCATTTCCAAACAGCGAGCGGTATAATGAAAACCATAAAAAGACACATACATGTTTTACACCAATTGTGAGGGAAAAACTGAGCAAAGCTCATTAGGAAGATTCTCACACCGCTGCAATAACTGTCATCACCGGGAAAATATACAACGGAAGCGCCGGCTACTACCGACTTCCAAGCGTGAATACCTTGGAGGACCTACATTAAAATTGGAAGCCAGCTAAACACTATTTGCAGCTAAATGGACTCAATACAAAAAAAAAAAAAGGCAGCATGGCAGGCAGAGCACAAAAGGAAATGGTCAGCAGTACGACCTTAGTGCTAACCGGTGACCTGGAACCACTAGGAGCCGAACTCTGCAGGACGTTTGTGTATTGGTCCGGGTAACTTTCAGTTTTGAGTAACTGAAGAGGTCTAGTGGTAGAATTATCGCTCTCGCTCTACCGATCGCGGTGATACCCCACATGTGTGGTTTGAACACCGTTTCCATATGCCGGTGCGACTTGCGTATGCGTTCGCTTTTGCGTGGGAGCCGCGGGACGGGGCGCTGTACATTTTTGTCAGTGAATCTGTACATTGGATGCAGTAGTCTTTTTTTTTTTTTTGGTCAATTCAATAAATTATATAAATAAATTATAGGTTAATCCTGTGTCTAGGGCAGTCCCTTCAACCTCTCAGACCTTAGATCCAATGTACATATGACCTATGACCGCTTGCATGTAATCACTGTAGAGCCAGCGTTCGAACAAGGTAAAACTGGGTCTCCGCCAGCCAGGACAAGTACTGTCAGTGAGTAAAGTAGCGATGCGGCGGCCTTTTTTGAGGGATGTGATCAGTGCTTCTGGGTAAAGTGCGCCCCTGCCGCCCCAGCTGTGCTGTGATTCGTTACAGCACAAGCTGATTTTTTTTTTAGGCAGGTGGAGCATCCCTAAATGGCAGTCTGGAAATGTGGTCACCCTACCAACGACTATAGGAACTGCCTCCTGTCCATAGGTGGAAGTCCAGAGATTCATTGCCTGTGGCGGAATATTTTCTCTTTGTCAATCCTAGCAAAGTACTGATGTATATCTGTGGACACGATTATGATGGGGTCAGGATGGTATATCTGTTGACATGTATCTGGTGGTAGCCATACGGTACTGACCAATTTTGGAAATGGCCTGCCAAGGTGTACACACAAAGTATGGGGAGCCACTGGTTTATGATACTCAACACTTTAGGTAAATAAATAATTATTTTAGCGTTTGCATCTACTTTACAAATGAAACCTTCCTAGCTTTGTAGCATTGGGCTGTTAGTTGCTCAATATCAGTATTGTTTCCTTGGCAGGGACTCCAGCTGGAAGTGAGATGTTTACCTACAAGGGTTGTAGACTATACCCTTGAGTAGCTGGCCATGCCGGGAGGGCGATCTTCTCCTGCAGAAACTCTGTCCGCTAAGACTACTGCAAATATTTGTCCTGCGTCTCTGAAGTGCTTAGTCTGAGCTGCTATGAGGTTTATTGCAAATTGAAGCCTGCAGTAAAGCTGCCAACATCATCAAAGTCTGAGTCTGCCCTACTAGGTCTGCCCCTCGTACCCTACAGAGGCACCAGTCTGCCCTACGTCTGCCCTTGTACCCTACAGAGGCACCAAGTCTGCCCTACCATGTTCACCCCTTGTACCCTGCAGAAGAACCAGTCTGCCCTACTATGTCTGCCACTTTTACCCTACAGTCACCAGTCTGTCCTACTATGTCTGCCCCTTGTACCCTACAGAGGCCCCAGTCTGCCCTTATACCCTACAGAAACACCAAGTCTGCCCTACTATGTCTGCCCCTTGTACCCTACAGAGTCACCAGTATTCCCTACTATGTCTGCCCCTTGTACCCTACAGAGACACAATTCTGCCCTACTATGCCTGCCCCTTGTACCCGACAGAGGCACCAGTCTGCCCTACTATGCCTGCCCCTTGTACCCTACAGAGGAACCAGTCTTACCTACTATGTCTGCCCCTTGTACCCTACAGAAGCACCAGTCTGCCCCCCGTACCCTACAGAGGCACCAGTCTGCCCTACTATCTCTGCCCCCTGTACCCTACAGAGGCACCAGTCTGCCCTACTATCTCTGCCCCCTGTATCCTACAGAGGCGCCAGTCTGCCCTACTATGTCTGCCCCTTGTATCCTACAGAGGCGCCAGTCTGCCCTACTATGTCTGCCCTTGTATCCTACAGAGGCGCCAGTCTGCCCTACTATGTCTGCCCCCTGTACCCTACAGAGGCGCCAGTCTGCCCTACTATGTCTGCCCCCTGTACCCTACAGAGGCGCCAGTCTGCCCTACTAGGTCTGCCTCTTGTATCCTACAGAGGCATCAGTCTGCCCTATGTCTGCCTCTTGTATCCTACAGAGGCATCAGTCTGCCCTATGTTGGCCTCTTGTATCCTACAGAGGCACCAGTCTGTCCGACTATCTATGCCCCCTGTACCCTACAGAGGCACCAGTCTGCGCTACTATCTCTGCCCCCTGTACCCTACAGAGGCACCAGTCTGCCCTACTATCTCTGCCCCCTGTACCCTACAGAGGCACCAGTCTGCCCTACTATGTCTGCCCCCTGTACCCTACAGAGGCACCAGTCTGCCCTACTATGTCTACACAACTGTTGGCCAACAAACACGGACGTAGTGACACACTACGTGGAATTTCAACTCTTAGACACCCTTTAGGCACCTTCTGCTAAATGTCATGTTTTTCGTAAACATTGATTTCGAGCATGCATGTTTGTACTTTGGACTTGTGTGACGGACTTGTGTACACGCGACACAAAAATCTGACAACAGACTGTGGCCGAAAATTTACTAGCCTGCCATCCAACATTTGTTGGTGGAAAGTTGGACAACAACTGTCTGATGGAGCGTACTAACGGTCAAATTTTAGGAAAACAGTCTGTCATTACACAATCCCCTGCCAAATATCCGATCGTGTGTCCGAGGCTCAAGCCTCCGCACTGGAAATACTGCGCAGCTCAAAAGTCACAAATGGCGACCCGCAAGCCAAGGCTTCGCTCACAGGTATTCTGCCAAGGCTGCTGTTGATTCAGCAGAGCTGTATGTGATCTCTCATGAAAGAAAGAGTTATTAGTGGACAATATTGATCGAAGTAACTGTAAAACACTTAAAGGGGAAAAAAAAAATAGAAAGAAAAGAAAAGCACATGTGCAAGACGTAGCATTGGGGACCGCGCGCTTCCTGTGCTTTTCACAGATCCTATGGGAAACGCATCATTTTCTCAAGCATTCTTGAGAACCATTAAACCGAGAATCCAGCCTCTAATCCGAGCCCAGACTACATAGACGAGGGAGGACTGGATGTACGACGACTATCACAAAGCACTTATGTTGTGCATTGTTTTCATACTAAAGAGTTATTTGCAACGGTTGCTGAAATCAACAGCCGTTTAAAGAATAAATCAGGACACGAACGTATGAATACGGTCTAATACAAGATCCATGTGTTCCCTTCCTTAAACCTCAGTGTGTCCTTTGTGCATTTCCTCCAGATCTGAGCAGTAATCAAGTGTGAGACTTCCTGTAATAAAGACCACCCACTGCTGATCTCTCTCCCTGGGCAGGGAGACCGGTCTCGTCTCTGCCCCCTTCCTGTAGTTTTCTGTAGTGGGTGGAGCCTTCTGGGCCCATCCCACAGCTCTGCTCTCTCTCCTTGGGAAGGGAGACCGGTCTCGTCTCCGCCCCCTTCCTGTAGTTTTCTGTAGTGGATGGAGCCTTCTGGGCCCACCCCACAGCTCTGCTCTCTCCTTGGAAGGGAGACCGGTCTCGTCTCCGCCCCCCTTCCTGTAGTTTTCTGTAGTGAGTGGAGCCTTCCGGGCCCATCCCACAGCTCTGCTCTCTCCTTGGGAAGGGAGACCGGTCTCGTCTCCGCCCCCTTCCTGTAGTTTTCTGTAGGGGGTGGAGCCTTCCGGGCCCATCCCACAGCTCTGCTCTCTCTCCTTGGGAAGGGAGACCGGTCTCGTCTTCGCCCCCTTCCTGTAGTTTTCTGTAGTGGGTGAAGAGGGAAGAAAGGTGGAAAAAGAGAAAGGAAAAGTAAGAGGGATAAGTTTAGGATATAAATGGATTGTATAGATAGGCGTAACCTATAGATATATGACTGTTGGTCTTATTGCGGGGGGTGGGGATTTTTTCCCATGGATGGATATAGGATGAAGTAGATAAAACAGGGGGAGAAAAGAAGGGGGGGAAAGGGTTGATTTATTTACACAAATAATAGTGTTGATGTACTTAAAGTGGTTGTATACCCCAATTTGTAATTTTTACCTACAGGTAAGTGTATAAGGCTTACTTGTAATTAAAATGAATATCTCCTATACCTGTACGGTTTAGGAGATATTTACTTTGCATGCAGCCACTGAGGTCATCGGCGCATGCGCTCTGAATGCCCGGCTGAAGGTCCGGTAGCGTCTGCCAGGAAGAAGACTCCCACGTACGTGGGAGTGACGTCATTGCGGCTCTGGCCACTCCGCACCGGAGCCGCGAACCCCGGAAGAAACGAGGTAGAGACTTGACAGACATCTGTGCCGGTTCATGCACAGTTGTCTATTCAAATCATCCCCACCAACCCCCCACCAGCGCCAAAAGTAGTATAGCAACTACTTTTGGGAATCGGTGTGGCGCCGCACCGACAGTGCCACTGCCGCCAATTTGGCATGCAATGAAATCGGCCCAATGTGAACGTGGGGCCAACTTCAGCTTGTTCAATCGACCTTTGGCAACACAACCTGGAAGCTGATTGGTTTCTGTTGAGTTGCACCAGATTGTGCTCGCTCCCGTTTTAGTAAATAACGCCCTTAGGGCTCCTTGACATGGACATGTCCATGTATGGAGCCTGCTCTGCTCAGCAGGGGGATCGCTCCGTCGATCCCAGCTGAGCGGGCAGATGACAGGTCCGTCTCTGCACACTGTGCAGGGACCGACCCTGCCAGAGCGCCGCTCTCCCCTATGGGGGAATCGGATGAAGACGGACCATAGAGTCCGTTGTCACCCGATCCAATGACGGATGGAAGAATAGGTCCTCCGTCACACTTTTTCGGATCGGAGCGAGTCTGATGTCAGCGGACATGTCACCGCCAACATCCATAGACCTCTATGGAGTGTCCGTTAAGGTCCGCCTAAAAACCCAACAGGCGGCCTGAATGGCTCCGTCCGTGTGAAAGGGGCCTTAGGCTTCACGGACACTAGACGTTGAAATAACGTTATTAAAAATGGCAGTAGCTTTTCAGTGAGTCTTTCAACGTTTCTTACAAGAGCGTCAATTAGCGATTTTCCGCATTAGCGTATTTAAAAAATATTATTAAATTTTTTCAATGGATCAAAAATTGTAAAAAAATACAAAAATGTTGGTGAGCTACGTTTTTGAGCGTTTAACATTTATCAACGTTTAGCGTTTTTTGTGGTCAGAAGGTTCGTGTGTGCGTGGACACATAGGATAACAGAGGGGGAGTTTATGGGCTGTTAAAAAAAAAAAAAATGCAAAAACTCCCAAAAATTTACATTTATGAGCTTCAGTGTGCATGGAGCGTTAGTACTGTATATCCAAAATAACTAGGGTTGCACCGATACTAGTATTGGTGCCGATACTGAGTATTTGCACAAATATCGGTACTCGTGCAAATGCACCGATACTTTCAGGCTCAGTTCTTTGAGCTGTTAGTGGGGTCTCCCCAGTTGACAGTTGAAGTGTTAAAGAAGTGGCGCGGTCAAAAAAAAAAAAAAAGCAGCCGAGCAAAGTTTATTAAACAACATTGCTCAGCTGCTGAAACACTAAAATTAAAAAGAAACATTGTTTCTTTTTGTATCTTTCCGTTTCTTCATCTGCAGATCAAAGGGATGAACAAATGTTCCTCTGTTTTTCTTCTTAAAGTGGTGTTGCCACCAAAAAAATAAAACTACTTAAAATTCTTAAAAAAAGAAAAAAAAATTGGCAAAAAAAAATTTTTTACTCGCCTCTAAATACCGGTTGCTAGGGGGTCCCTCGTAGTCTGCCTTCTTCATTGCCCGGGCTGGTGACATCACTTCCCCTCGCGCCGCACATTCACCTGGGACCTGTCATGTGTCCCAGGTGACTGTACGGCGTATCACGGCGCCCTGCGCCGCTCGCGCATGCGCAGTGGGTGCCCACAGTATGCATGACGGCGCCGCGAGCGGAGCGGGGAGCGAGGGGGGGCTTCGTTCCCCCGCATCGCTGGACCCTGCGGCAGGTAAGTGTCCGATTATTAAAAGCCAGCAGCTGCAGTATTTGTAGCTGCTGACTTTTAATTTTTTTTTTTTTAGGGGGTACCCCACTTTAATAACCCTTAATTTACTCTAATCAGCCTTAATTAACGCCCTATTCTCCTCCATTTAATTATTATTTTCCTGCTTTTATTTATTTTTTTGTTCACGTCTATTTTATAAAACGATAAACAATTAAAACTTTATTTTTGCTTGTTTTGTTAGTGAATATGTTTACACAAATATATTAATATATTTACGCGTTTCAAATTGAAAAAGCGCAAAAAAAAAATCTATTTAATTTTTAAGTAACTTTTCAATGCTTTGTACCATTGCTGACAGCTGAAGTGAAAACAAAAAACAGTTGTGGTAGGTATCGGTAATTGGTATCGGCGAGTACTAAAAATAAAAAAATAAATAATATTGGTACTCGTAAAAAAATTAAAAATAAAAAATGGTATTGATGCATCCCTATTGTAAAGGCTTTACATTTCCTATAACCTGCTTAAGTTTCTCTGTGCCGGTCGTATATGGGGGGGGGGGGGGGGGGGGGGCCTTTGAAGAAGAGGGCGGAATATAAAACTTGAGAGACAGCTCAGGCCATGAAAGGAGACGAGATAACGGCCTAACCTGACAACACCAGCAGCGGTGAGCCTTCTGTTTTCCTGGAGCACGGAGGATATTTAGACTGAAGCCACAGCCTGCATCTTTTTTTTATTTTCAGGTCCATAAATCCGACCCAGATTTCTGTAAGCAAGACGTCTCCGGATCCCTAAAGGTTTTTTTTTTTTTTTTTTTTTTTAAGTGCCGAGCATTGTGCCGAAAAAAAAAAAGAAAGAAAAAAAAAAAAAAAAAAAAAAAAAGAGCATGGTGGAGACTCATTGATTTAAATTAGACAATTTAGTCCATGACATTGGTGAGAAAATATGCTCTTCCTTCGGCAATGAGACTGGAGGAATTGCTCTTTAGATGTTAAATCAAATTTTGCAATTTTTCTGGCAAATGAGGCATGCAAGCACATTATCAAAATCATGGCTTCCAAAATTAATCTGCCACTGAATAATTTATCATGCTAGTGATCTTATTGTAAATAAGCTGCAAGGAAGGATCACGTGACCTTTGGATCAACGTTTTATTGGCCAATATCCTCGGCAATAAAAGCACTCGCTGATCAGACTGTATGAAAGACAGGCAATTATTAATAGAAGAAGAAGAAGGGGAGAAGGAAAAAAAAGGGAAAAAAAAAAGAGGAAAAAGTCATTTGTTACAAAATATTTATCTGCTTCCTGCCGCCTGAGACGTAATCTTTGGAAGTGCGGTCAGAATAAAAGTGGAACAAGCGCTTGCCTGCTAATTTTATAAAAAGGTCAAAGTTCAAATTAGAATTTCTTTTGACTTGCTGATCAAAGTCAGATTGATGAAAAGTATTAAATCCTTCGGTGCGTACAAGAAAATGTCCATATATGGGGGGAGCGCACAAGCAAGAATTAAAAAATTTGAACAAAATTTGAACAGTTTACAGACAGCAAACCATGATTTGCTCATCACAATATTCGGATACAACAACTTCTGCTCAGATGGATCTGAGGGCAATTTATTGATGCATCAATAGAAACACACAGACCTGTAGCCAGGGGCTGCAGTTAGAAATCCCAGAACGTCCCTCCCCCCCCCTAAAATAAACACAGTTTACTATGCTTCAGTTATGAACACAGTGAGCGATCGGTACCAATCACTCATTGTGTTCATTCAGGAAATAATGAGGGCTGGTAAATATGACATATTTACTGAACCCTTCCCCTACTCTCCATTCTGAAGTTATTGTATGCTTGCAGCTGCCAGCGAGAAGGAGGGCAGAACTGCGGGGGGGGGGGGTGTAGGGGCAGCAGGGGGAAACGTCAATTCAACTATAAAAAAAAACTACTGGGCAATTACTGGAGCCAATCCCCTGTATTGCTCTCTTTGCAACAGCTGAAAGCTGGTTTCGTCTCCTCTCCCAGGCTCTCGGCTGCTGCAGAGAGAGCCATACAGAGGATCGGTTCCCAGTAATTGACCCAGCCTTCATGGTACCGATTACCCTCCCTGCCCACATCCGACACATCCTGCTGCCTGGGGCCCAGTGCAGGACTGGTGGTACACATGGCGGGGGTGGCTGGGCAAGGGAGCCAGCACAACCTGCACTTCCACCCTCCAACCACCAGAGGGCACCTGCTCCCCTTTTCCCAGCACCACTACCTCCCTTGCCTCTGTGTGGTCATGAGGGGTGAGGGAGGCAAGAGGGAGGGTGAGGGAGGCAAGAGGGAGGGTGAGGGAGAGAGAGGGAGGGTGAGGGAGAGAGAGGGAGGGTGAGGGAGAGAGAGGGAGGGTGAGGGAGAGAGAGGGAGGGTGAGGGAGAGAGAGGGAGGGTGAGGGAGAGAGAGGGAGGGTGAGGGAGAGAGAGGGAGGGAGAGAGAGGGAGGGTGAGGGAGAGAGAGGGAGGGTGAGGGAGAGAGAGGGAGGGTGAGGGAGAGAGAGGGAGGGTGAGGAAGAGAGAGGGAGGGTGAGGAAGAGAGAGGGAGGGTGAGGAAGAGAGAGGGAGGGTGAGGGAGAGAGAGGGAGGGTGAGGGAGAGAGAGGGAGGGTGAGGGTGAGGGAGAGAGAGGGAGGGTGAGGGAGAGAGAGGGAGGGTGAGGGAGAGAGAGGGAGGGTGAGGGAGAGAGAGGGAGGGTGAGGGAGAGAGGGAGGGTGAGGGAGGGGGAGGGGGAGAGAGGGAGGGGGAGGGGGAGGGAGAGAGAGGGAGGGGGAAGGGGAGGGAGAGAGAGGGAGGGGGAAGGGGAGGGAGAGAGAGAGGGAGGGAGAGGGGGAGGGAGAGAGAGAGGGAGGGGGAGGGAGAGGGAGAGAGAGAGGGAGGGAGAGGGAGGGGGAGGGGGAGGGAGAGGGAGGAAGGGGGAGGAGAAGAAGGAGAGTCCAGGCCAGGGACAGGATTGTCCTAGAGCATTGGTGAGACCCGTACACTGTAACGGTGTATAAGAGAGACAGACCAGGCAGGCTGGTAAGTGAGCTGGGAATTTATTTTCGATGTGCATTGCCCTTTCATGTGCTCCTTGCTGTGAAGGCTACTTATAGGTTGGGGTGGTTGCCATCTGTTTGTATAGTTGTTGAATTGATGGGGAAAACAGGATGCCTTCAGCTGGCATTGTGACCTTGCTGGGTGTCCCGTGCATCCTGTACCTTTAAGGAGGGTTGGGCTCCCTCCGGGCACATCTGCCCTTTAATCTATCTATTGCTATATGTGATCCAATTTGGAAGACCCTAAAAATTATAGTGTAAGGACCGCCGTACACTGGGGTGCCTGGATGTGGCCACTGCAGCTCACACATATAATTGCAAATGTGCGCGACTAAACCCCTCATTTTTAACGTGAACTGTTAGACGGGGGCAAATTCGATTTTTTTGCAGGCTGGCAAGAGATCTGGGAATTTTTGTTGTTTTTGACGTGTATTGCCCTTCCATGTACTCCTTCCTGCAAAGGCTAGTTATAGGTTGGGGTAGTTGCCATCACTCTGTATAGTAGGCGAGAGAGAGAAAGAAAGACCACCATGTCGTGGGGGGGCCTACATACTGAGCTGACTTCAGGTGGCAGGCTCCAGCCCAACCCCCACCCCGTCTGTGGAGGGGTTGTTCTCTGCAAGGCCGGTCCCTGGTGCCGAAGAGGTTGGGGACCATTGGGTTAATCTAAAAATTGATGAAAAATGTAACTTATAAAAACTTTAAATAACCCAAGGTATCCAAGTATTAATTCCAATTTGGTATTGTTTTGTTTATATTTAACCAATAGAAAAGGAGCCGGTTCTCTTCTATAAAAAGGCTTATCTCACCACAATGCTCCCGTATTCAAGAGCCCAGCCATCATGTGATTGGAGTTGTTTGGAGAACTCTAGCTGTGCTTTCCTCTCACAAATTCCTCTCACACAAAACATTATAATTTAGCAATAGAATAGAATGCCTTACACCGTTTAAACTGAGCAGGAAACCAAGATGACAGGTTAGGCTTAGTCTGGATTTACACCGTATCATAACCTGCAACCAGCGAGTCAGAAGAGTGAATAACCTGGGAATTAATTCAAGGTGGGGGTGGTGGTTGGGAGGTGGTGGTGGTTGGGAGGGGGGGTGGAATCCTTAAAGTGATCCTCTGCTTTGCCCATGAAGGCTAAAAAGGAAGAGCTTCCTTTACAAGTCCACAACCCTTTTCTTAGGTCTTGTTTCCACTGAGCGGAGTGGTTCGGTGTCGGTACGGTTTGGAAGGGTTAGAATGGTCCAGCCTATTCAGGTGAGCGTTTCCACTGCAAGTCGGACCGCCAGGGCCATACGGGGGTTTCGAAAAAATGCCTTTGACGTGAGCATTGACGTTTTTTTCTGTCTGCCAATCAGTGGAATGTATTGTATGATACCAGTAGCTCGACCCTAACCATACCATAACTCTTTCTATGGCCCCACATCTGAAGCAGGACCATGAATGGTGCGGGATGGTTCGGTTGTATGGGCCACTTTCATATTGGAAACACTCAAAATAGCGTACCGTACCAAACCAACCCGAACCGACTGGCTCAGTGAAAATGAGGCGTTATATTCCCATTCCTTCCTCCTTCTTGCTGTTCCATTTGGCCACAATAGAAAGAAAGTCCTGCAAGCTTCAAGTGAATCCAGAAGAAGCTCATATAGGACTAAAGACCAGAAAGGGTCGCTGGCAATTGGCTGATGTATTTTAGGAGAAAGAAGAGTCACATACATGGACATATATCAATTGCGTTTTGGGAGCCAAAGCATCTCTCCTTCACCAAGGCTCAAGCTTGGTTATTAAAAGTCTGATATTCACTGTGATATGACCTCTTAGATGGCCATCTCAAGGGGACACATGAGGGTATCCAGAATTCAGAGGCTGTATAGTAGACAATATGTTCTAGACAACGCTTCTCTTCAGTCACTGAATTATGCATGCTCTCCTGTGTTCCCTTGAGATGGCCATCTAGGAGGTGACACCATAGTCCAAATTAGATTTTTGACAACCAAGCTTGAGCTATGATGGAGAGGTGGAGGGGGATGCTTTGGCTCCCGAAATACATTGGCTACTTCCTTTCAGCCGATTGTCAAGAATAAAGCATACATATTTGCTTTTTAAGAGAAGTATGGCCAAAGCTTTTTTGGCCATACGTCTCTTCTGGGGTCATAGGAGTGCATTTTTTTTTTGTGGCCCCGATTTTGTGGCTAAAGCCTGTCGGCTGACGTCACAGAGTCAGTCCACGCTCTGGATAGGTTTCTTACTTTAAAAAGGCAGCTGGCTGAGAGCCTGAGCCAGATGCTCTCGTCCCCTCCACAGCCCAGTAGCAGTGAGCGCTGGCGGGCCAGAGCAGAGAGTGATGACTGACAGTCGCCGCTCTCTGCTCAGTGAAGACGAAGAACTGAGCATTCAGCAATCATGCAATTATCTTAGAGCCACCAGTGCGACTCACTTGCAATTTCCTTGCAACTTTTTGGATTTAACATTGCGGTGGGGCTCAAATTGAACTAAAGTAACAAAGAGTGCAGGAACCCGTTTTTTTTTGTCGCTGTGACTTGTCGCACTGATTAAAAACCCATTGAAGTGAATGTGTTTTGACATAATAAAAAACGTTATTATAATACAAAATGTATATAGTGCCAACAGTTTATGCAGTGCTTTACAATGTAAAGTGGGGACAGTACGATTAAAATGATTAAAATACAGTTCAATACAGAAGGAATAGGAGGGTCCTGCTCATGGTGTTACAATCTAAAGGGAGGGTCATAGCTGCGGGAGATGATCTGATGGAAGAGACTCTGGTACAGTCCTTTGGGTGGAGGTGGGGTAGGCTTCCCTGAATAAAGTGAGTTTTCAAGGATCGGATGAAGGCAGACAGGGTGGGAGCTGAATGGACATATTGGGCAGGGAGTTCCAAAGGATGGGAGAGGCTCTCAGGAAGTCCATGAGGCCAGCATGGGAGGAGGTAATAAAGATCCAGCTTAGAGCGAGCATGGGAGGAGGAAACCAGGTCCAGCTTGGAAAGCAGGAGGTCTTGGAAGGAGCAGAGAGGACGATCATCTAAAAAGGTGGACAGGGAGTTCCAGAGGACGGGAGAGGCTCTTGAGTAATTCTGGAGGCGAGCATGGGAGGAGGTAACAAGGTCCAGCTTAGAGCGAGCATGGCAGGAGGTAACCAGGTCCAGCTTGGAAAGCAGGAGGTCTTGGAAGGAGCAGAGAGGATTATCATCTAAATTTGACAGGGAGTTCCAGAGGATGGGAGAGGCTCTATAGAAATGTCCTGGAGGTGCGCATAGGAGGTAACAAGGTCCAGCTCGGAAAGCAGGAGGTCTTGGAAGGAGCAGAGAAGAGGATCATCTAAAAGGTGGACAGGGAGTTCCAGAGGATGGGAGAGGCTCTTGAGTAATTCTGGAGACGAGCATGGGAGGAGGTAATAAAGTCTAGCTTAGAGTGAGCATGGGACGAGGTAACCAGGTCCAGCTTGGAAAGCAGGAGGTCTTGGAAGGAGCAGAGAAGACGATCGCCTAAAGGTGGACAGGGTTGGGGCTGACCGGACACATTGGGGCAGGGATTTTCCAGAGAATGGGAGAGGCTCTGGAGCAGTCCCGGAGGCGAACATGGGAGGAGGTAACAAGGTCCAGCTCAGAGAAGCAGGAGGTCTTGGGAGGAGCAGAGAGGACGATTTGGGCGATACCTGCAGATGAGGTTGGCGATGTAGCTCGGGTGATGTTGTGGATGGCCTTGTATGTTGTGGTTAGTATTTTGAATTTTATACAGTGGAGTAGGTGAAGCCAGTGAAGAAATGCTCAGAGAGCAGCAGTCACATGACGCAGTGTGAACTGGGCCCCGCAATAGGAGTAAAGGGCCCCCCCCCCCGGGACCTACACTGTACATTACATGTATAGACACATACATCAGATCACTTCAGTATGTGACTAAAAGCCACATGTAAAAATGCAGACAATAAAGGGCTGGGAAAACGTACATATCAGTTTACGGGGTGAACAGGCGTCAGATGCATCAAGCCGAGTAAGAACGTCACAGGGAGGCTTTAGTAAAAAGCTGAACGACATTCTGATTATAGTGTACATTTGAACAAATCTTTTAATAAAAGGGTATACGAGCCTCGATTTTCTAATCCTTAAATGACTAGTGAGTTCTAGATTTAATAGGCAGAATAAAAAGTGCCAGATGAAATGCGTCCAAAAAAAAAAAATAAGTATTTTATCGGCCATTTGTTTAACCATTTGCAGTCCAAATGTATAAGAATGACCTGGATTCAAGTGGTTAGCTGCAGCCATCATCAGCTTAATTTCCAATTTTACAGCCGGCAATTAACTGTTAAGTAAAAACAATCTGGGCAGCTCTACAGCCACCCGATCACATTTACTGTAGTACGATTAAACTGCGTTTGTGCACGATCTGTGCGTGATTAGCAGCAGCGGGGGGGAGGGGGGGGGAGGAAAGACAGAGGTCTAATAGACTCCTGATGTCTCCATAATCTGTCACCTGCTCAAAGACCTCATATAGGGATAGCAATAAAGTTAAAATAAAAAAAATAAAAAGAAAAAAAATAAAAAAGGGGGGGGGGGGGAAGCACCCCGTCACCTCTGTGCATACATGCACATGAGCATGTAGATCCCGCATGCGTATGCAAACAGTAAACAGCGATTGCACCCACATGTGAGGTATCACAGTGAGCGAGAGCAATAATTCTAAGACCATCATTCACAATTACACCGATGGCCCTGGGGTCTCAAACTGGTGGCCCTCCAGCTGTTTTTGCGAAACTACAAGTCCCATCATGCCTGTGGGAGTCATGCTTGTAACTGTCAGCCTTGCAATGCCTCATGGGACTTGTAGTTTCGCAAAACAGCTGGAGGGCCGCCAGTTTGAGACCCTTACTTTAAAGGCTTCTTTTAAAGTCGCCTATGGAAAATTTTTAGAGACTGTAGCTTATCGCCATTCCTGGGGCACATGCAATTTTGTGTCTTGAAATGTTAGGTAACTATTTACTTGATACAACATCGTCTTTTATATCAGGGGTCTCCAAACTTTCTAAGCAAAGGGCCAGCTTACACTCCATCAAACTCTAGGGGGGCTGGACTGTGGCCACTGGAAGAAAATGTCCTGGCATCAGTGGGAGAAAACAGTGCCCCATCACTGGTGTCAGCGGGAGGAACAGTGCCCCATCACTGGTGTCAGCGGGAGGAACAGTGCCCCATCACTGGTGTCAGCGGGAGGAACAGTGCCCCATCACTGGTGTCAGCGGGAGGAACAGTGCCCCATCACTGGTGTCAGCGGGAGGAACAGTGCCCCATCACTGGTGTCAGCGGGAGGAACAGTGCCCCATCACTGGTGTCAGCGGGAGGAACAGTGCCCCATCACTGGTGTCAGCGGGAGGAACAGTGCCCCATCACTGGTGTCAGCGGGAGGAACAGTGCCCCATCACTGGTGTCAGCGGGAGGAACAGTGCCCCATCTTTGGTGTCAGCGGGAGGAACAGTGCCCCATCTTTGGTGTCAGCGGGAGGAACAGTGCCCCATCTTTGGTGTCAGCGGGAGGAACAGTGCCCCATCACTGGTTTCAGCGGGAGGAATAGTGCCCCATCATCGGTGTCAGTGGGAGGAACAGTGCCCCATCATTGGTGTCAGCGGGACGAACAGTGTCCCATCATTGGTGTCAGCGGGACGAACAGTGTCCCATCATTGGTGTCAGCGGGACGAACAGTGTCCCATCATTGGTGTCAGTGGGAGGAATAGTGTCCCATCATTGGTGTCAGCGGGAGGAATAGTGTCCCATCATTGGTGTCAGTGGGAGGAATAGTGTCCCATCATGGCTGACAGTAGGGGAAATAATGCCCGAAGGTCCAGAAAAAAGCAAGCAATGGGCCGCATCCAGTCCCCGGGTCACAGTTTGGAGACCATGGTCTTATATTATACCCGCCAAAAATGTTGCATTATATTGTGTTTGTGTGCGCTATAATTCATTTTAGTGTATTTTTATTTTTTGATAAAGGGCTGCACAAATATCATATAACATTAAAAAATGTCAACAGTCATTTTATTTTCCAGGACCTCTGCTTTCAGAAAATATATATGTTTGGGGGGGGGGGGGGGGCTCTATGTAATTCTCTAGCAAAAAAATGCCAGATTTTTATTTTATTTTTTTTTAAACATGGGTGTGAATTTTTTTTACAATTGCCCCAGACAAGAAGTAGTCAAAGTGAACTTGTGTGGATAGCAACAAGTTATATGTCGGATACAAAGACACTATCACCAACTCTGGCCGCCGAACCAGCGATAAAAACGCAATGACGTCAATGGAGTAACAGGGAGCCATTTTCTTGATAAGGGGGACAAACTTGAAATTGTTTATTTCCTATTTGGGATTAATATAAATTTTTATACAAGAACAAGGAATAAAATCTGTAAGCGCAAGCAGCTGCCTAATGAGACACGATCAGCGTGGCAACCTTTGATATTCGGCAAATTGTTTTGCCACTATGGAACAAGCGCGATATGCTTCTCAGAATTAATTAAAATGTCCTGTATGAGCACAGAGCAGCGCTGAGGTGCGTGATTGCTCGGATATTGCGGTAATCTGTCTTATAGATACCCATTCTATTCCAGAAACTGTGCTGAACAAGATACCAAAACCCAAAAGAAGAGAAGGGAAAAGGAGGAACCACACTCTCCCTTCCGACATTCCAGCGTTAAATTAATGCGATTGTTTGCTATGGGCAACAAGATTTTCTTGCTGGAGAGACTTCTACCTGACACACGGCTAAATAGTATCCCAAAAAGCAGATGGCGTTTAGGATTCCGCCCGGGTCTCTGCTTTGTTTCTGGAAGCGACGGGACGTTCAACCCTCATTCCAAGCATGGCCATCTTGGGAGAGAAAGGGCTTTGCTTGCCCCCCCCCCCCCTGATGATTGGTGATCTGATAACAGTCGGGGAAATAAGTGTCAGGTAGTGCAGGAGAGACAGAGCTACAGGATGGATGAAGAGGAGGCGGCGGCGAGAGCCTTGCACTGCAGGTACAGCTTTCACTCCAGCAAAGGAAAACAATGAGCAGCACAGTACTAACATCACCGAATCTCACTCCACATCTAACTAGGAGGCAGGAGCCCAGTAGTAAGGCCTCCATCACTACCACAGGGCCACGCATAAAATTAAAGTGGATGTAAACCCACTCATCCTTTTTAAACTACTGCTATAGTGGTTATCTAGAAGGATATACATGCCTCCTGCATGTATACTTTATCGGTCAAAAGTCTCCCCTCTGTCTGCTACGAGACCCAAAAAACGTGGGTGGGTCTGTTTTTCAGTGGGTGGAGTCGTGGTGTCAGACTCCACGCCCACCTCTGCACTCCCCTTATCAACATGCATTTTCTCCTGTGTATTTCTTACACTGAACTTCTGTTATGATCACCAACATCCAGTCAAAACCCAGAAAAGTCCCCACATGACTTCAGCATGCCAAATCATGCTGAGGCATGGAACAGCCAATCCTTGCAGAGCAGCAGAAGAAAGGAGTGGGAGGGTATTAAAAAATAATGCATGTCTCTTAGGCTAGTGCACCAGATATGTAAATCACCTGTCACTCACAGCAAGGGGGAGGATTTGACAAAGTTTTTCTCTGCTTGTCAAGATTTATCTCACCGAACAATAAAAGAGGACTGCTCAGAACTGGATTAACTCTTTTTGGCAAGACTGGGCTCAAATGATAGGAAATCGTATACTCTACAGTGTGACAACCAAAAAATAAAAAATAAATAAAAAATTTACTTTAAGTGAATATTAAGTCTCAGACACTGCAGACTTGATAAGAGACGGCCAGAGACTGCAGACGTGACACAGGAGACGGCCAGAGACTGCAGACGTGACACAGGAGACGGCCAGAGACTGCAGACGTGACACAGGAGACGGCCAGAGACTGCAGACGTGACACAGGAGACGGCCAGAGACTGCAAACGTGACACAGGAGACGGCCAGAGACTGCAAACGTGACACAGGAGACGGCCAGAGACTGCAGACGTGACACAAGAGATGGCCAGAGACTGCAGACGTGACACAGGAGATGGTCAGAGACTGCAGACATGACACAGGAGATGGTCAGAGACTGCAGACATGACACATGAGATGGTCAGGGACTAAAGACATGATACAAGAGACGGTCAGACAGGGAACATGCTTCAAAAGAGTCAGACTGGAGACAGAGTGGTAGAGATCACTCTAGAACGGGACAATAGGGAAAAACAGATTAGTGTCTGCAGTGGCACTGAGGGCCACATGTGGTCCCCGGGTTGCAAGTTAGGCATCAGGGCCTTAGATGATCGATCTCACACTGCACATATACTCCTATGAAGCTGTAAACACAGGAAGAACACTAGTATTTTTGAAGAGGCATTCAAGACAAAAAAAAAAAAAAAAGTAAACCTTTGTGGGCAGTCACAAGTTTTTTTTTGAGTTTAGGTCTACTCTAAGTTGGTGACAATAGCAGGCCAGCTGAAAAGGCCAATCCTAATCTGTCTGAGGTGGGCAAAAGTTGGGGTAGGGTCTCCCTGAATATACTCTGGAAAAAAACATACTATAAGTCTATACAGCTCTCCCGGGTACTTTAAGTATTTTTTTCTTTCTTTCAGAACTTTCTTTCATGTGTCTCATTCATCATAAACATCTTCCGACCGCTTGAAACATATTTAGAACTTGAAACCTTTGAGAAACCGGTTACGTTCTATCACTATAAACAAATTGGCAAAAAAATTAAAAGGGAAAAAAAAAAAAAAAAAAAAAAAAACTTACTTACTTGTCCACAACCATTTAATCACCAAGGAGCTTTCATGTCCATAACTCTGAAGATCGCACTTCCTACGAGAGCTCGCCTCCGCTAATAAAGCAAATTTTAATCAGCGGAAGTAAAGCTGATCTGATGAATATTTGAGTTATTTGGTTGTGGGAGGATGCATGTGTAAACTGCAATTTACACACGCATACTATTTTAATCGTACCGCAGAGAGCAAATATATGCTTAGATGACAATTTAGTGGACAAACAGCTTGGTAAATTATTATAAATATGATTAAATATTTTAAATATGCTTCAACGAGGAGCAGAATTTGATAGCAGCACCGGACAACCGGAGGAGTAAAAAGGGATTTTGCAGAATTAGTTGTGGAGTATAGGCCATGGAAATTCAACTTAGGAGGACCAAGAGCATGGAGGAAGAGGGAAGAAGCGTGAAACCTAAGGGAAGAGGGAAGAGCGAGAAACCTAAGGGAAGAGGGAAGAGCGAGAAACCTAAAGGAAGAGGGAAGAGCGAGAAACCTAAAGGAAGAGGGAAGAGCGAGAAACCTAAAGGAAGAGGGAAGAGCGAGAAACCTAAAGGAAGAGGGAAGAGCGAGAAACCTAAAGGAAGAGGGAAGAGCGAGAAACCTAAAGGAAGAGGGAAGAGCGAGAAACCTAAAGGAAGAGGGAGGAGCGAGAAACCTAAGGGAAGAGCGAGAAACCTAAGGAAGAGGGAAGAGCGAGAAACCTAAGGAAGAGGGAAGAGCGAGAAACCTAAGGGAAGAGGGAAGAGCGAGAAACCTAAGGGAAGAGGGAAGAGCGAGAAACCTAAGGGAAGAGGGAAGAGCGAGAAACCTAAGGGAAGAGGGAAGAGCGAGAAACCTAAGGGAAGAGGGAAGAGCATGAAGCTTAGGAAGAGGGAAGAGCATGAAGCTTAGGAAGAGGGAAGGAGCTGTGTAGCAATAAAAAAAAAAAAAAAGTGTGTCATACAGCTAAAGCTCGTTTGGCTGTATTGCTCCTGCGGATCACAGAAGTGGAGCTCGTTCTGCCCTCCTGTGACCTGTTTTCAGCAGACAGCGGGCCTGGACCCCAGCACCCGGCTCAGTCTATCAGCGAGCCAGAATCAAGAATTCCTTCAGCTGTGCATGCTTTCCACCGCTACCAGGCTAGCTAATCTGACACTACACCTACAGTCAGAAGAAGGCAGCGGACATCTTACTACACCCAGCTACATCTTGATTTCCAATAAAGTGAGCGCAAATAAATAAAAATATTATATTGACATCTGTGATGCCGTTTTGCATGTTTAGTTTTGAAAGGCTAATGGTTTAGCGCTGAGCAGTGCAGGGTGAACCAACATGGCCTCCGCCACCTTCCTACTGCTGGCGTCCAGCTTCTTCCCAAATTAAACATCCAAACAGCATCATAGATGTCAATATACTATATTGATATACACTCACTTTCACAGTAATTTTAATAAAGTGAGTGTATATAAATATAGTATATTGTAATTATTTTAGTAAATACCTTTTCTGTGTGTTTAAATTAGAGCTATTGAGCTCTGTAAACTAATTTTTTTTCAGTAAATCAGCTAAGAATAGACAGGTCAATATTTTTAAATGTTTGTTAAGGAGCCTGTTTGGTCCTTTTCTTTAATTTTCTATCCAGTGCATTATTGCATCAAATAAATAACAGTTTTTTTTATTTTTCACATCAGCACACAGTACCCAAAGACAGACTGTGCCTGAGAACAGCGGGAAGCTTTGGAAGTTGTAAAATATTAAACAGAAAAGCAAAAAAAAAAAAAAAAAAACCCTCAACATACATGTCATTATACAAGCTGACAACAGTCTTTGGACCAACACCCAAATGCCCCAGATTTGTCTTATGTTTTTGCTTTCTGTTCAATTGAATAGTAAATCAATAGTGACATTGTGAAAGCAAAAAGAAAAAAAAAAAAGAAAAGAAATGCTCACCAGCTATAATTTTTGGCGCTCGTCAGCGGAGCGATGAATCCACGGATCTAATCCGACTGCCACTCATTGAGGTCACATGAGTTTATCCCCCCCCCCCCACTAAAAGTTAACCACTTGCCGACAAGTCGCCGCAGTTTTACTGCGGCAGAATGGTGCGGCTGGGCGAAACGGCTTTACCTTATGTTGCTTCACCTTCTGGCCACTAGGGGCATGCCTGCGCCCGCAGCGTCTACCTGGAGCCGATGCGAGTGCCCGGTGGGCGCGATGACTGCTGGGCTCCCACGATCGCTCGAGACAGAGAACCAGGATCTGTGTGTGTAAACAAATCCCTGTTCTTTCAGGGGAGAGGAGAGAGATTGTGTGTTTATACAAAGTATGAACACCGATCTCTCTCTCTCTCCTTCTAGACAGTCCCCTCCTCCCTCCAGTTAGAACACACCCAGGGAACACAGTTAACCCCATGTTCGCCCTCTAGTGTTAACCCCCTTCCCTGCCAGTAACATTTATACAGTAATCTGTGCAATTTTATAGCACTGATCGCTGTATAGTTGTCAATGGTCCCAAAAATGTGTCAAAAAGAGTACAATTTGTCTGCCGCAATGTCACAGTCCCAAGAAGAAAAAAAAAAAAGGAAAAAAAAAAAAAAAAAGGACATAAATCTATCCCCTATTTTGTAGACGCTATAACTTTTGCACAAACCAATCAACATACGCTTATTGCAAATTTTTAACTAAAGAAATATGTAGAAGAATACATATTGGCCTAAACCGAGGAAAAACATTTTTTTGATAAAAAAAAACTATATTTATATATAGCAGATATTTGTGTTTTTTTCTCAAAATTGTCGCTCTTCTTTTGTTTATAGCGAAAAAAAAGAAAAACCGCAAAGGCCATCAAATACCACCAATTGAAAGTTCTATTTGTGGGGGGGGGAACGTCACGTCGCACGACCGCGCAATTGTCAGTTAAACCGACGCAGAGCCGAATCGCAAAAAATAAAATGGCCTGGTCATTGAGCAGCCAAATCTTTCCGGGGTTGAAGTGGTTAAACTGGCAGCAGGCTCGCCATGGTTTTGATTTTCCTTCTTCTGGATCGACAGTATCACAAGCCTAACATAAGCTGAACTTGGAAGACTTCTTTTATTTAACCGGTTTAGCAAATAGGGAATCTTTGGTGTTGCACACACATAAACGGATTATCGGATAAAGGAAAACGGTTCACTAGTATGCAGCAGCCACTGCCCATTAACCATCGATTCCCGGCAAATCCCTCCATCCATCCACTCTTCAGCAAACACGCACCCCCCGTATTTGCCATCTCCAGCTTATCATTGTAATATATTCAAGAATAAAATACTGGATACGACTCTCGCATTGTCCAACCTCTCGCAACGCCAATAAAACTTACTGGAGCTCCATACAAAGAAGGCAAAGAAGGCAAAGTCAACAGGTATTGTTTGTATATTTCAATAAAGTTGTCCCAGGTTTGGCTACCTTTGTAGTGAACCTTGGGGGTGGGGACCCTCACAACTCCCCTGCAACCGCGGCACAACCCCCCCCCCCCCCCCCGTCTTAGCAGACATAACGCCTCCTAAAGATCCTAAACCCCTCTGTGCAGCCGCAGCACCCCCTCATCTCCACCTAACCTGGTCTCAGCATGCAGCAAGCTGACTTCAGCCCTCCTCTGGTTCTCCTCCAGACCCTGCACTTTCTGCTTTGACAGATCAGCTGATGTAAGGGATGTGATGGGGGGGACTATTGCCAGAGAGCTGCTGACTGTCACCACCTCTCTAGTCATGGAGCTGCAAGAAACGAGCGATCTGTGGTGCCTGACCACTCGTTTCTTAGTGTTACAGGTGCTAGGGGACAGATGCAGCACCCACCTAGGTAAGTATGATTCTTAAAAAAAATAAAAAACACAAACCCCCCCCCCCCCCCCCACTATATATCTTTTTAATGTCTTTTTTTTGGGGGGGGGGGTTGTTTTTAGGTGTGAAGGTGAAGATGCCCTTTAAAATCTTCACATACTGGTGAACCAGCGAACCCATCAGATTAGGTAACAGAAGTGGCGTTCCACCAGCTGGCGTATGCGTCCACTGCTACCAGGTTTGGTAATCTGACAGAAGAAGGCATCAGAAGAAGGCGGCAGCGGGCATCTTACTACACCCAGCTACGTCTTGAAATTCAGAGTAATTTGAGCAATTAAGTGAGCGTTTATAAATATAGTGTATTGTGATGCTGTTTGGATGTTACATTTTGAAAGAAGCTGGACACCAGCAGTTGCTACACTCGGCAGTAGGAAGGTGGTGGAGGCCATGTTGCTACACTCGGCAGTAGGAAGGTAGTGGAGGCCATGTTGCTACACTCGGCAGTAGGAAGGTGGTGGAGGCCATGTTGCTACACTCGGCAGTAGGAAGGTGGTGGAGGCCATGTTGCTACACTCGGCAGTAGGAAGGTGGTGGAGGCCATGTTGCTACACTCGGCAGTAGGAAGGTGGTGGAGGCCATGTTGCTACACTCGGCAGTAGGAAGGTGGTGGAGGCCATGTTGCTACACTCGGCAGTAGGAAGGTGGTGGAGGCCATGTTGCTACACTCGGCAGTAGGAAGGTGGTGGAGGCCATGTTGCTACACTCGGCAGTAGGAAGGTGGTGGAGGCCATGTTGCTACACTCGGCAGTAGGAAGGTGGTGGAGGCCATGTTGCTACACTCGGCAGTAGGAAGGTGGTGGAGGCCATGTTGCTACACTCGGCAGTAGGAAGGTGGTGGAGGCCATGTTGCTACACTCGGCAGTAGGAAGGTGGTGGAGGCCATGTTGCTACACTCGGCAGTAGGAAGGTGGTGGAGGCCATGTTGCTACACTCGGCAGTAGGAAGGTGGTGGAGGCCATGTTGCTACACTCGGTAGTAGGAAGGTGGCGGAGGCCATGTTGGTACACCCAGCACTGCTTGGTGCTAAATAAGGATGAGCTCCGGTGTGTTCGCACACTCCACGTGCAGAGCCCAACAGGAATTCGGCGCAGTGCTGCGCTAATCACAGACAGTGAGACATTTGCCGACGTGTGGCTGCAGAGATCGGGACAATGTCTCACTGCCTGTGATTAGCGCAGTGTTGACTTCCTGGCGGGCTCTGCACGTGGATGTGCAAACACGTCGGAGCTCATCATTAGTGCCAAACCTTTAGGCTTTCAAAATTAAACCTGCAAACAGCATCACAGATATCTATATACTATATTTATAAAAGCGCAGTTTATTGCTAAAATTAAGTCTTTAATTCAAGAAATAGCTGGCACTCCGGAGGGGGGGGGGGGGGGGGGCATTTGTGAAGAGTGTTGGTGGGGGGGCGGGGCATTTGTGAAGAGTGTTGGTGGGGGGGCGGGGCATTTGTGAAGAGTGTTGGTGGGGGGGCGGGGCATTTGTGAAGAGTGGTGCTGGGGGGATTTGTGAAGAGTGGTGGTGGGGGGATTTGTGAAGAGTGGTGGTGGGGGGGGGGGATTTGTGAAGAGTGGTGGTGGGGGGGGGGGATTTGTGAAGAGTGGTGGTGGGGGGGGGGGGGATTTGTGAAGAGTGGTGGTGGGGGGGGGGGGGGATTTGTGAAGAGTGGTGGTGGGGGGGGGGGGATTTGTGAAGAGTGGTGGTGGGGGGGGGATTTGTGAAGAGTGGTGGTGGGGGGGGGGATTTGTGAAGAGTGGTGGTGGGGGGGGGGATTTGTGAAGAGTGGTGGTGGGGGGGGATTTGTGAAGAGTGGTGGTGGGGGGGGGGGGGATTTGTGAAGAGTGGTGGTGGCCTGGGAGGGTGGGGGAGATGTGTAAAGAGTGCTGAGAGGGCAATTGGCATAAAATATTGAGTTGCCCCCCTATAACAGGTTTTTATTCTAATTCTCCCAGGCCAGCCTATAACCCTGACATATGGCCACCCTGCTGTATGTTGGAGAGGGGGGGGGGGGGTTAGGGGGCGCAAATTGCTTGCCTTGCTCTGGGCGCCGACAACCCACGCTACGCTAGAAAAGACCGGCTTCTAACTTTTTTTTTTTAGCTGGCCCCTAGATTCAAAGCAAATTGGTCAGGCCCTGACCCCAAGCAAACACCAACTGCCTGGCCGTCTCTGCCAACATTCCTTACTTGCTCACAATTGGAAACTCTGTGTAGGAAGACACTGACAACCAGTTGATTAGCATTTCCACAAGGCGAGATCAGCCACCTCTTTTGGTTCCATTTAAAAAAGTCTATAACACTATTAATCGCATAAAAAAAGAAAAAAAAAAGAAAATCGCTGGTATACACAGGTCGAAATTGGCAGCTGTATTAATTTAATCTTCCACAGTAAGCTAATGAATCTTTATTATCATTTCTTTCCTCAGACTTGTTAAGAGAAAGAAGAAAGACAGAACGCTTATTTTTAAACATGTCGGCCACTAAATATTTTAGTGCCCTTGTCTTCAGAAGAGGCAGAGATGTGCTGCCGCAGCAGTTGCCGGTTTGCGGACACTGTGCATTTTTAAAACCACTTATCAGCGGTGAGATGCACTTGCTGCAAACCTTCAATAAACAGTGGATAAAAAGAGAAGAAAAAAAATAAAAAATTTAACCCGTGTATCAAAGCAAGGAGATGTCAATCACCTACCTAAAGCAAACCGGTCATTGGGCCGCTTCAGAACTTTAACCCAAGAAGCTAAAATGTATCTATGATCAAAATGTATTATCTTCCATTTCATTGCTACATATTTTTGTATTTTAATGATCTCTGACCTGGCCTATTAAATTGAAACAATTTCAGGGCCGGTGTTCCGACAGAATCAGCGACTCGTCAGATTAGGTGACGGAAGTGACGCTCCGTCAGCTGCACATGCGTTCCGCCGCTACCAGGTTTTCTACTGACAGATTGCCTGCAGTCAGAACGTGGCAGTGGACATCTTACTACACCCAGCTATTTCTTGAATTTACTACTCATTTTAAGCAATAAACTGAGCATATATAAAATATAGTATATTGATATCTGTGATGCTGCTTGCAGGTTTAATTTTGAAAGCCTAAGGGTTTAGCGCTGAGTAGTGTGGGGTGTACCAACATGGCCTCCGCCACCTTCCTACTGCTGGCCTCCAGCTTCTTTCAAAATTAAAACATCCAAAACAGTATCATAGATGTCAATATACTATATTTATATACACTCACTTTCACAGTAATTTTAATAAAGTGAGTGTATATAAATATAGTATATTGCCAAATGCCCAGCTCCTCTCAGGCTGTTGTTCGCACAGGTCTACTGCTGGGTGTACCAACATGGCCTCCACCACCGTCCTACTGCTGGGTGTACCAACGTGGCCTCCGCCACCGTCCTACTGCTGGGTGTACCAACGTGGCCTCCGCCACCGTCCTACCGCTGGGTGTACCAACGTGGCCTCCGCCACCTTCCTACTGCTGGGTGTACCAACGTGGCCTCCGCCACCTTCCTACTGCTGGGTGTACCAACGTGGCCTCCGCCACCTTCCTACTGCTGGGTGTACCAACGTGGCCTCCGCCACCTTCCTACTGCTGGGTGTACCAACGTAGTCTCCACCACCTTCCTACTGCTGGGTGTACCAACATGGCCTCCGCCATCTTGCTACTGCTGGCTTCCAGCTTCTTTCCAAATGTATCATCCAAACAGCATCACAATACACCCACGCCATTACTTATTTTCTATTTTGGCGTGGGGCTTTCCCTCAAAATCCATACCAGACCTAAGGCGTCTTTTTTTTTTTTTTTTTGCTGTAGTGTGGATGTGGGGGGGGCCGTGCCATTTTTTTTTTTACCATTTTTTTTTTTGTCGGCAATGTTCCATAGAAATAACAGGAAGTGACAGGAAATCCCAGAACTAGTGTCCCCATTGGAAGTTTTCACCTCTATTCCTGTGCTGGTGACAACTGAAAACTTGTGATTTTCCTTCACTTTCGGTGATGAAAGTAAACAGGACAAATAGAGAGGGTGAATCCCCCCGATGGGGGCACAGAAAGCAATGAAAAAAAACAAATTGGGGTGGGGGGGAGGCCTTTAGTTACAATTTAAGTGTGTTTAGTTATCAAAAGTAACACACCGCTTTGCCTACATATGAGCAGAATACGGGTGAAAAAACATCTAATTAAAATGTGAACAGCAACTAAAGTGCACAAAAGAGGCACAAAAATATCCGAGAATACTCCGGATAAAACAATGGAACGTTACACTTCAACCTTCTCATTTTACTTAATATTAAGGGCATATGGAAATGAGCTCTTTGCATATTTTGAGCAAAACAACCTTCAAAGCACAACTCCAGCCAAAATAGAGAACGGCGAGAACTTTAGAAAAGCTTTCAGAAGCTTCAAGCAGCTTTTTTGATGCCCTTAAAGAGACCCCGTCCCACCAGAGATGTGAGAGGAAATCTCCGGTAGCTTTTAAGCCGGGCTTCGTTCTTACTTTTCTGCGTTTTACTTCCTCTCCTGTAAAACTGGTGTGACGGTGACAGTAAGTGACGGGAAATTAGGGGTCGATGGATGATGTTTTTCCAGGGCCGATATCGCTTTTCGGCTGATAGCCGATAACAAGTGCCGATATTCTGCACCTCACCTGCCACCCAGATGCAGTATGTCACTTGCCACTGTCACCGGTAGTATGCCACTTGTCACCAGATGCAGCGCGTCACTTACCACTGTCATTTGCCACCCATTTGCAGTGTGTCACTTACCACTGTCAATTGCCACTCAGATGCAGTATGTCACCTGCCACTGTCACCTGCAGTATGCCACTTGTCACCAGATGCGTCACTTACCACTGTCATTTGCCACCCAGATGGAATATGTCACCTGCCACTGTCACCCAGATGCAGCACGTCACTTGACACCAGATGCAGCGCGTCACTTACCACTGTCATTTGCCACCCAGATGGAATATGTCACCTGCCACTGTCACCCAGATGCAGCACGTCACTTGACACCAGATGCAGCGCGTCACTTACCACTGTCATTTGCCACCCAGATGCAGCATGTCACTTGCCACTGTCAACGGCAGTATGCCACTTATCATATGCAATGTGTCCCTTACCACTGTCAATTGCCACCCAGATTCCATATGTCACTTGCCACTGTAACCCACCACCAAGATGCAGCATGTCACTTGTCACCCAGATGCAGCTTGTCACCGTCAACCGCCACCCAGAAGCAGTATGCCACATGCCACTGGATGCAGCGTTTTACTTGCCACTGTCACCTACCACCCGCATGCAGTTTGTCATCGTTGTTTGCCACCCAGATGCAGCACATCACTTGCCACTGCTACCCAGATGCAGCATGTCACCTGTCACCAGATGCAGTGCGTCACTTGCCACCGTCACCTGCCACCCAGATGCAGCTTGTCACTGCTTACACTACTTCAGGCAGCATCCACATGCAGGTGGTGAGAGATGTTGTAACGATCTCTCTGCTCGCCCGCGGCTGTAGCTCTGTCAAGAGCAGCCTTCGCAGTGATGCGAGGCGGGCAGTGATGATGTCATCTCTCTGTTGCCCAACGCACCGCTGACAGCGATTGGCAGAGACTGCAGCGAGCACTGCGCAGGGACAAGGGAGAAGAGGTCTGACCAATATCGGTAGGTTTCTGACTGGTTATTTGAAAAATGTAAGTATCAGCCCCCCAATAATCGTCCGCGCCAATAATCAGTCGACCCCTACTGGAAATGTCTCTAAGGGCTCATTTATGTTAGAGGCAGCTCCTGCCTTCCCTCCGAGGTGATCCATGGAGGTCGGAGGCTGGGGAAGAGATATGTTGCCTCCTCAGTGCCTCTCTTAACCCTCTTAAAGGCTACAAACCACCTGCACTGCGCTCAGTTGCAGGGAGGTTGCGGAGTAACCCCATTCACTGGAATGGGTCGCACTTGGCAGTGGTACCGAGCACCACAGGGTGGTAAAAAATATTTGGCAACAGCGTTGGCCAGTCTCTGTGTTGCGATAAACTGAAGATGTTTTACTGCCCAAAAGCTTCATTTGAAGGAGTCATTAACTAGAGAAGCCATTTCCAAACACGCAAACCACGGGTGATATAAACAAAAACGGTAAAAAAAATAATAATTGAAACCTGATGGGCACCATAGCAACCTGTATTTGCACTCACTGACCTACCGGCGTGCCAGCTCATTTCTTGTTACTGGTCACCTGCAATTAGGTGGACCACGTCACCCACCAGAGAAGCCACTGATGTCATGGAAACAACTGTTACTCACTCCACAAAGTTCGCAATGAGCAAAAACACCTTAAAATAAACACAATACGATACCTAACACACAGGATTACAAGACCTACAGATAACATTTACAAAAGCAAAAATAATAGAGCTCAAGGCATTGAGAGAAAAAAATATATATAATTTTTTTTTTAGATAAATAAGGGTGGTGGTGGTGGTGGGGGGGGGGGGAGGTGGCTTTTGTTCTCTTGCACATAGGCGACTGCTCATTAAAACAAAATCTGCTGTAATAAATACAGAAGTAGCCATTGATCACCTGCTAAAAAATGCTACATGACTGGCCGTTGACTGTGGTACTTTGTCTCGCTGACCTTCAATATGCATTAAGCTAATTTAAAGAAGAATTCCAGGTATGGGTGTTATTACATAGTTACATTGTTTCAACTTGGATCACATACCATACCTGTGGGATCCCTCTAGAAGCTGGAAATCAGTGGAAATCCGCAGCTACTACAGTGATCTCCACTTGCTCCCCCCTACTGTCCTGATGAATTGTGAACAAATGGAGGTTGCTCGCTTGGCAGGGGCACCATTCAGAGATCGCTTTGCATTTTCTCAATACAAAGCATTCTCTCATTGGACAAGATGAAGAGATGAAGGGGCGGTGACATCATGCTCTCTAACTTGTCCAGAGAATGCAATCTGAGAAAATTGTCAACGTAAAGGAGGTCCTTCTCCACTGTGCGCCAACGTAAAGGAGGTCCTTCTCCACTGTGCGCCAACGTAAAGGAGGTCCTTCTCCACTGTGCGCCAACGTAAAGGAGGTCCTTCTCCACTGTGCGCCAACGTAAAGGAGGTCCTTCTCCACTGTGCGCCAACGTAAAGGAGGTCCTTCTCCACTGTGCGCCAACGTAAAGGAGGTCCTTCTCCACTGTGCGCCAACGTAAAGGAGGTCCTTCTCCACTGTGCGCCAACGTAAAGGAGGTCCTTCTCCACTGTGCGCCAACGTAAAGGAGGTCCTTCTCCACTGTGCGCCAACGTAAAGGAGGTCCTTCTCCACTGTGAGCCAACGTAAAGGAGGTCCTTCTCCACTGTGCGCCAACGTAAAGGAGGTCCTTCTCCACTGTGCGCCAACGTAAAGGAGGTCCTTCTCCACTGTGCGCCAACGTAAAGGAGGTCCTTCTCCACTGTGCGCCAACGTAAAGGAGGTCCTTCTCCACTGTGCGCCAACGTAAAGGAGGTCCTTCTCCACTGTGCGCCAACGTAAAGGAGGTCCTTCTCCACTGTGCGCCAACGTAAAGGAGGTCCTTCTCCCCTGTGCGCCAACGTAAAGGAGGTCCTTCTCCACTGTGCGCCAAGGTAAAGGAGGTCCTTCTCCACTGTGCGCCAAGGTAAAGGAGGTCCTTCTCCACTGTGCGCCAACGTAAAGGAGGTCCTTCACTGTGCGCCAATGTAAAGGAGGTCCTTCTCCACTGACCCCCACTGTATAGGGCAGTGATGGCGAACCCAGGCACCCCAAATGTTTTGGAACTACATTTCCCATGATGCTCCACTACACTGCAGAGTGCCAGAGCATCATGGGAAATGTAGTTCCAAAACATCTGGGGCGCCAAGGTATAGGGGGGTCCTTTATCATTGACCACCAATGTTTTTCACTGACCTCCATATGTAGGGAGTCCTTCTACCCTGACCACCAATGTAAGAAAACACTATTATCATTGTCTGTATTCTTTTCCTGACCATTATTATGAGTCGTTTAATTAATATTGTGGAAAATAATTGTCAAATAAAGCCACCCTGGGGATCAAGCACACTATGTAAGCCACATTGCTTGTTTTTGTATTTATCCTTCTATAAACCGTTTAATCCAACCCACCGCAAGCTGTAGATATAACTATTACCAAGGATCCCCCGACGCCTGAAAGTTATTTGAAAGGTTCCTTATTCCATATTAAAAACATTGAGAAAGCCTGAAGACAACATGCAACACAAGAACCTAGAAGTGTCTGAACATACCCGCAGCCTTCTACTCAAGTGCCCTTGAAAATCCAAAATTTTAGGGTGCTCAACTGGGCAAACTCTGTTTTCAGCTAGTAAAGTCGTGGTTTGCTCCTTCCCAAGCCTCTCTATTGGTATATGCCCGATTATTCTAGATTTCGCCATTCCATTTTCACCACCAGACAAGCACTTTATTCAAATTTTAGAATTACAATGCACAAAAGTAAAAAAAAAAAAAAAAAAAAAAAAATTGTGCTGCCCCTCCTACCCACACAGTGTCTAAACTATAGGGGATTCCGAGAGAGGGGACCACCGGAGGTGAACTGCCGTTTCCTCCAAAGTGGGGAAAATTCCCGGGCACCTCGTTTTCTGAGGAAGACCAGATAAAAAGTTTTTTCACTCATAAGTTTCCCATGTCTTCTTATTTTCAGAAGAGCCGTAAAGATTTGGTACAGGACCCAAGTTGGCCTACACCGTATATATACAGCTCCGAATATAGTCTGTGTTGGCGCTGTCTAGAAGCCAAGGATGCCCATCTCCACATTTGGTGGGATTGTAGGCTCCTCTCCCCATTATTGCAGAGCATATATATGTTCTATAACTCTTTAGAAGGAGTAAAAGACTATGGGCGGGACTTTGAAGGCACCAGTAAAAAACAGTAATAGAATAAAATACAAAAAAGTTCACTATATAAGTTCAAATAAACTCATTAGATAATAAACTTTTTTGTATTTTATTCCATTACTTTTTTTTTTTACTGGTGCCTTCAAAGTCCCTCCCATAGTCTGTTGCTTTAAGTTGTTTCGGGATGTGGCAATTGTAATAATATGCCCAAACCATCGTGACTGATATGCTTTGAGATGATCTGCCATTTCAGTATACAGGATAGCTTAAATCTGCAACTATAAAAGAATGCTTAGAAAAATGCTTGCACAAGCATTTTTCTCTATACATATCATTGTGGGTTGGTTTGTCTTTTCCTGTTCTCTGTTCTGTAGGCCATGGAACAGGATGCATGACTTATGACTCATAACCAGTTGGCCTGTTAACTCATGATAATGAATCTTAAAAGGGTCACTGACTTGTATAACCATACATTTCTATAGAAATACATAATTTACTAACCACTCCCCCCTCCCCTCTTTCTATTGGTATGTTGAACCATATACAAGTCAGAACACACCTAATAAAAGGCAGACATTTTTTTACGAATGCACAACCTGCCTCTTGTTTCATTCGGTGTCTCCAGATATCTGAGGGCCCTGTTGGTGTACCTAATAGACGAGTGGTCATCCAGAATACCTACTATTTCCTTTGAGCAATAGTAATATCGGGCAATGTAGGCACTTTTGATAGGGCTGAGTACGTCCTATAACTCTGTATATCTGACATTCAGGTTTCGCTCGAGGTCGCCTTATTATCGATGATCCCTGGGTTCATTTCACAAAAAATGCCATCCTCTCTTATTGGCAGCATGGGTCGCCATATGCCTGTTTCAAGTTTATTATGGGCATGATTTCCGAGGTACTTGACCTTCCGACCCAGCTGCAGCTAATAGAATATATCTTAATTTTTACTATGGTCATCGGGATGAGTATGTCACAATGAGAAGAAGTCATGTTCATGATTTGATTTCATGACTTAAAGAGGGGATTGTTGTGATCCTATAAAGCATGCATATAAGAAAATATAGCTTGCATAAGCAGTTTTATTCTCTACTGTCTAAATAAAGAAATTGTGTCTCAATATGTCTGGGCCACAAGACTCATGACTGTGACTCATGAAAGCAGATGACAATGATATGTAATGATATGTAATGTACACCTCTGTATTAACCACACCCATGTTCTATGCAATGATTGGCTGATAATGGTGCATATAAATTGTAGACCCGCCCAGAATAAACCAGACAACCCCTGAACACCAATCTTGACTCATCTCTTCTTGTGTTCAGCAAAATGCTGTCTCCTTAGTCTGCAGTGCTAAGTAAGGGTTTCCTAAGTGTGGTAATTTCCGTAATTATACCTATCTTTGTCAGGTATATAGAAATACCATTTTAATCACAACACCACCTTGACCCAGTTTATTATTTTGTACTGTTTTGGGGTACCATATTACATCATCTTTCCATTGCACTGTCTTGATCCCTTTTTTGTATATGGGCCTCAACTCATTGATTGTTTGGCTTATTATGGAAAGTCTTTTACATCTATGTCCTTTACGTATGTTTGTACCTTGAGAAAAGAACTCACCCAAGCTCAACCGCTATATAGCATGATGAGGGCCTAAGGACGAAACGCGTCAACATTTTTTGGATGATGTTATTGCTGTAATGCTTAAATAAATATTTTCTATGGAGGAGAAACTGTCGAGTTACCGGCCTGTACTTTCTATGGATCTTATGTTTGTACCCTGGTAGTTGTCTGAATAAGAAGTTAATTTGACCCTAAAATGTCTGCTGCCAAGTAAGCAGCTGTCGAAAAAAAAACTTGGTTTTGCGTTTAAGCAGCTTCATGGACTCAGGAGCTCTAGACACCGTAAGTAAATGATCCAACATAGCATTGTAGCATTAATCTGATCACCGACGGATTTGACAGCAACATCACTTTTAGAATTGAACAGTTCAATGTCCAAGCAAATTTTTTTCACAGCGACAGATAGACCCTTAAAAGCAGGTTTTTTTTTTTTTGTTTTTTTTAAATAAAGCTTGAATATGCTAGATTCTGTAATCTAAACACCACCGCTAGGACATGACCAAGCTGTATTCTCATACTTTATAACCCAGGTTTATGTTATTACCGGTAGTAGTCATCCTTTAATTCCCCCAATTTTTTTTTAAAAAAATCACACACAACAGCCTTAGGAACGCAGCCTACATCCTCAAAGCACTGGAGTCATGCCACTCCACAACACAGAACTAGTCAAGACAGCGGCTGCACGGCCGAGGCTGGAGGAAAACAAAGCGGCGCATCAGAAAATAATTAGCAGTTCTGTCAAGAAGATCATTTAAATACCTCGTTAGTGTTCCAACGATGCCTCTCTTTTGGTAAGCTTGAACATTTTGGTAGGCATTCGAGCAGCTTCTTGGGTAGAAAGATCTTCACATGACTGCCATTGCTGTTTCCATGATCATCTAAAAGAGGGGGGGGGGTGAAAAAAAAAGAAGGAAAAAAAAATAGAAAACTGTTTACACACACAGAAAAAACAAAAACAAAAAACACACTCTTGGCTTGAAACGCTAGTTTTAAAAAGTACTGATAATGAGGAAAAGGCCGCCTTTCACGCAACACCCAGGCAAACTAAAGAGCAATGAAAGCACATTTGATGTCTGGTATGAAAAACAGAAACTTTTTTTTTTTTTTCCCTGCCTTGATGAAGCAGCTCTCCGTTTTTTAGGAGTGGTGGTCTAAAAATCCCCTCATTAATTATACTGATCTCTGAACATCCTGAAAAACGACAACCAGAAGACTGGTTGCTCCCATCATATATACCATGTATGTGCTTATAGATACAGTAAATATATATAAAAAAAATCTATACACGTCTTTTTATACGTTTTAAAATGCCAGATTTTTTTTTTTTATGTAAATATATATATTAAAAAAAAAAAGAAATCAGAACACGATAAATTACGTCAGGATGTTTCCTACTTATACCGTGTACACACAAATGTAATTCTCGTCGGAAAAAGCTCTGATGGTTTTCCCGCCGCAATTCCGACGGAATTCAGCTCAAACTGTCTGGCCTACACACCAAATTCCGACCGCCAAGAACGGGGTGACTTAAAACATCTACGACGGGACTAGAAAAAGGAAGAAGTTAAATACCCAGTAGCCAATAGCTTCCGTCTCGTAGTTGAACCCGAGCATCGGTGAGTTTTTGCGTGTCGGAAATTGCACGCGATCGGAAATTTCCGAAAATGTTTTTCCATCGGGAAAATTGGGAACACGCTATCAATTTTTTTGCTGGCGGGAATTCGGCCAGCTAAATTCTGATGGAGCCTACACACGGTCGCATTTTCCGATGAAAAGCTCTCATCATCGGTCTTTTGCTGGCCCGAAATTCCGATCGTGTGTACGCGCCATTAATGTGACCTATAATCTCTTAGACCAGGCCTTTTTGTTGTTTACAAGTTAAAAAAAAACAAAAAAAAACAACATTTTGCTAGAAAATTACTTAGAACCCCCAAACATTTATATAATTTTTAGCAGAGACCCTAGAGAATAAAATGGCAATCGGTGCAATATTTTATGTCACGGTGTATTTGCGCAGCGGTCTTACAAACACAATTTTTTTAGGGAAAATAAAAAACCACTATAATGAAATTAAAAAGAAAAAACATAATATTTACTCAAATGTTTTGTATAATGTTAAAGAAGATGTTAAGATGAGTAGATAGATACCCAATATGTTATGCTTTAAAATTGTGCACGCTCATTGAATGGCGACAAACCACGGTACTTACAAATCTCCATATTGGATGCTTTCAATATATTATATTAAATATATATATATATATATATATATATATATATATATATATATATATATATATATATATATATATATATATATATATTTATTTTTTTATTTTTTATTTTTTTTACAGGTTACCAGTTTAGAGTTACAGAGGAAGTCTAGGGCTAGAATTATTGCTCTCGCTCTAACGATCGCAGCGATACCTCCCATGTGTGGTTTTAACACCGTTTGTATATGTGGGTGCGACTTACGTGTGTGTTTACTTCTGCACACAGCACAGAGGGATGGTGCGCTTTAAATTATTTTTATTGTTATATTATTTTTTTTACACTGTCCCTTTATTTATTTTTATCACTTTTACACCTAAACAAGGAATGTAAACATCCCTTGTAATAGAAATAAGGGATGACAGGTCCTCTTTATTAATAGATCTGGGGCCTAAAAGACCCGAGATCTCTCATTTACCTTTAAAAGCAAAAAAATAATTTTTTTTTACCCAGGACAGGAAGTGACGTCAGAGGTCATCTGGGCCACCAAGGGCATATCAGCCTTTTTTTTTTTTTTACACTGTTATTGCTTATAACAGTGATGTTTACTGTTATAAACAATAGTTAGCGACTTTCCATTCATGAGAGCTTGCTTTCTGTTGACATGCTGTGATTTGCCACAGCTAATCACATGGTACAGGGCGTCCGGTACCATGTAATAGCTGAGGGTCAATCACAGCATCATGGAAACCATTCATGACTGTTTGTGTACACTGTAATCATGATAGCCTGGCCACTCACATGGCCAGGTACCAAGCAGTGTGATCCAGTGTGCCCATTGGTCATGGGATAACATTGCTGCGTGTCCAAGGGGGCGTGCGCTAGTGCGCATGTGTCGGGGGCGACGAACCAGTATGTCGCCCCGGCCTGGCTGTGCTGCCCAGTTAACAGGACACATACTGGATAAGAATTTATGCAACCGTGTTATTGTATGTTTATTTTTTTTCCCCCCCTCTTTAAACAAGTGCTGCGGCGTGAAATCATGTACTTGTACTGGTCCAAGTTTGGGGGGGGTGCAAATGCCGCCGGCGACCCACTTTTGCTGCAACCGGATACAGAGACAGACAGAACTGTAAACAAGGAAGATTGCCGTTCTGTGACAGGAGAAGAGAGATCTTGTGTTTCTGCTAAGCAGTACCAGCACCACACCCCCCCCCCCCCACCCCTCCCAGTTATAAAGCACTCCCTATGGACATATTTAACCCTTTTATTGCCCCTGATATTAACCCCTTCCCTGCCAGTATCATTAGTACAGTGAAGGTGCATATTATTTAGCACTGATCACTGTATTAGTGTCATTGGTCCCAAAAATGTGTCACTTTGTGTCCAATTTGTCCGCCACAACGTATACAAGTCACTGATCACCGCCATTACTCGTTTAAAAAAAAAAAAAGTAAAAATTCCATAAAAAATATCCAATAGTTTGAAGTCGCTATAACTTTTGCGCAAATCAATATACTCTTATCTGTATTTTATTTACTAAAAATAAGTAGCAAAATACATATCAGCATATGTTGAAAAATAAATTAGATTATTTTTTTTTATTTTTTATTTTTATTGGATATGTTTTATAGCAGAAAAGTAAAAAATATGTTTGTTTTTTTTCCCCAAAATTGTTGGGTTCTTTTTTAGTTTATAGCGCAAAAAAAAAAAAAAAAAACACCCCGCAGAGATGATCAAATATCACCAAAAGAAAGCTCCATTTGTGGGGGGGGGGGGGGGGGGGGAAGGACATCAATTTTATTTGGGTACAGCGTTGCACAATTGTCATTTAAAGTAACGCAGTGTCGTGTCGCAAAAGAAATGGCCTGGTCGCGAAAAGGGGGGGGGGGGGCTGGGTAAACCTTCAGGGGCTGAAGTGGTTAAACAATTTTTCACATTTGAGTCCTGTTTCACAGATTAAAGGTTGAAAAAAAAAAAAAAAAAAAAAAAAAATCAGAAGTGATTTATCTTGGTCTGATTTTATTTATATTTTTAATACATATGCTGTATGCATATAGATTTTTTTTGTTTTTTTAATTTAACTCGAAAATGCAAATAGGTTTCCCATCTCTCCCCCACCATCCTTTGCTCTCGTATTTTCATTTGAGGCACAACAGCACTAATGAATCATTTGGTCATACGCTACCAGGTGTTCACAATCAACAGGGCCACTCCATAGCAATAATCTGCTGGTTCAAAGGGACCCTTCCTTTCTTCTTTTAACCTTCATTATCTCATAAATAGGTTGGGAAAATAATAAAGAAAAAAAAAAATACACACACTTTAAAGAGAATGCATTTATCTTTTATCAGGGACAGCCATGCGAGTTCCATTTAAAGCTGAACTTACAGCTAAATACATATTTATAATTAAATTAATAACAAATAATAAATAATTGGCTGTACCAAAAGTATCGCAAACATAGGTACACATTTTTTAATTTATTTTTTGTTCATTTAAACACGTTGTTCAAATTTTACATTTTCGTAGAGTAAAGCTGGATACACACTATACAACTTTCTTTAGATTTATTTTCCCTTTAGATTTACCAAAAGCATATAATATGGAGGTCAAACCTAAACACTTTCAATGTGTATGCAATCAGGCCGGCCCTTACAGTACATAGATGAAGGTAAATCTAAAAGGAAAGCTAACGACAAAAGTTGTTTGGTGTGTACAGGCATACCCCGTATTATGTACCCTCACTTTACCTACACTTGCATGTATGGACACATTGGGGTCTATGGGAAATCTTGGTCAGCTTGAGATGGCACTGCTCCCGGTTTTTAACATTGACATCTATAGGAAATCTTGGTTAGGATGACATGGCACTGCTCCCGGTTTTTAAAATTTAACATTGGGGTCTATGGGAAAGCTTGGTCAGCTTGAGATGGCACTGCTCCCAGTTTTTAACATTTGGCATCTATAGGAAATCTTGGTTAGGATGACATGGCACTGCTCCCGGTTTTTAAAATTTAACATTGGGGTATTTGGAAAAGCTTGGTCAGCTTGAGATGGCACTGCTCCCGGTTTTTAACATTGGGGTCTATGGGAAATCTTGGTCAGCTTGAGATGGCACTGCTCCCGGTTTTTTTCCCGGAGAAGTTAAGAATGACGTTTGACATTTTAATAAAAATTTAATGTATATATATATATATATATATATATATATATATATATATATATATATACACACACACACACACACACACACACACACACACACTAGGGCTGTGGAAAAGAAAGATTAATTCCTTGATTAATCGTTAATTTTTTTTTAGCGGTACTCACCTCTCCGCCGGCTCCCGGGTCTTCAGGGAGTTCCGTCAAAGATCTGGTGACATCACGGACAGCGACGTCACCAAACTCCTCCCTCCTTCCCCAAGGGCCTCCATCTGCTAACTTAGGGAAGGGGGGAGGAGTCCGGTGACGTTGAAGTTCTGATTGGACGTAACGCGTACGGGGAAGGAGCTACACATGACGTCACCCGCCTCTGCCCTACGGAACACAATGTTTTTATCATCTTTATGTGAGTAGTTTGTGCTTTGAACACAAAAATGAAATCTTATACTTAAGCGGTGAGCACTTCGATCTTTTCTTTCTACCCATGACCCGGCGTCCTTGCTGAGATCTAAGGAGACCTGAGAGAAGTGTATGGTCCGCGTTAACCCTTTAGATACTCGATTGAATAACCACCTGTTTGCACAGGGGTCCATGCCATAAGGTGAGTGTGATTAGAGCAGAGGTGGAGGGATTGTCACGCTACTGTGGACAAAAAAAATAAATAAAAGAAGACTTACGTCAGTGCTACAGTTTGAATTTAAAACGTATTTGTGTGAACTGTGAAGTTAAGTCACGGATTGTGGAAACTAACTAGTGTCAGGTGATTGTATATAGTATATACCACATTTACCACTGACTAATGCAGAGCTGCAATGCAAGGAGATCAGCTAAAAGTAGCTGGATCTGTATGTCCGTTATAATTCATCGAAATTAGTCAATCAAAAAATTACACTATGCACACACACACACACACACGCTA
>NW_027507788.1:217190779-217193279 GCF_037356315.1 Lithobates pipiens
CCCACTGTATGTAGGAACGCACCCACCCTGCCTTGGTCCAGCTGTATGTAGGAACGCACCCACCCTGCCTTGGTCCAGCTGTATGTAGGAACGCACCCACCCTGCCTTGGTCCCAATGTATGTCGGAACGGAGCCACCCTGCCTTGGTCCAGCTGTATGTAAGAATGAAGGCACCCTGCCCTGGTCACACCATGTGTAGAACACAGCCACCCTGCCTTGGTCCAGCTGTATGTAGAAATGAAGCCCCCCTCCCTTGATCCCCCTGTATGTAGGAACGCAGCAACCCTGCCACCCTGCCTTGGTCCAGGAATGTAAAATAACTGGGTCTCCTCCCCACCCCCTAACATGTGATTGGACAGGGAAGGAGCAGCAAAAGCTTTCCAAGGTCATCTCTTTGCTCTCACATAGTCCGTCAGCATTTCCTATATTTGCACATGCAGCAGAGCAGGACTGGTCCAAGGTCTGATGTACAGGGGATCCCATAAGACTTTTAAAACCAGCCAAGTCTTGGATTGTCAGCAGTTGCATTAATACTCTGGTATGTCTTTTTTTAAAGGATAATAAATCAGAGTTCAGCTTTAAAAGGGGGGGGGTTTAGCTCCCTAGGTAACACTAAACCCAACTCTTATTGGATAAGATTGCCTCGATTCTGGTGGCGACTGCTGTTAGAATTGTGATGAAAGGAAAGGCTTTGTGCAAAGCTACACAGCTTGAACTTTGGCCAAAACCAACAAGCCGGCCAAAATTGGAGCTCGGAGTGGCCCTGCTAACACAAACCGGATCAATAAAATTTGACTTGAGAAATCTATGGAGATTGGTTGGGGAAAAAGTCAGCCAAACAACCAATCAGCTGCAGTCACTGTCCAGGTATTCTGAAAGACGTGGGGTTGTGAGAATACAATGGCCTGCAGTAGAAGGATCCGCCACCTGCAGTGTTTAGTGTGGATGGGAGAACCATTGGGTGAAGCCCCCATGTCACACAAGCCATCCGGGCAGCCATACATTTATCCAATTTTTCTAGTTTTCCTTAACCCCTTGGTGCCGGCCGCAGGCAAACATGCAGCCTCTCAGGAGGCGGGCTTTGGCGCCAAGTGGGCGCATATTTGCGTGAATTGGGTTAAATAGAGCTGTGCAGAGAGCATGCGCTCTGCGCACTCCCAGCACGGTTGCTGGCAGCTAATGGAAAGCTCCCGATCGCTGCTCACGTATGAGAGCTTTCCAATCATGTGACCCGCGTGACATCTAAATCACAGCGTCACGCGATCGTAAACCCCGCCTTCTGGCATCTTAAAACTCTTAAGATGCCAGGGGGGAGAGAGAGAGAGAGAGAGAGAGAGAGAGAGAGAGAGAGAGAGAGAGAGAGAGAGAGAGAGAGAAGAGAGAGAGAGAGAGAGAGAGAGAGAGAGAGAGAGAGAGAGAGAGAGAGAGAGAGAGAGAGAGAGAGAGAGAGAGAGAGAAGAGAGAGAGAGAGAGGGGGGGGGGGGGGGGGCCGAGAGCGCGAGAATGAGGCCGAGAGCGCGAGAATGAGGCCGAGAGAAAATAAGAGAGGAAACAAAAAGAAAAGGAGGGAAGGAAGGAGAAAAAATACTTGTTTGTCTCTTGCCCAAAGTTCTTACAAAACTAAAAGTCCATCTAAAACAGGGGATGACAAAGCCACCCTCTAAACAACATCCAGTCGATCCATTGAGAACCAGCCACGGTTTGCATAGTGTTTTGCCAGCTTATTAAGCTTAATTCCAGGTTGTTTTTTTGCATAGTTACATCAGTCAGCTTGCACCAATGTGAAGATTTGCATTCCATACCTAGCCAATCACTCTAATCCAAGCTTTCTTCCAGGTCTGAGGTCTAAAGGCTAAAGGCTAACCATGCGGAGCATCATTCCGGCTACAAGATAAAAAGTGGTCTCTGTGGCGGATTCACCGCGAGACCACTTATATCGACAGCGGGAGAGGGCCTCCCACCGTGCTCCAGTGCCCTCTCCGCCACTTACCGGCAGAGGCCTACCCATGGCTGTGCATGGAGACGAGTGAGGGGAAGATGCCCCCCCACCCACCTCCATGACATTGCAGGGCGGAGGCGACGTCAAAACGTCACTTCCGCCCATAGCTCTTAAAGGACCATTTTTTTTAATCATTTTTTTAAATGACAATTTTATTATTATTGCATTTCAGTGTAAATATGAGATAGGAGGTCTTTTTGACCCCCCAGATCTCATTTAAGAGGACCTGTCATGCTGTTTTTTTTCTATTACAAGGGATGTTTGCATTCCTTATAATAGGAATAAAAGTGACAATTTTTTTTTTTTTTTTTTTAAACAGTGTAAAAATAAAAAAGGTAATATAAATAAGAAAAAAAATTTATTTTATTTTTTATTTTTATTTTTTTAACGTGCCCCGTCCCGCCTAACTCGCGTGCAGAAACGAACGCGTACGTGAGTAGCGCCCGCATATGAAAACTGTTCAAACACACATGTGAGTTATCTCCGCGATCAGTAGAGCGA
>NW_027507788.1:217200779-217202965 GCF_037356315.1 Lithobates pipiens
TTTTGCAGAGCTAACACATTGTTGCCGTCCACTATGCTAGCGTCTGCATCTCCCACAGTGTACTACATTTCCCATGATTCATAGGGCAGTTGGTAGTGGCATGGGCTGAACATAGAAGGACCAGACATACCGTATATACTCGAGTATAAGCCGAGATTTTCAGCCTCTTTTTTGAGGCTGAAAGTGCCCCCCTCGGCTTATACTCGAGTCATCGCTGTCTGCCCGCTCGATCAGCGTGTCGAGCAGACAGACAGCGGCCATTCTGATTCAAAAGCCGCGCCTCCGGCTCCGCCTTCGCCTGTGATAGGCGGAACACTGAATTTCCCAGCAGCCTGTGTTCCGCCTATCACGGACGTCGTATCATCCTCGTACTACGGACGAGGATGATACGACGTCTGTGATAGGCGGAACACAGGCTGCTGGGAAATTCAGTGTTCCGCCTATCACAGGCGAAGGAGGAGGCGCGGCTTTTGAATTTTACAATGGCCGCCGACGAAGAGGGCACGGGACGGAGGCAAGGCAAGGCACGGCACGGGACGGGACGGGACGAAGGCAAGGCACGACACGGGACGGAGGCTCGGGACAAAGGCTCGGGACACAGGTAGGCTGGACACACACACACACACACACACACACACGGATGGATGGATGGATACACACACACACATGGATGGATGGATGGATACACACACACACAGGGATGGATGGATGGATGGAGACACACACACACAGGGATGATGGATGGATGGATGGAGACACACACACACAGGGATGGATGGATGGATGGATGGATGGAGACACACACACACAGGGATGGATGGATGGAGACACACACACAGGGATGGATGGATGGATGGATGGAGACACACACACACAGGGGATGGATGGATGGATGGACACACACAGGGATGGATGGACGGACACACAGGGACGGACGGACACACAGGGACGGACGGACACACACACAGGGATGGACAGGCATGTCTCACCCTCGGCTTATACACGAGTCAATAAGTTTGCCAGTTTTTTTGGGGGTAAATTGGGGGCCTCGGCTTATATTCGGGTCGGCCTATACTCGAGTATATACGGTAAGTGGGCGGAGCCTTGGTGTGTCTCCAAAGACGACCGACACGCTAGGACAGTGATGGTGAACCTTGCCACCCCAGATGTTTTGTAACTACATTTCCCATGATGCCCCAGCACTCTGCAGTGTAGGTGAGCATCATGGGAAATATAGCACCAAAACATCTGGGGTGCCAAGGTTCGCCATCACTGCGCTAGGGCTTTGTAGGTAATGGAAACAACGCGTACCGCCCCCCCCCCCATGACATCATGGTGTCGCGCTGTAGTTCCTTGAATGGCATACTACATAAGTGGACACCAGAATCATTTTAAAAGTGAGGAAGCTGCGCTGTCCACAGAATAAAGCCCGATTCACACCTATGCAGATTGCGATTTGCATATTGCAGGTGCAATAGTTCCCTCAAGTTCGAAAGTTCAGGCAAGTAAAAACAGGGGGGGGGGGGGGGGGCGGTCACTGACAGGTGGTATTTCAATTTAATGCATAGGATTACTCATCCGTGTCTTTATGGACCTTGCTTAAAGTCCACTTGCGTGTAAAGGCAGGCTAATACTTTTGACAATATAGTGTATTGTCAAAATAAAACCGCGTTCACCTTTCAAAACTCTCGAGAGAAAAGAGAGAGGGAAAAGAGAGAGGGGAGAAAAGAGAGAGGGGAGAAAAGAGAGAGGGGAGAAAAGAGAGAGGGGAGAAAAGAGAGAGGGGAGAAAAGAGAGGGGGAGAAAAGAGAGGGGAGAAAAGAGAGAGGGGAGAAAAGAGAGAGGGGAGAAAAGAGAGAGGGGAGAAAAGAGAGAGGGGAGAAAAGAGAGAGGGGAGAAAAGAGAGAGGGGAGAAAAGAGAGAGAGAGAGGAGAGAGGAGAGAGGGAGAGAGAGAGAGAGAGAGGGAGAGAGAGAGAGAGAGAGAGAGAGGGGAGAGAGGGAGAGAGGGGAGAGAGGGGAGAGAGAGAGGGAGAAGAGAGAGGAGAGAGGAGAGAGAGAGGGGAGAGAGAGAGAGGGGAGAGGAGAGTGAGGGAGAGAGAGAGAGAGGGGAGAGAGAGAGAGGGGAGAGAGAGAGAGGGGAGAGAGAGAGAGGGAGAGAGAGAGGGGGAGAGAGAGAGAGAGAGAG